>NW_026294595.1:3332500-3580000 GCF_007827085.1 Peromyscus californicus insignis | reverse complement strand
TTCTGCCTCTGCGGGTTTGCGTATCTGCAGAGGGCCTACACACCCCCATAGAAACCGAGATGACTGTACACACGCAAATAAAACAGCAGTCCCTACTGTGAGGCATCTGTAGTCTAGAAGAACAGGGAGAGAGCAAACAGATGATCACTTGTAACACTATTGGTAGTGAGGAGGTTGAGGTAGGCCACAAGGAGGTTGACCAGGGTCAGCCAAGACTCCCCTGCAGCAGTCACAGGGACTCAGGGGGCCCAGGCAGAAGGAAAATGTTCAGGGGACAGCCTTGAAGAGCAAAAGGCTCCAAGCTTTCCAATTGCAGCCCAGACCACGCCTCTTGGTCATGTCCATTCATTCATTTCTCCCTCTTAGCTTGATCGACAGCCATGTGTTCACTAGCAGTTAGGTTAGAGGTCATTTTTACCACTGGATGCGGTGGAGCCCATGTTGGGTGTAGAGTGTAGGATCTAGCTGGTGAGTCTGGGAGAACATAAAAGGAGGTCTTTGGTCCCTGAGGCCTGCTATCAGGAGTCACAGAAAGCAGAAGATTGCTGTTGTGTCCTGCTAAGTGTGAGGCATTGCCCACTGGTGGCCTACTCTGAAGATAAGCTCCATGATTCTCTTTTACAGACAAGAAAGCTGAGGTTCAGAAGAATGATGTACATCTGCCCCAATAGGAAGGTGCAGGGCTGGGATTCAAACTTACATCCTGACTTTAGTCCAGACTCCTTCCTTTTCAGCAACATGAAGGCCCAAGTTAACCCAGTGTGGCAAAGCCATGCTCTTCACAGCCTCAGCTGCTGCTGCCTGTCCCCAGATGCACAGACAGATGCTGTGGATGACTGACTTGGCAGCAGGCCGACTGGAAAGTTGGCCTCAAGCCTCCATTGTCTCAGCACTTATAACCTGGTCCTGGCTAGGGGGCTGGGATGGAGGCCCCTTTTCATGGGAACTCAGGCAGGGAAGGAGGGTGAGCCGTCCAGCTGGGACCCAGGCCAGGAGAACAAGAGAGCTGGGAGCCAGCCAAGGCTCTATGCCTCCCCTGCCCCCAGCAAAACTCCTGGGAGCATCCAGCTGTGGCATAGCCAGGCAGGCCAGTCTAGCTGTAGGTTGGGGCATGGATGGGGTGAGGGATGTGCAGGAGTGATGATGAAGTGTAGTCTGCAGAAGAGAGACAAGAATAAAGGGGCCGTGATGATCCGAAGGGCGAGGCGCTGCTGTGCAGGCTTACGGGGCTTCTCATCACCCAGGAAAGCAGGGGAGCTTCTTGGAGGAGGGGACTACAGTGTTCCAACTGCTTAGAGGTGAGCAGGAGGGGGCTGACCTCCTCGGTGGATCAGACAGTAGGTAAGAGGAAGGTAACAATGAGCAAATGTCTGGCCTGGGGGCACTTTCAAGCAGTTCAATCTGTCCCAAATTTGTGACCCCAAATATAGTGTAACAAGTGTCAAGGTTGGAGGCTGGGGCATGACTTAGTTAGTAGGGTACTTGGGGGCATGACTCAGTTGGTAGGGTACTTGGGGCATGACTCAGTTGGTAGGATACTTGCCTAGCATTTGCGAAGCCCTGGCTTCGACCCAGGAAGACTGAGCATAGTGGTGTGTACCTGTGACCCCAGCCCTTGGGAGGGGCTGGAAGGCCAAAAGCCTAAGGTCACCCTTGACTACATAATGAGTTCATGGTTAACCTGGGCTACATGGGACTCTGTCAAGAAAGAAAAGGAAAGCTGCAGAGATCGTCAGTGGTGGAGTCCTTGCTGTTTTGTAGAGAACGGAAATTCTAGTCCCAGTACCCTCGTTGGGCAGCTTACAACCAGCTATAAATCGAGTTCCAGCCTCTTCTGGCCTCTGCAGCCACCTGCACTTATATGCACAAGCCCTTCTATATACATGTACACATAATTAAAATTAAAAAAATAAACTAAATATTGAAAGAAAAAAGAGAGACAGAAAGACTGGGGGTATGGAATGCATTCAAGGACTGAAAGGCCCTGATGCATTTGACATTCTCATACTACAAAAACAGACAACAGCCATTGTTCAGCCTGACTGGACATCCTGTAGTTTTGTTTACTAAATATGGCCACTCTGAGGGCAGGCTCCAGTGGGAGCCACCAGAGACTGTTAGGTAGAAACTATGTCATCAGATTTGCATACGGACAGAAGAGGACAGTGATATGGCTCAGGTGTCCCCTGGGCGACTGAGACCAGAGCTGTAAGGACATGTGTGGGCAGATGGAGGTTTGTCAAAAGAGGTCAAGTCAATGGACTTTGCTGAGTCACTGAGTGTGGGAATTGAGAAAATGGGACAGTCAAGGATGACATCCTGATTTCTGGGCAGCTAGACAGATGGCAATGACCTTTCCTGAGCTAGAAAGGAGGAGAGAGAGGGACCTGGTATAACACGAATTTCTGAATGGTCTCACCAACTCCTCAGCCGGAAAAGGTTTTCTAGCTGAAAAGCCTCAGTCAAAAGGGACGCTTCTGCCCAAAAGCCTTTAGTTCCTGTCTCCTCACACCTTACATACCTTCCTCCGCCCACCAGATCACTTCCTTATTAGTACTGGGATTAAAGGCGTGTGTGCTTCCCAAGCATTGGGATTAAAGGTGTGTGCCACCACTGTCTGCCTCTAGTGGCTTGTTCTGTCCTCTGTTCTTCAGGCAAAGTTTATTAGGGTACACAATATATCACCACAATGTGGAGCCTGTCAGATGGCTAAGCATGGTCGCAGGGATGAGGTTGGAGACAGCTGGAATCTGGGTCTAGAGCGCAGGCCCCTGGCCAGCGGTGGCCAGGGGTGTTTGGAGAAAATTGACTTAGTGAGGAAGACTGAAACCATGGGAATGGATGAGACAGTGTGTGGAATGAGAGAAGGGACAAAGCTGGGAACCCAGGGGACAGTCTAGAGAAAGCAGGAGAGAAGCAAAACCAGCAAAGGTGGAGATGCAGGAAAACTTGGGAAAGCCAAGGGGGGTTCCGAATGGATTTGAGAGTGGAAACTCCCAAAGCATCTAGGAACACCGTGCATGGGGCCGCGGTTCAGTTGCTAGAGTGCTTGCTTAGTCCACACCAAGCCCCAGGGGCCACTCCCGGCACTGGGAAGGAGTGGTGGGGGCCTACCATGAGTTTGAGCTCTCAAGAAACCAAACCCAAACAGAGGGATGCCCATTGATAAAATATGGCCGCTGGAGACCAGACAAGGGCGGCTGCAGTGGAGCGTGGGCGCAAGAGCTGAAGGCAGAGCGGAAGTGGACACTTGGTTGGTCACGGGCAGGCGTTTGTCTAACTCTGCCTGTCTTCTGGGACCTGGGGAAAAGGATGAGGAAGGATGTAAACTAGCCCGTGTGACCAAGGGGGTGGGAGGGAGGACACCAACAGGAAAGAGAGTCAGCAAACCTTGAAAGACAGGGTGCTGACAGATGAGAATCAGCCCAAGTGGCCACAGCATGAGAAGAGCCGCTGAGGGCAGCATCCTCTCTCAAGAGACAGACTGGAGAGAGGACTAAGCAATTAAGATTGCTATTCTTGCAGAGGACCTGAGTTCAGTTCCCAGCACCCACTTTGGACAGCTCCCAACAGTCTGCAATTCCAGATCCAGGGATTCCCTGATCTCCACTGGGACCTGCACTCACATGCACATTCCCACACACAGATGCAATTTAAAATAAAAATAATTCTTGAGGCGGGTAGTGGTGGCACACGCCTTTAATCCCAGCACTCGGGAGGCAGAGTCAGGTGGATCTTAGTGAGTTCGAAGCCAGCCTGGTCTATAGAGCGAGATCCAGAAAAGGCGCAAAGCTACACAGAGAAACCCTGTCTCGAAAAACCAAAAATAAATAAATAAATAAATAAATAAATAAATAAATAAATAAATCTTGAAAAAACTATCCCCAAGAAGCCAGCCCATGGAGTAGAAGGCCCCAGGGTGGTGCAAATCTGAACCCCGCAGTTGTCACTGGGTCTTCATGCCCGGTGTCGACAGATGGCTACACCCTCAGGTCCAAGGATGACAAATTCCTTTTAAAGCCAGAGGAATGAAACCAAAAGAATCACAGACTTGTACAGATCAGGCAGAGCAGACATACTGCCTGCAGGGACCGAGACGACCCTTCCAGCCTTCCTCCGTGACCTGCCCCCAAATGCCCACAGCAGTGAACACTGACCATGCCACCACACACAGGAGACTGCGACCTGCGGGTGATGATGGGGACGGTGATGGCAGTGGCTCTGCCCGCTCTTGGTTCCTTCACTAGAGTCTGACCATGGACATGAACCTCCGACCTTTTAGAGCCTTGCGACTGAAATGTGAAACCAAGCTGGGAGATGGCTCAGCAGACAAAGGACTTGCCGTGCAAACCCAAGGACCTGAGTTCAGATCCCCAGAACCCACGTTAAACTGGGCATGCTGGCCTGTGTCTGTAGCTCCAGCACTGCTACAGTGAGGTTGGAGATGGAGACAGAAGAATCCCAGGAAGTCCATGGGCCAGCTAGTCTGGGGTTCACAGAGGGGAGAAAAAAGTGAAGACGACACCAGCTTTGTCCTCAGACCTGCACACCACAGCACATGCCAGCACACACACACACACACACACACACACACACACACACACACACACAGATGTGAGCATACAGCCATGTGTGAGGAAGCTTAAACAGCCATACGGAAAAGCTCCTGGCCAATCTACCATCCCAGACACTAACCACCAACACCCTGGGACATGTGAACGGGGAGTGGCTGATGTGCGATTCCATGTCATCCTCAGCCCGTGTCTTCAACTGGAGAAAGGACGAGAGGCTGTGAGCAGAGGCGTGACTTAGAGACACTAAGACCTGCCAGTCATCATCCAGTCACGGGGTCTGAAGGATGGAGCTCACGGGAGCAGGAAATAGGTGGTTCTGGGGACTGGAAGAGAGGTGTGGGGAGGTGGGCAGCGCCTCCTGGTTTCAGTTTTGCCAGCTGGAAAGGCCCTGCCGAGCCAGAGTAGAGCGTGACACCTGTACTTAGCAACACGAACAGTGACATCTCAGGCTGTCTCACGCTAAGGTTCTGACCACAAAAATGGAAACTAAAGTGAAGACACAGGGAACTTTGACAGTGATGCACATGTCAGCGTGGCTGGCGGGACAGGTGTGTGTGCCTGTGTCCCAATTCATCAAAAGTACGGCAGGCTTTTGTGAGTCAGTTCTTTTTCCCCAATAAAGGTGTTTCTAACCGCCCCCCCCCCCAAACCCACACAAAGGCGTGAAAGAAGTTTCTAGATTGTAAGGCTTGAGAGGGGTAGAGGGCACTAGAGGGCTGTGGGCTGCCCCACCGGAGGCCTCCAGGGCTCATGAAGGAGCTGCCTGCTTACCTGTTGTGTGCCTCCGATCACAAGCTGAACATTATGATCTGTGACCACACAGGGTGGGAAATGCTGAGGGAAGACTAGTCACGTGAATTTCTCCTCTGAAGGACTTCTCAGAACCTTGAATTTGTTAATTGCACTGCATCTCTCCAAGAAGAGTGTTTGGGTGAGAGCTCCACCTCAATCCCTGGCACCCTGGCATCCTTATACCCACAGAGTCTGGAATGTTAGGAAGGAGTCTGGTGGAAGACCCACCTCAACTCCCCTCCCCAAGTCCCTTCAAAGTCCACCAAACACAGCTCCTCCCCCAGAGAGGCTCAAGATCACCCCCACAGAGTATATAAGTGGCATCCCTGAAAACAGACACGTGGTTCTTCTGGTCTCGCTTCCCGGTCTCCTCTCTGTGGGCTGGGGAATCACCCAGGAGCACTTTATCCATCAAACCTGGGCTTTTCCTAATTCGATTTGTTGCGACAGTGGAGAGGTCTTCAGGAGGCCTAGAACTTATCAGAGAGGACAAGTGTGCAGCAGTGTCGGGATCTCTTTGATTACAGAGTTCCCCTTCCCCAGGATTCCTTGTAGGACCTGGACCCATCTGCGTTGTGTTTGAGAAGGGAGTGGCCTGGTCCTGCTGGTGCATTGGAAGTGCCTGCTGGGGCTGATGTGGGATGTGAGAGGGTTGGAGGTAGGGCTGGAGATAAGCATCCAGGTGGAGCTAGAACCAGTGCAGCTGTGGTGGAAGCGGTAAGAGGACTCAGGTAATGTCTAAGAGGAGATGGGGTGATAAGCCGACTTGGAGCGAGCCTGAATATGTGTGGGGGCATCCCCTAACACAGGACAAACCTTTAGCAGGCAGAAATTCCAGGACACTGCCCAAGTGTTATGGGGAGCCCACCAGAGGTGACCATTCAGACACAGTTTATAGCCAACTGAAAATCTTTATTCCAGCTGGCTGGGATCACACTCGGGTTTTGGGGTCCTAACTGTACCCACAATGTCCATAGCACGGCATTTGGCTTGACAGCTGAAGGGGGCTTCACAGAAGCCAGCAGTTTTCAGGAGTTGGTAAGTGGTTAGCTGGAGGGAGAGTCACACAGCAGGCAGGTCAGCAGACGCTAAGATAGATTACTAGGACGTTCTGACCTCAGGGTCCTAGGATAGAGCTGGGTAATTTTCCATGGGATTCTCCATCAAGGAGATCAAATATTTGCTAACCAGAAATGGCCTCAGCAAGAATACAAAGCGGAGGAAGTTCTGTACTGTCTTAACTGTCACACAAGGAAGGACCACTAGAGTGGGTGCTGGGACTCTAACCCTGGGTCCTCTGGAAGAGCAGCCAGTGCTCTTAACCACTGAGCCATCTCCCCAGCCCCTTGTTTGGGTATTTTATTATGTCAACAGAAAAAGAAAGACACTCCTCAGACAATATCATGAAAAACCCTGATCGGTGTAGCCCCAATCAAGCATTTGTTCTACACACCCCCCACCCCACCCAACTCCAACCCTGCCAGAGGAGATGGAGTTTACTTGCTATGAAACACACAGCCTGGGGCAAGTTCCCTTCCAGAGCAAACTCGGGATAGAGTTGTCCCGAGCGAGGGAGGGAGGGTGGGCGCTGAGCTGTCAAGGTAAGAAACATCCAGAACTATTGCTGTGTCCTAATTCTGGGAACTGCCCGACTCCGGGCATTTCATGCTTCCCATAAATAAATGATTAGTAGTGTCATAGGCTTTAGACTGGACTGACTCTGTCAGTCACTACTGCAATTAGTAGTAGAGTACAGGGATAAGCAACAAGAGTGTGCAGAGCTGGACCTACGGATGGACCAATGGATGAATGGTCGATGGACAGATGATGGCAATGATGGGAAGGTAATGGATGGGCTGATGGAGAAAGGCCTTGCTTTCTAGCTCCCAGCGACAATGAGTTGACTGTGCTCTCGGTCCACATATTTACTCCTATGACTAGCCTCACGCAGATATCCAACCATTGTCTTGTTCTCTGCTGCTCCAGCACCCAGCACAGAGCCTAATCTGAACAGGGGCTCACAGGAGATTGAATGAGGAAAAAACTTCATCTACAAATAGAGTTGTCAACTTGACGCTATCTGGAATGAACGACAATCCACAAATGGAGGGCACTCCTGTGATCCAGATCTTGAGCTGAAGGCATACCTTTAATCTGGGCCATACCTCCTGCTGGAAGGACAATGGGAGAAGGAAGATTCTGTTCATTCTTTGTCTGCTTACCATCACCTTGTCAGCACATCCATTCCTTCACTGGCATTGGAGCCTGCTTCTCCTGGATTCCAGCATGTACGAAGACCAGCTCAGACACCCAGCCTCGTGGGACTGAGCAACTACTGTATTCTTGAACTTCCATTAACAGATAGTCATTGTTGGACTGAAGCATATAAGTTATTTCAATAAATTCACACACACACACACACACACAGAGACAGAGAGAGAGACAGAGACAGAGAGAAACAGAGACAGAGACAGAGAGACAGAGATTCATTCCATAAGTTCTGTGACCCCAGAAGACCCCAACTAGTGCACCCTCTGAGCTTATTCCACATCTGTTGCCAGTGGTTATTACTGCTCTAAGTGGCAGGCATTAGGACAATACTCGATGGCTCAGTGAACATGAACTGACTGTGGACATCAGCAGTTCAGTGGAACAAGCGATCTCTAGCTTCATGGGAAATCCTGGCACCACCATGGATATAGGTCAACTGCCCTTCTGCGCTGAGAGAAAATGCCAGCAGCCAGATGCTCACCAGATCCAGAGGTGAATTTTGCAAGGTTCTTTGGGTAAATGGTGAGTTGGAGGTGGCCCCTTGGAGGGAGATGGAGGATTAGAATATGCTCAACTCCTGGGTGATGAGTCTGAGCCCTGGTAAAAGGGAGAGCTGAACAGGCACAGGAGAGGCAGGGCTTCCTCAGAGGTTAGAAACCCTTCATGCAGTCAGGGAAATGTTGAGGCAGGGGATTGGACAGGGGCCAGCATGAGAGCTGCATTCTACCCTTGCATTCCCCAGGTCTCACCAGCCCACACGGACAGGGCATCTTCTAGGCTGGCTGCTGTCCTCAAGCCATGTGCAAACTGACCCTAACTTTCCAACATGCACAGAAGGAAAGCAAGACTCTAAGTTGACACATCGCTTGTTCCTGTCACCCTAACAGTAGCAGTAGTGCTGTGACAACAGCATTGACCTCACCTGTGCCCTTTTCACTGACTCCTGGTGACCCTTCTCTAAAGCAAATGTCACTCTTCCCATTGTGCGGGTGAGAAAACAGACTTAGGAAGGTTAAGTCCTTTGCCCAAGCTCTACAAGCCCGTACAAGCAGCAGTGTCTGGATGCTAACCTTGGTGTGGGCTTGGTTTGACCTGGCTCACTACGCAGCCACCTCAGCATCGACATTAGCATGACATGTGAGAGCAGCTCTGATGCAACCCCCCGGGCATCTTGCTGGAAGAGCCCTGGTGTGGCACAGGGCATCACATGGAGAGAAACAGGAAATACGTACATGTGGTCTGTAGCTTCTGGTTCCCTCCTTTTAATTTTTTAAAAATTATTTTATTTCATGTGTATGGGAGTTTTGCACATGTATATTTTTGTACCATGTGCATGCCTGATGCGCAAGGATAGAAGAGAGCACTGAGTCCCCTAGAACTGGAGTTCTAGATGGTTGTGAGAAACCATGAGGTGCTGGCTGGTTTTGTGTCAACTTGACTCAGGCTGGAGTCATCTGAAAGCAGGGAGGCTCAAATGAGAAAATGCCTCACTAAGATCCAGCTGTATAGCGTTTCTTTTGTTTGTTTGTTTTTGTTTTTATCGAGACAGGGTTTCTCTGTGTAGCCACTCTGTAGACTAGGCTGGCCTTGAACTCAGAGATCCACCTGCCTCTGCCTCCCAGGTGCTGGGATTAAAGGCGTGCACCACCCAGATTCCATCAATCACTAATTAAGAAATGCCGCTGGGCGGTGGTGGTGCACACCTTTAATTTTAGCACTCAGGAGGCAGAGGCAGGTGGATCTCTGAGTTCAAGGCCAACCTGGTCTACAGAGTGAATTTCAGGACAACCAGGGCTACACAGAGAAACCTTGTCTAGGTGAGAGGTGGGAGGGAGGAATTAGTGATTGATGGGGAAAGGCCCACCAGCCCATTGTGGGTGGTGCCATCTCTGGGCTGCTGGTCCTGGAATCTAAAAGAAAGCAGGCTGAGTTAAGCCATGAGGAGCAAGCCAGTAAACAGCACTCCTGTATGGCCTCTGCATCAGCTCCTGGCTCCAGGTTCCTGCCCTGCTTGAGTTCCTGTCCTGTCTTCCTTCAGTGATGAATTACAGTGTGGAAGTGTGAGCCAAATAGACACCTTCTTCCTCAGGTTGCTTTGGTCTTGGTGTTTCATCACCGCAGTAGTAACCCTAACAAAGACAATGTGGGTGCTGAGAATTGAAACCTGGGACCTCTGGAAGAATAGCCAGTGCTCTTAACCACTGAGCCATCTCTTCTTTAAAAAAAAAAAAAACTACGTATTTAATTTTCATGTATGTATGTGTGGGTGCACATGTGCCCCCCAGCACATATGCGGTCACAGAAAAGCTTACACAGGTCAGTTTTCTCCTTCCGTCATGTGAGTCCTGGGGATGGAACCCAGGTCATCAGGCTTGGTGATAATCACCCTTACCCACTGAGTGGACAGTCCAGTCCCTGTGAGTTGGAATCAGCTCTATGCTTGTTAGCTATGGGCTGTGGGGCATGTGACTTCATCCTTCTGAATCTCCGTTGCCCTGTGCGGCAGAGCCAACAGCAGGACTGTAAGGATTCGGTCCTTAATTACGTCATCAGCCTGCGACGGTGTCCTAGCCTAAAAAGCGGATGGGCCCTCTGTGTGCCCCTCTCTTTCCTTTCTGCTCCTTCCTTCCGTCTGTCCTCTCTCTCTCCCTCTCTCTGTCTCTCCCTCTCTCTCCGTCTCTCTCTCTCTCCCCTCTCTCCCAATAAAGCTCTAAAAAGGTAACCATGGCTTATGATTCTTCCGATCAGCACTCTCCTCCGCCACAAGCAAGGACCACCCCCCTGTGAGGCATAAGCTGCCAGCTTCCCCAGATGAGGTCCAGAGAGCGGTGAACACGAATCACAGTGGAAAACAATTGGGCAGTGGCTCGAAAAGTCAACCAGGACCCCCTGGGACCCCACAAACCCACCCTACATGTGTTCTCAATTGACTGACAGTGCAGGTGCCTGTGCCTCCCCTCTTCCCAACAGCCCAGAGGAGAAGTGAATCCAAGCGGCCGGCACAGGGGAATGGGGAGACGGAGTGTGCTGGACACTGAAGGGGTTCAGAACATGCTGCCCACAAATATGGCCCCGATGACTTTAAGCTGAAAGCTGTCGAGAAATGGCCTGTGGAGGAAAGACTGTTCTCCTGAAGCAGGTCACAGAAGTTTCCTGTGAGGGGCTGGAGAGATGGCTCAGAGGTTAAGAGCACTTGATTGCTCTTCCAGAGGTCCTGAGTTCAATTCCCAGCAACCACATGGCTCACAGCCTCCTGTAATGAGATCTGGCGCCCTCTTCTGATGGGCAGGGATACATTGTATACATAATATATAAATAAATCTTTAAAAAAACAAAAAACCACAATCCCCCCACCAAATAAGGCTCCTGTGAAAGGAGACTTCTCCCTTGGAAGACAGAGAGACACTGAGAAGAGCCTGAACGGACAAGACTGTTGACATCTCCCCATGGTGACACTTGGCTATTCACCTACCCCTCTCTTGCACTCCCCACCCTTCCCCAGACTCAGCAGACAATGCATGCCTGCTTTTCAGCTCATCTCCTACCCATCCTCCCCACGCCCCAAACATGTATATACAATTTATATTAACAAATGTGCATGTTTCTCTTGTTACTCGGTCTTCCCAGTTAAGAACTTAAGAGGTTAGAAGAAGGGAACTCTATCTTTCAAGGCAGGTATGAGGCACACACCTGCAATCCCAGCACTTAGGAAACTGAGGCAGGAGGACCATGAGTCAGGGTCACAGTGAGAAAGGCCGGGCATGGTGGGGCATGCCTCTAGTCCCAGGGCTTAGAGCAGGGGCAGATGAGTTCTAGGCCAGCCTGGTCTACATAGCAAACTCCACCAACTAGAGCTGCATAGCAGGATTCTGTCTGAAAATCAGAACAGAACAAAACAACAAAAGGAAAAACAAAGAAAGGGGCAGGGGAGACGGCTCCGTAAGCGTTAGCTTCAGCTGTCCACCACACAAACCTAGATGCACTGGGGAGACGATCGCCTTTGAGGAACTGTCTCCATCACTTTGGCCTGTGGCATGTCTTGATGACTAATTGATGTGGAAGGTCGACAGCCCACTGTGGGGGGTACTCTCTCTGGGCAGGTGCGCTGTCTAAGAAAGCAAGCTAAGTAAGCCAGGAAGAGGAAGCAGGAAACAGTATTCCTCTATCTGTCTACTTCAATCCTCGCCTCCAGGTTCATGCCCCAGTTCCTGTCCTGGCTTCCCTCAATGATGACTGTGACGTATAATCCAGATAAACCCTTTCTTCCCCAGGTTGCTTTTGGTCACCACACAGCAGCAGAAAACAAGCTAGGAGCGACTGATAACACACTTGCTGTACAAGTGTGGTGGTTTGGATGGGAACGGCCCCCACAGGCTGATATATTTGAATGTTTGGCCATCAGGAAGTGGCGCTACTTGAGAGGGATTAGGCGGTGTGGCCTTGTTGGAGGATGTGTGTCACTGTGGGTGGGTTTTGGGGTTTCCTCCCTGCTATGATGGACTAAGCCTCTGAAACCGTAAGCAAGCCCCAGTTAAATGCTGTCCTTTATTAGAATTGCTGTGGTCTTGGTGTCTTCACACTAAGACAGCAAGCATGAGGAACAGGGTTTGGATCCCAACACCCACATGACGGCTAGGCATGGGGGCACACATCAGCAACTTGTATTGGGGGTGCTAGGTATGGGGGCGCACATCGGCAACTTGTATTGGGGGTGCTAGGCATGGGGGCGCGCATCGGCAACTTGTGCTCGGGGTGCTAGGCATGGGGGCGCACATCGGCAACTTGTGCTCGGGGTGTCTTAGTTACTTTTCTATTGCTGTGAGAAAGCGCCATGACCAAGGCAATTTATAGAGGAACACATTCAACTGGACTTTCGGATCCAGAGGGTTAGAGCCCATGGTTACAGCATGGTGTTGGCTGGGGCAACTGAGAGCTCACATCTTCATCTGAGTGTGTGTGTGTGTGTGTGTGAGAGAGAGAGAGAGAGAGAGAGAGAGAGAGAGAGAGAGAGAGAGAGAGAATTGGAATCTAATGAGTCTTTTGAAACTTCAAAGCCCACCCCCAGTGACACACCGCCTCCTCCAAGGCCACTAACTGGGGACCCACATACTCAAATATATGAGTCTATGGGGTCTTTCTCATTCAAACCACCACACAGTGTAGAGACAGGTGTATCCCCAGGGCTCTTTGGTCAGTCAGTCTAGCTGCAATGGGATTCTACAGGTCAGTAAGAGACCTTGTCGCAAAAAATAAGGTGACAAGCTGGGGAGGTGGCTCAGTGTGAGGACTGGCGTTAGGATTTCCAGAACCCTAGAAAGTTCTGGGGGTGTGACAACCTGTCTGTAATTCCAGCACTCAGGTGGAGACAGGATCCCTAGAGCAAGCTGCTTAGCCAGACTTGATTTATCAGCTGCTCTGGGTTCAACTGAGAGACCCTGCCTCAGTGGATGAAGTGGTGAGTAACTGAGGAAGAAGCCTTTGTTTTTCTTCAGGGCTGAGGACTGAACCCGGGCATTGCGCTTGCTAGGCAAGCGCTCCACCACTGAGCTAAATCCCCACCCCACATGTGTAGCCCAGGCTGGCCTCAAACTTGTTATCCTCCTGCTTCTGCCTCCTTCAGCAAATCCTACCGGCGTGCACCACCACAACCAGCTGAGGAAGACTTCTGATGTAACCTTGATCCTCCACACGCATGCACACACATGCACATGCATGCACACGCATGCACATGCATTCATACACACCCCCACCCACCCTCCATATACACCACACATAAAAAATCAGGTGCAGAGCACTAGAGAAAGAAACCTTGCCCTCTGACCTTCATGTGTGTACATACAGGTGAACACACACACGCACACACTCACAACCAAGGGGAGGGATGTGTCTCACAGCACAGCACTTGTCTAGTATAGTCCTGGGTTTACTCCCCCAGTACTAAAAAAATAAATAGAAGGCATGCTTTTCTTCACCTACCAGGCACACACACACACATGCACACATGCACACACACACATACACACACACATGCACACATGCACACACGCACACACACTGGAATATTATTCAGCCTTAGAAAAAGAAATACCATTCTGATGTTACTGCAGTGTGGATGGACCTTGGGAATGAGGCAGACAGACTGGTAAATACTGCACGATTTCAATCATGTGAGGTCCTAGAGTTCCCACATTTGTAGGCACAGAAATGTCCTCATTAAGCACAACTTTTGTTTGTTTATTTCCTATCTTGAATAAAGCCTCAGTATGTAACCAGGCTAGCCCAGAACTCAGTCTTCCTGACTTGCACCCGAAGACTGGGATTACGGGCCTGTGCATCAGGCCTGGCCGTAACAGACAAGCCTAGTTCGGAGCTGAGTACATGGAACCCAGCCAGCGCTTTATTGACCAGCTGGGTCACAGCCTTCTTCAGACCTCGAAGGGACCGGTCAGTTCTAGCTGTTTGGGCATTTCCACATACCAAGCCTCTTGGCTTCTTGCAGGGAGTGGGCTGCATAGAACCTTTTCTGCACCGTGGGAGGGAAAAGAGCCTTTCAGAGCTGCTCGGGCCTGGGCTGGGCCCCGGGCTAGGCGGGAGGACATGGGCATCTCCGTCGCCCAATTCTGCAGCTATGACCTTGGTCTCTTCACTAGTGGGGAGCTCTCCCAGCCCAGTGGAGCAGGGATCGGCCAGGAGGCTCGGAGAAGGGGCTCGGAGGCCCTATCTCGCCTATAGTAGTAGGTCAGACCAACCTCACCTCAGCAGTCCCTATCAAGGTTCTCTCTCAACCCTGGCTGGCAGGCTCCCCGCTGTTCTCTGCACTCTGCGCTCTTCCTTCCTTTTAAACCAGGTCCAAGCCTCTTTCTTACCTGTCAGTCCTCGGACCGGAGTCTCCTGCCCCACCAGGGGGCGCGCGCGGGCCTTGCAAAGACCTCCCAAGGATCCGCCGGAAGCCCGACCGTAAGGAAGGTACAAGGGTGGGGAGCCCGGTCCTGGTCCCCAGATTGGCTGGGGAGGGGAGCGCTAGGGCAAGCTTCTCAAGCTCCCTCTCTCTTTTAAATTATTAACATGATTTATTTTATTTTAAAAATGTAATATTTTAATTTTTTTGAGAACTTCATGCATGTGAGTCGCCTAGGAATCTTTGAAAGCAGGTTTTGATCAGGCTCTGAGTCTGGCCCAGGACTTCTGATAGGCTCCCATGTGGCGTCCTTGTCGCTGGTTCTGGGAATTATCCAGGGGACCGTCCAGCCCTGGCCACAGAATTGGGCGACGGAGATGCCCATGTCCTCCCCCTCAGCTTGCACAGGCACCTGTAATCACAGGGCTCCGGAGGAAGCCAGCCTATGGTGAGTTCCAGGTCAGCCTGGACTACATAGTCAGGCCCTGTGTCAAAACACAAACCAACCAACTAAATGCTCCTGCAGAGTGGCCTCCTGTGTGCACTCACCCCCTCTGTTATCACAGGCTTCTGGGCCTCTGTGCTGGGGATGGCCTGGGTCCTACAGTTGAGCTCAAGGACACATAGGGGCTGGGGAGAAGGAAGCTGGGTGGGGACATGTGAGGAGGTCAGGGAAGACATCCCCCATCCCCACCAGGGGGAGGGACTCCGCTACATCTGCCTGGTGAGAGTGCAGGTGTGCCAGGCAGAAGGGAGGTAGATAAAGACAAGGCCTTCCCAGGTGGGGGTGAGGTAAGCAAGACCCAGAGAAGAGAGGGCTGGCCGGAGAGCTGAAGCATTAGTATGGCGACAAGGACTGCACACACAGATGTGTTCCACAGGCACAGCAACAAATATACGCATGCCCCTCCAAGGGACACATGTGGACAGGAAGTGGCACCTAAAATGGCCAAACATGTCTGAAACTCACAGCTGTCCTCCTGCCTCAGCTTCCCGAGGGCTGAGATTATAGGCTCACACCACTGTGCCTGATGGGACGGGAATTCTTACTCAAGGACTTCCTTGCCTTTCCATATGACTGTAATGGTTTCCATGGCAACCTACTGCTGTCTTCTACTCAAGGCCACGGCTCCATGTTCTCCAAATTTTATGGTCTACCCCAGCCCCAACTCTGGACTTCCAGAACCAGAGACCTGAGCCCCAGAAAGTGTCTTATCCATACATCTGCTTCTCCACCCTTGACCTGTGTTGTCCCCTAACAGTGTTAGGGGCAAGTCAAAAATTAGCCTCTTCCAGGCATCTGAGATCTAGAGACAGACACACATCCATGGGGTCTGACTCTGAGATTGAATTCTTGCTGGTTGGAGCATGTTAGGGTGGTCTACAAAGTGCCAAGGTCCCAGACCCCCTGGCCTGCCCTCCACCCCAAGGCATTCACCTATTTTTTCCATCCCTTCAACTCTTCTGAGCACCTGCCATGTGCCCAGCCCCAGGCAAGGCCCAGGCAGAGCGAGGTCCAGTCCCCACAATGAAGCCCAGAGGCACACTTAGAACAAGGAGGCAACTGAACACATGTTAGGCTTATGGTGCTCACCGCCATGTGGACAAAGATGGCTGAAGAGAGGGCTCTGAGAACCCAGAGCCAGGGAGGAGACACCCCAAGCCACAGGATCTGAGTTCCCTAGGTCACATGGACAGCTTTCCCAAAGAAGAGGGAACCCGGATAAGGGACTTCCCCAGACGGTCAGATGTGGAGATAGATTAGGGCCCCCTGGGTACTGGTTAGATGTTTGTCAACTTGACGCAAGCTAGAGTCGTCTGGGAAGAGGGAACCTCAGTTGAGAACACACCTCCATCAGATTGGCCTGTGGGAGAGCCCAGTCCACAGGGTCGATGGTGCCACCCCTGGGCAGGTGGTCCTAGGTTGTATAAAGAAGCAGGCTGAGCAAGCTGTGGGGAGCAAGTCAGAAAGCTGGATTTTTCCATGGCCTTTGCCCCAGTTCCTGCCTTGACTTCCCTTCATGATAGGCTGTAAGCTGTAAAATGAAATAAACCTCCCTCCCCAAGCTGCTTCGTCGTGGTATTTTATCACAGCAATAGAAAGTGAACTAGAACATCCTGTCTCCACTCCTGAGTCCCAGGGCCCACCCTTGCACACCCATGTGTACACACATACACATACACACACACCCCAGGACCCTGGACTCTACCTAGGAGTGTTCAAGATTCCAGTCCTGCCACCTCTCACCCTGGGATGGTCACGCCACGTTACCTCAACTCACCTGAGGCACCTCTCTTTCTCACCCTTCCAGGCACTAGACTGAGGCCAAATAAGAAGGTTCCTTCCCCAGAACCAAGTCTCAGACTGAAGCAGGGTCTCTGGCATGAAACCTTCACTTGGGATGTAACCATGGGGGCCACAGAGTAGCAGGGGTGGGTCTCTACCCCTCCTGCAGGGGCAGTGCAGAGAGAGGAAAGAGGACTTAGCAGTAAGCACTCACTACGGCAAAGAGCAGTGAGGAGCACTCCGCTCCTTCCTCCTCCTCCTCTCCCAGCTATGGGAAATGCCATCCTCCCAGGAGGTAAGGTACAATCTCCTTTGTCCCTCCTGGCTTTATGTTAGCCCTTTCCTAGCTCTTGTGGGGAAGGTTTCTGATGGGACAGATGAAATGACACGTAATCCTGGCTAATGATTAAAATAATAATACTTATGGGGCATTAGAGCCCTAGCAGAATGATGGGAGCATCCTTGGAGGGGAATAGCCTCGTTCAAGGGTCGGGGGAGGCATCAGTGGACCGTCAGATGGTGAGTTAGGTGTCCTCTGAGATGGCTTCCCTCAGTCCTTGCCTCCTGGTACTCACACCTTTGTGCCGTTCGTCCCAGCATGCCAGGGTTAATCTGGGTGACCAAGAGAGTATGCTGGAATGATGGGGCATTTTTTTTAAGACGGTGTCTCCTCAAACCCAGGATAGCCTCTAACTCTCTATGTAACTGAGGATGACCTTGAACGCTTAACCCTCCTGCCTCTCTCTAAGTGATAGGATTACCTGGTCCATGCCTAGATAGGTATGGGAATCAGGACTTCTTACATGAGAGCCAAGCACTCTGCCAACTGAGCCACACCCCCCAGTCCACCATGTAATTCCCAAGGCGACAACATAAATGACATGGTCACCTCCATTTTGTGTTTGGAACACATGTGGAGATCAGCGGGTTTTTCTTCCAGCAACCTACACCAACTGCAAGTTTTTGCTAGTTTTTTGTCTGCTGGTCTATTTGAAACTAAAGAAGGGTTTGTGGGTGAGTGAGCTGTCTCAGAAACAAGCCCTCCAGCCCTAACAAGCCTTCATCCAAATAATCGGGGCCCTCCATGGTTCAGTGGGTGCTTGCCGGCAATCCTGACTGCCTGAGTTCAATCCCTAGAGCCCACCTCCCTAGAACCCCAATCCCCGATTCCTAGAACCCCAATCCCCGATTCCTAGAACCAACTTCCACATGTTATCCTCTGACCTTCACATGCTTTGTGCTGCATGCATGCCCCCAACACACACACACACACACACACACACACACACACACACACACACGCATGTGCACAAGCACACGTACACATGCAATACACATACACACATGTCCACACACATACACACAGGTATACACACATGTGCACACACATACACACATGTACACACACACATACACACACACAAATAAATGTCATTAACAACAACAAAAGACCATAGTCTGACAGACACATGATGCAAACGCACAAGACACATGGATTCGAAGCCAGAGTCCCCTAGTGAAGTTGCTCCCAATTCCTGACCCTCAGAATGTGGAGGAAGAAGAACTGAGTTTTGACCTAATCATCATGTTACATGCTTGTAATCCCAGCACTCGGGAGGTACAGACAGAGGAATCATGCGCATCACACACACAAACATGTACAACGTGTACACCACACACACACACCCACATGCATGCTTGAATTCCCCATTCACACATTTTAAAACACCTCACTCATGAAATGGTTATTAATTAAAGAAAAAACAGTTTTACAATGGACAAGTCATGCAGACGCCATCTTAACCACCCTACCAACACAGACAATAAAAGTCCTACACCACCGACCGGACAGAGTGCACGAATAAGAACAATGGTGTGGCTGGTTCTTTTGTTTTAAGATTTATTTGTTTTATTTTATGTGTCTGGTGTTTTGTCTGCATGTGTGTATGTACGCCATGTGTGTGCCTGGTGCCTGTAGAGGCCAAAAGAGGGTGTTGGATCCTCTGAAACTGGAGTTACAGACGGTTGTGATCCGCATTGTGGGTGCTGGGAATTGAATCCAGATCCTCTGGAAGAGCAGCACGAGCTCATAACGCTGGGCCCTCTCTCCAGCCCTGTGGTTGACTTTAATGGCAGCCTTCCACAGGTCAGAACCGAAAGCCTCAGCTGACAAGCCCTTCTATTGCCTTAGCCAACGCTGGAAGACCTGCCTCTTCTGCGGGTGGCGTCTTCCGGTCCAGATGGAAAAGAGCGAGGGGAAGGAAGTGTCAGCCCTCTGTTCCCTCTGGCAGAGTCAGTTTGCCCCACCCCCACTTCCTTCACTGATTCCAGAGCCAGCGTTTCCAGGCTCCCATCATTGACTAAGGACCAGCGGCTCTCCAAGAACCTTCTAGGTTTCTGGTGCCCAGCTGGGACTCCAAGGCACTTGGCCTTGTGGAGTGAGCAGCTGCTGTACTGTTGGGCTCCCCAGTGAGGACATCAGCATGGGACTACTCCAGCTGCTGAGGCACCAGACTCAGGGACTGAGTCACTGTGGGGTCTCAGGTTCTCAGCTATGATTCAGCCATTGTTGCTATTTTAATGTAACTGACTTAATAAATTCTGTAATACGTTCTCATACATATTCACCTCATTGTTCTGTTCCTCTAAAGAACCCTGACTTACACATGACACACTCTGATGATGTCCTTCAGGATAGATGAGGTTTTATTACTTTCTATGTGCATCTTCAGGCAGTGGAGGAATGGTGGTGTGTTTATGTCTTCTTTTAGTTCTCTTGATTTTTTGCTTTATATATTTTGAGGCTATGTTATTGGTTGTGTGCAAATTTAGAATCGTATCTGCTTGACAAGTCATCCCCGCCCCCCACTCTTTACCTTTAGCACAGCTTTTCTCTCCCACAGCCTGCTTCTGCTCAGAGGGACTGCTGGCTGGAGTCTGCCTGAGAGAAGGTTTGCTTGCACACGCTCTCCCTGCTTCCTTATCTCCCTGCTTGCCACGCCTCCGCTACAAGCATCAGTTGTTGTTGTTGTTGTTTGTAACCTGATATGACAGTGTTTGCAGTCTGTTCCGGGTGATGTGATTGCTGTGTGTTCGCCCCTGGTTTCCTCCATCATGCTGCCTGTTCTCTCTGTCCCACATCGTCTCTGCCATTTTTCTCTTGTCCTGTCTCAACACCCCGGAATGACACAGCTAGAGGAAAGGAAGTGCTGAGTGTACGTGGTGCTGGCTCAGCTGGTAAAGTGTCCGGCCCCACAGGATGAGGACCTGAGTTCGGATCCCCAGCACACATGTAGAAATGTGTGTGGTCATGAGTGTCTGCAATCTGAGCATTGGGGGGGCATTAGAGACAGGTGGATCCCCAGAGCTCCCAGGCCAATCAGTGTAGTCAATTAGTGAGCACTGGCTCACTGAGAAACCCTGTCTCAAACAGCAGGATGGAGAAGAATAATGGAAGTCGTCTGACAATGATCTCTGACTTCTACATGCTCATCATCATGTGAACACACAGAGAGACATGCACTCACATACACTACACACATGCACACATACATACAATGAAAAGTGAAGGTGAAATACAGACCTTTCAACAAATAAAAAACAAACTACTGTGTCATCAGCACACCACCACCCTTAGTGAAGGGGGATTTATGGGCTGAGAGAAAGAGTCCCAGACGGAAATACATAGATAGGGAAGGAACAAAGGCCAGAGAAAAAAATAACTGGTTAATTTCAACAAATTTGTCTGTATAAAACAATAATAATAACAATGCCATGTGGAGTTTGACATCTAGAAAGAACTCGAATGCCAGACGGCACCAGGTGACAGTCACCAGCATCTAAGTCAGGAGGTTAAATGGGGTTTCAGTGGACTGAGGTCCTGCACTCTTGCACTGGTGATAAGGGTGACGGTATCCATTTGCCTTAGACTTGAACAAGCCAAGGTGGGCTGCGCTGTGCTGTTTTTAGAACAGCCACTAAAAGAAAAAGAAACTAACAAATTAATAAAACAGTGATATGATCAATATAAATTCCAAACCAAGCCAGATGAAGTTTTAAAAGGATGTTTATGGGTGTACAATACATTTTGACTTTTAAAACATGAAACATACGCATCAAAGATAATAACAAAAGCTGCTAATGAAAGTTGCTTCAGTCCTGGGGCGTGGAGAGGGGTCCGTGGATAAAGCACCTGTTGTGTTAGTGTGACAGTGTTGTTGGGATCCACAGAACATGTAGACGCCATGTGAGCCAGGCAGGCAGCCTCTAATCCCAGGCTCTGAAGGTGGGCACAGAGGACTGCTGGGTCAAGCCGCTGAGGCAAACCAGCCGTATGGCCAAGCTCTGGGTTCAGCTGAGAGAACTGTCTCAGTGAATAAGGTGGAGAGAGATCGATGATGGAAGGCTCCCATGTCAGTCTCAGGTCTCCACATGCATGCCTACAAATGTGCGTTGTCACAAACAGGAAACCCCCCCACACACACACACACCTGCATACATACCACATATTCAAACACATACATGTTTATTTTCTTTGAGACAGGGTTTCTCCATGTAGCCCTGGCCATCCTGGAACTCTGTAGACCAGGCTGGCCTTGAACTCAGACCTTTGACTGCCTCTGCCTCCCGAGTGCTGGGATTAAAGGCGTGCGCCGCCGCCGCCGCCGCCGCCGCCGCCGCCGCCGCCGCCGCCACCACCACCCAGCCCACATGCAAATTTTTAAAGTTTACTTATATTGGGCAGCAAGCACACAACATTCTCTTCAACATGATTCACAGACTTTATTATGCCAAATATTCTTCAGTCTCTGTTCTCTGGTTAGCAAAGACAGATTTAAAAGGCAAAACAAATTTCAGAATGACGCATGCATAATATGGTCTCATTTGTATATACAACACACACACACACACACACACACACACACACACACACACCATTTTCAGTAGAAAAAGCTCGGAAGCCTATTTGACAAAGTGCAATCCATGTTTAACTTGGCAGGATAAGAGGTGATAATTCTGAAAAAGAAAAAAGAAAAATCACTGTCCGTTTTTGTCTCCTATAGAATCCATATCATTGACATATTTTCATTAGATATGTATTACTTAATAATTGCCAATCACCTACAGACCAATGATGTTTCTTTCTTTCTTTTTTTTTTTTCAGAGCTGAGGACCGAACCCAGGGCCTTGCGCTTGCTAGGCAAGTGCTCTACCACTGCGCTAAATCCCCAACCCCCAACGATGCTTTCGTCTTGAAGAAGTGAATTAAAATTGCATCATGAAAGTCTGTATATAATGAAATGTCCTTAGCTGGGCCTGGCGGCACAGGCTTGTAACCCCAGCTACTCAGGTGGTCTAAGCAGGAGGATTTCAAGTTCAAGGCCTGCCTGCGCTACAGTGTGAGTTCAAGTCTAGCCTGGGCAACTTAACAAAACCTTGTCTCAAAAAAAAAAAAAAGAAAAGTAAAGTAAAAAGAGGCTGGGGATATAGCCAAACCATACTTAGGTTCAATCACCTGTACCAAACAGAAAAGGTATGCTGGGCTGAATGGAACGTTCCACTTCCTGTTGTGCTGGCCCACCTCTCCCACACGGTGGCACTGCTAGGCTGCCGGCTGCTTCCAGCCCCTGGGCCTTGGAGGGAAGGGATTGGGTGTCTGGATGAATAGATTTATTTCTTCAGCATCCCGCCCACAGCCTCACTAGGTGGCATCGGAACACAGACTCTCAATAAGTCAGCCATCCCTGTGGATGACTCCTGCTGCTGTGAGTCAAATGGCTTCCCATCTCCCAGGGACAAGCCTGAGTCCTGGATCACGCCCGCACGGCTGTCAGGGTCCACTTTAGAGGTACTGAATTCTAGGTCCTGGAGAAGCCCAAGCCATAGTGGCCCATTGTGAAGACCCACTGAGGTTTCCCAATGAGAGCTTACACAGGGTGAGAGAATCTGAGCTTGCTTTACCCAGCAGCGCCGCATGAGGGGATTTGACCACGGGCGTGGTTACCAGGTGTTTGGAAAGGTCTACACTGGCTGTGTGGTGTGCTTTGATCTTGCAAGGGGGAGGTCTTTTGCCCCTCCCCTTGGCATGTTATAAAAAGCCCTTTTGAATAAATGGAAGAGGCCGTTGGGTAGTGATCCAGGCCCTCTTGAAGCTATCCTGTGTTTCTGTCTTTCTTCTTGTCGACTAGGTCTCTCTTTCTATCTAATATTTTCTTATCCCTCTCTCATAAGAACCCTTCAAAGGTGGGAGCTGGCCTCCCACAACCCATCCCACCTGTCATGGGAGCTGACAGAAAAGGGGGTCTGTGGTGAGGCAGTTGATCCTGGCTCCTTCTGCACAGAGACTGGGTACTTGGACCTCAGTCTCTGAGCCAGTGGGTGTCTGCTCGGAACCTTCCACAGCTCCCCATCATCCTTAGAAGAAGGTCATGTTCCTCAGCCGGCTTCAGAGACTCTGTACCACCACTTGTCCCCTCTGGCAGTTATCTGCTTTCAACACCCCATCCTCTGTCCCCCTGGACCCCTTCCTTCTCTTCTGCCTGTCAGGGTCTTTCTTTCTGAGGTTCTGTAAGCTGCTCCCAATCTTGCAAATGCTCTTCCACTCCCTGTAGCTTAAATACTGCATCCTTCTGGAATTCTCCCCAGCTCCCTCCCTTCCCAACATTACACTTGATTCTGACCATATGTTGGGCAGGGCCCCATGAGAACTCAGAGCCTGTCTGCCTGGATCATCACCTTCCCCTGCGCCAGGACCTGGGGCACCCGGCAGGCACTCACATGTCCCTGCGTACGAAGGCTGGAGAGCAGTCACCGCCTGGACAGAGGAACACAGAGACACGATAAACACACTGCCAGGGGCCCTGCTGGGGTAGAGTGGAGACAGTAGGCTAGAACAGAAGACAATTGCCCAGCCTGGACCTCCAGGGGTCCTGCTGCCTACAGACACACACCAGGATAGCTGGGATACAGCTCCAGCTGGACCAGCTGAAGTCAACACATCAGATGTGTGTCCATCAGCCTGGCCTCTTTCCAGCACATGCCACTGTCTCCCAGACCCCAGTATCTAGACCTTAAGACTCACGGATGATGGGCGGCTTCTAGAAAATGTTCCTGCATTTTGTCACCTGATTTTATGTCTTTTCTCTACCTGCTTCTTCTCAGTGTATCTCAGGGCAGACCCCTTCACCCATCCACCATCCAGGGCTTGACTGACTCCTAGGATCCTGTGAGGATGACTTCACTCCCCGCTGCTCCTTTTCAGGAAGACGGCTGTTCTTCCTGCCCTGTGTCACATTGCCCCCTCAGCCTGGGCAGTCCTAGGGGATGTGTATGAACCCCTTCTGCTGTGTCCCCTTTCCTCCAGGAAGCCACCCCTGGTTTAGTGTCACTCTTTGGGATTCCCACAATCGGCTGAACTTCTTTGTCTCTGTTCAGCTTCCACCGTGGGGCCTTCTCTGGTGACCTACCTTTTTGTTGTAAACAGCATTTGGCCCTTACTCTGTGGCCCCTCTCTCCCCGAGTGCACCATCCTTACTAAATCCCCAGGCTTTGAGGATCCCCTGCTCCTGAGTTGTCTCCTGCCACAAACTGGCTCCCCTCCATGGGCATCTTTTCCTCACTCCCACCCTCTAAGGCACAACTGGCATCCTTAGACTTTTCATTTACTCCGTCTTCTGGTGCTGCCTCCAGGCATACACCTTTCAATCCGATCTGCCCCTGAAGGGCTTGAACCTGCCCCCCAACCTCAGGATCAGCTTACACTGGCTATCAGGCTCTCTATCATATCCAATCCTCAGAGTGCAAAGCAAACTTGTAGCTCAGCCACTCCAGTGTCCATCCATCACCCATAGACCACACCCTCCGCCCTGGGGACCAGGGATCTTGTGTCCATTTCCCTTCCTCTTACCCCATAGCCAACCCATCAGGAAAGCCCATGACTACCTGCAGAACAGAAGAGTCCCACACCTTCTCACATCCCCTTGGGGACTACCTTGTCTTAGATTTCTTGTTGGGTCAAATTCAATTCTCATTCCAGACTCCCTACATTAGCTCTGTCCCCATGAAGTCTATTCCTAATGGAGAAGCCAACCTGGAAGTGAGGCCATGGTCCTCCTCTGTTCTAGACCTTCTCTGGGCTGCCTTCCCACCTAGAATATGCCCGAGCCCCTCCTGGACTCCTAGATCCTCAGGAGCTGGGTCTCTGCTGTTTCATCGACCACCCCAGGGCCTTTGAACTGGCTGTCCACTTGGCTTCTGTCTTCCCCATGACTAGACAGCACCCCCTGCTCTTCCACTGAGATCTCTGTTCAGTGAGGTCTCCCTGGATTAATTTCTCCAAAGCCACTCCCCAGCACTTTCCATCTCCTCCCTGGCTCACTCATCACCTCTGACACATTACCCTTGTCTATGTGTTCATTATCTGTCTCCTCTACCAGACTCCAAGTCTGGGAGGGCAGGGATTGTCTTTTCTCTTGTGTTGGAGTCTCAGTGCCTAGAACAATATTGGACATGTGGAGGACTCTCAATAAACAGTTGCCAAGTTAATGGATAATCAAGTCCATCTTCCCCAGACAGTGAAGACCCAGGCAGCAGGGGCATGCCTGTGCTCACCACCATAGCCCAAGACTCCAGTCATAAGAAATGCTCAGTAAATATTAGTTAGCTGCATGGATGAAAGGTTGGATAAATGGGCCAGAACACTGTCTCCAAGGGCTGCCACTTGGACAGGTGTTTGGCCCGAGTCTGAAGGAGTAGGCAGGGCTATCCACCCTGGAGATAAATTGCTTCCTGAGCCATTCAGGATTGCCTGAGATAGAGGTCCCAGATTCTGTCTGTTCTGGTAGGATTCCCCACCCCCTAGGCCCTGGAGGATTGCTCTCCGTCTTCCCAACAATGCAGGGAATGAGTCCAGGGTGCTATGCTGATCCACACTTCAAGCTCTCAGGCGCCTTAGCAGAGCAGCTCTGCTTCCAAGATTCCCCAGCAGAAAGCCTAGTGCAGGTGTGGAGCAGGGTGGGTCTCCCCAGCACCGTATGTCATCATCAAACAGGGACCAGCCAGGTATATGACAGCAGGGAGGTAAAGATCAAAGAGGAAGATGCAGTTGCTGAAACCTCATCACAAAGAAGTGGAGGACTGGCCACAGCCACGGGAATGATGGAGCCTTGGATGGGAGGGTGCTGTGGATCTACAGCTGTGTGCACTGGAAACGTGCTGGAATCACACTTAGCCACCCCTAATTGTGATCACCCCAGAGTGAGAAGCGGGGCTTGAAATAAAACTCATGTTGCCCAGTTTGATGGTACATACCTTTATTCTCAAAACTCAAGAGGCAGAGCCAGGTAGATCTCTGTGAGTTCAAGGCCAGCCTGGTCCACACAGTAAATTCCAGGACAGCCAGGACTACACAGAGAAACCCTGTCTCAAGCAGAACAGAACGAAACATAACAAAATAAACAAAACAAAACAAAAAACTATGTTGTTGATTCTGCTGTCTATTGACCTAATAAGCTCATAGCCATGCGTAATTAGAAACTTCTTTTTTTTTAAATTTTTCCGGAGCTGAGGATCGAACCCAGGGCCTTGTGCTCGTTAGGCAAGCGCTCTACCACTGAGCTAAATCCCCAACCCCTGAAACTTTCTTTTTAAGTTTCTATCTTTAGCCCTCACTGTGGAACTCACTATGTAGCTCAGGCTGTCCCCAAACTCATAGCAATGTTCCCACCTCAGATTTCCTAGTTCTAGGATTATAAGCATGAGCCACCGTAATGTTTTTTAAAAATTTGTACCTGTGGATATGCCAGCGTTGGCTCTCTATACACGGCTTCTGAGCTTCATGGTGGGCAATGGTTTGATCCACAGGAGGGTGAGAGGAGGGCAAGTTGAATGGATAGTGGCTGATTGACCAGCCAGGGCAGTCACACCACCAGATGTCAACCTCCAGCCCCATCAACCTGAAAGCCTTGCTCTGGTATTCAATGACCTTTTCTACCCAAGGCTAATGGCTTCCCAGCATTCCCCACACAGACACAGGTGTGGCTGAAGAGAAAGATAGAGTCAGATGGATTCTTTGAGTTTGAGGCCAGCCTGGTCTACAGAGTGAGTTCCAGGACAGCCAGGGCTACACGGAGAAACCCTGTCTCGAAAAACAAAACAAGAAAAGTGAAAAAGAGAGGAGTGGGATAGTAAGAAACTGCTTTTAGTCTCAAAAGTGATGGTTTATTCATTTGTGTGTGTCTGTGTGCTTGCACACCTGCGTACAGGCACAGAAATGAAACAGGATGTTGTACATCTTCCTTTTCCTTTGAGGCAGGGTCTCTCCCAGAACCCGGGGCTCACACTTACCTAGCTAAGTTGGAAGCCAGCAAGCTCCAGCAACTCTCCTTCCTCCCACCTCAGAGCTGGAGTTATAGGCATTTGTGGGGATGGCTTGTTTGTTAGATGGATGCTGGCATCTGAACTCTGCCCCCCATGATTTCAGATCAAATGCTCTTAACTGCTGAGCCATCTCTCTAGCCCCAAGAGTAATGTTTTATTGGTCCACAGTCACACCCACTCATTTGGGAGTTGCCCATAGCTGCTCTCCAATTACAATGGCAGAACTGAGCCGACCCACAAAGCCTGTAATATTTATTGTGTGGCTCCTCTGGCATAGAACTTGCCTGCCCTGGGATGGATAAGCTGTGTGATCTAGCGCTCTGGACTTCGTTCTTGTGTGTCCAGCCCTCCACAGGCCCACAGTAAAAGAGCATTCAAAGCCCTCTGGCACCAGTGGCAGCCTCCCCACATGGTGATGCTCTGAGGGTCCCCCTCCCATGGCTGGAGATCCCCATGGCTGGCACACTGGCTGACTCATTCCCAAGTCTGCAGCCTTTGGCACAGTCCTCGGACGGTGTTTGCTGAACTGCACAGACTTCTGTTGGCTTACATCTGTAAACACTTCAGGCTTCTCGTGGTTTTTCCTGACTCGCCTGAACACTAGCCAAGAAGCCTGGTGTGGGGAGGTCAGGTGGACTGCACAGATTTGAGTTCAGGTCAGGAAATCTGGTAATTTAGGGACTTCCCCAGGCACATTTACTCTGCCTGGCCAGGGAGGTGATATTGAAGACCAGCTGAGCAGCAGTAGTGGGAATAGGCATGGTGGGACTCTCCAGCATAGCCTGGAAGAGAGGGAAGTTCTTATTCTAGGAGGCAATCCAGTAGTGTGAGCAGGGTGTCATGGAGATCGCTATCATGTAGGAACATGTCCTAGATGGGGTCTCCAGTGGCTGCTAACCTGGGGACACCTATGGCTCTCTTGGGTGGTGACCAAGGCCAAACCCTTGATGCTTGATGGAAGAGGAAAAGGACCACCATGGGCACATGCTTGCATGCCATCCCTGTGCTGACCCAGTCACTGCCGGCCCACTGTGGGGCTGTCACTGATTATGGCACACGTCCAGCCAGATCCTGGGGACCTCAAGGCATGCCTCCTGGTTCACTGTGATTTGGGGGAACTTTGAGGACCCCAAACCACCATTCTGACCCCCTTATCCTGGAAAATCCTCTAAAACCTCAAACTCCAGTCATTTCTTTCTAGCTGGCTTTTTTTGGAAAGACTTGGGGTTGTCTAATGAGCATTCACAGGGCTCTGTGGCTGAGAGATGGCCCTGGAGTCAGCTGTTTGGGAAGGACAGTGACTCATCCTCCTCGGCATCACCCCAAATGACCGATTTTTTTCTTTGAGAAAAATTTGTTTTGCATGTCATGTGCATGTGTGTGTGGTGTGTATGCACACATGTCTACATATTCATGTGTGTAGGCATGAGAGAGTCTGGGGCTGACATTGCTTGTCTTCCTCCATCACTCTCTCCACCTTTCCCTAAGGAGGCAGCGTTTCTTACTAACCTGGAGCTTGCAGTTTTACTCTCGAGTGAGCTAGCTCCTTCCGAGGATCCCTGTCTCAGTCTCTGGGCCCTGGGATATAGGCAGGCCACATGCCTACCTGGTTCTAGGGAGCCAAGCTCCTGTCCTCATGCTTGCATGACAAGAACGTCACCAGCTGAGTCATTTCCCTGCCCAGGACTGTATACACTATTCAGAGGTGTGCAGAGGAAATCACCGCAGAGGGCAGGGTGAATGGGGGGCCCTTGAAAGTGACCAGCAGCCTGTGGTCAGAGCCAGGACTGGGGTAGAGTTGGGAGATTCTACTCCCATTGAGGCACCGCAGCAGCCCTGGGGTGAGAGGCAAATTCCGTGGTGGTACATATGATCCCTGCACTCCAGAAGCTGAGGTGGAGGATGCTGAGTTCCAGCCTGGCCACATAGCAACACCCTCTTCTAAAACAAAATAAAACCCAAGTGTGGCTGGGTAGGAGGGTGTGGTGGTTTGAATGAGAATGGCCCCCACAGGCTCATACATTTGCATGTTCAGCCCCTAGTTGAACTGTTTAGGAAGCATTAGGAGGTATGGCCTTGTTGGAGGAGGTGCGTCACTGGGAGTGGGTTTTGAGGTTTCAAAAGCCCACGCCAGGCCCAGTATCTCTTTCTCTCTGCTTGCTTGTTTTCCAGTGAATCAGGATGTAGCTCAGCCTCATGCCTGCCTGCCATGCTCTCTGCTATGATGATAGACTAGCCCTCTGAAGCTGTAAGCAAGCCCCCAATTAAATACTTCCTTTTATAAGGGTTGCCTTGGTTGCGATGTCTCTTCATAGCAATAGAACAGTGACTAAGATAGAGGGGGGAAGACATGGAGGGAGAGGGAAGGGAAGTCAAGAAGAGGATGTGGGGATGGAGCCATGCTGGGCAGTTCACACAGGCTACTGGGGCTTGTGCTATGGACTGGAGAGGTCGGGGTGCTACATTACATACTCTGGACCAGGTTCCTGTCTGTGTTCTCCCTGCCCAACTCCGGAATCCCCCAGCATCCCTCCAGGGCCTGCCCTCACCCTCCAGAGCTCTGGATGAGGAAACTGAGGCACTAAGAAGGGAGCCTGTGTGCTGAGGGTCACCCAACAGGTATGCAGTGGGCTTTGGACCAAGGCAGGTAGATTAGACCTGGTCTTAAGCACTGAAGTCTGTACTCAGGCCATGTCAAGAGAGAGCAGCCAGCCTGGCCAGACCCCACACCACTTAGCTCAGGGGAGCAGGGCACTGGGGCTCCTCCTGGTCTCCATTTGGTCTTAGATAGGTAAGTTCAACCAGAAAATCTGGGGCATGGAAACAACCTGAAGGCCTGGAGTCTTTGAGTCCTATTGTGGTGATACATTGTTTGTCATCTAGGAAATAAAGCTTGTCTGAAGATCAGAGGACAGAGCCAGCCACAGAGTTAGCCACTGAGGTCAGGCAGTGGTGGCACACACCTTTAATCCCAGCACTCGGGAGGCAGAGATCCATCTGGATTTCTGTGAGTTCAAGGCCACACTGGGCTACAAAAGATCAATCCAGTCTAAAAAAGAAACAGAGTCAGACAGTGGTGGCACACACCTTTAATTCCAGCCCTTGGGATCACGCACCTTCAATCCCAGCACTAGGAAGGTTGAGACAGGAAGTGATATGGCTGGCAGAGAAAGGAATATAAGGCAGGAGGAGACAGGAACTCACTCTCTTGTCAGGCTGAGGAGTTGGTGAGGTAAGAGGTGGTGGCTGTGGCTTGCTCTGCTTCTCTGATTTTTCAGCTTTCCCTCTAATGTCTGGCTCTGGGTTTTTACTATATGACCATTTAGGATTCGTGTAGCCCCCTATCTCAGTGTATGCAGGAGAATCCCATGTCTACCTCCTCCAGTTCTGTGAACTCTTCTTTATCCCTCACACTCTACGTGGCCAGCCCCTTCTTGGCAAATGCTTTTCTTGAATCTGCTGAGCTGATCACTAGCCCTCATGTTCCTACTTGGCCCCTGCATTTACCCTCTTCTGGTTCTCAGATCTCTGATCGTCGAGTCTTCCTTAGATCCAGACGATCTCCTGTTTGGCCAAGCCTAGGACTTGACAGAGCTGGCTGTATCTCCATGCTGGCCTGTTTGTGTGACCTTTCCAGAGACCAGCAACGATCAAGCTAGCGACCAGGCACCTGTCCGCTCTCCTCCAAGCCCTCTGCAGGGCATCCATTTCTTCACTCCTCCTATTCATGTCTGTCCACTCCTTTTATTTATTTTTTCTGTTTTCTTTTTCCTTTCCTTACCACTTCCCTCTCACCCTTCCTGTTTTTCTTCTGACAGGGTCTCTGGAGTCCAGCCTGGCCTCCAGTGCATCACCTCGAACATCTGCTCCTCTGTCTCCATCTCCAAGTGCTGGGATTACCATGCTCTGTTTAATGCAGAGTGGGGCTGGAACCCGGGACTTCCTGCATACAGGGTGAGCACCCTACCAACTAAGCTGCATCCACAGCCTCTATTTAACTCCTTTCTGTGCAGAGAGCAGTAGGTCCTGGAGGCTGGAACAAGGCAAGCAGCAGGCTGGCCTAACAGGCTGTGTGTCTGTCTGTATTCCTCAGATGTCACCCACTGCAGCAGCTCTCCTTCTTCTGCCTTCCTCAGAGGAGACCAACTGCCTCCACAAAAGCCTACAAGTCATCCTGGACTTTCCCCCTTCTCTGCTGACCATGTAACTGCACCCAAGACCCTCACAGGGGTCTTGAATCCGTGCACTTCCCGCCTTCCCCTCCATCCCCTGCTGGAGTTCCCAGGGTCTTTACCTTCAACAATAGCAGTGCCCCACACGGCCTCTCTGAGATCACTCCCTCACCGTGGCCCCTACTCCCCAGTTCGTAGAGTTCTCCACAGAGCCGCCTCTGACCTTTCTCTTGAGCCGATCTTGCTCTTTTCCACCCACCCTAGGCACACTGGCCATCATCCCGAACCTCCTACCCATCAGCCTTTGCACTGGCTCTGCCCACTCCTACAAGATGGCCCCTTGGACTTTGTTCAGCCAGGCCATCACATCACTGCTCAGAAATATTCCTCTGGGCCCCTATTTGCTTCCTCAGTAGCATCTGTCTCTGATGGAAGTGTGTGCTTCTTCTCAGCTGGTTTCCAAATCCACAGGAGGCGGGGACCCTGGCTATGCCAGGCCCTGCACCAGGGCTGGGCCGAGGCCAGTGCTGGTTGACTTTTGGTAGAGCTTGCAGGCTTTTGCTGCCTTGTAAAAGGTAAGGCCTTTCTGCCCACCAACTGTGTATTTACAGTTTTATCCTACAGAAGTCACTACACAGATGTGCATGGGGTACATCAAGACATTCACTGCAGGGTTGGGGTGTAGCTCAGTTGGCAGAGAGTTCACCTAGAATGCATGAAATCCTGGCACCGAAACAAAATCCAGGCACAGTGCCGCATGCCCATGAGTCCAGTACTTGAGGGGCGGAAGCCTCAAGATGAGAAGTTCAAGGCCGTCCTTGGGAACCCAAATGAATTCTTCGCCAGTCTGGGGCTACATGAGACCCCATCTTTAAAAGAAAAGTTGTAGGGTTGCTTGTTTGCGTGGCAACCAGCAGTAAGCTAGGTGTCCATGGGTAAGGGACTGATTCAACAGCCACAGGGTGCAACAGGAGACTGGCCAGGTAGCACTGAGGTGTCCAGTAGCACCAAGGAAAAGGAAGGGAGTATGTGGTGGTGACATACACTTACCACAAGGGAGTCCCAGAGGGCAAGAACTCTGGACACATCTGTAAAGATGTCTACTGATGGATGGAGAAAGTGCCAGAGAATCAAGCTTTGTTCCTTGGCTGGAAAAGAAAGAGGGGCCAGGGAAGGTGGCACCCCAAGACGGACGCACAGCTAGCACCAAAGCCCAGGTCTCCCTCCCAAGACTCACTTTCCTCTCTGGACCTCCTTGCAAAAGGTTTAGTCAAGTCCTTAGGGGTCCTTGGTAGCAGAGCAGGTCCCTATTCTCTCCACGGCTGCACCACCCTGTGGAGAGGGCCTGAGCTGGAGCTAGGGTGAGCCACAGCTTTCCTGAGTTCTGAGACAGGTCAGGTCCAGTCTTGTCCTCCCAGGCTAACAGTAGCCCTGAAGGATGAATGATTTAGTCGAAATAATCCAGCTAGTTAATGGCGTAGTCCAGTTATGAGCCAATCACAATACCACCCCCACCCCCTTTTGTTTTTAAGATAAGGGCTCATATAGCCCAACTTAGCCTTGAACTCATTCTGTAGCTGAGGATGACCTTGAACTTCTGACCTTCCTGCCTCTACCTCCCAAGTAATGTAATTGTAGGCATGCAACCATCAGGCCTGGTTTAAGTGCTGCTGCTGAGGATCCAACCCAGAGCCTTATGCAAACTAACCAAACATTGCTATTTTTATTTATTACTATTGATGTGTGTGTGCTCTCGTGGCCTGCGTGCTTGTGGAAGTTAAATTTCAGGAGTTGTTTCTTGCTGTGGGATGATCTTTCTGTATGCCGTGAATACTTATTGCTGTCATTGGTTAATAATAAAGCTGTTTGGCTATAGCAAGGCAGGATAAAGTTAGGTGGGACAATCAATGAGGACTGGGATGAAGAGGGGTGAAGTCGAAAGAGATGCAAGTGAGACGCTCAAAAAGCAAGATGCCAGAGGACTGGTAAAGTCATGGGCCATATGGCAATACATAGATGAACAGAAATGGGTTAATTCAAAAGTAAGAGCTAGTTAATAATAAGCCTGAGCTACTGGCTAAACATTTGTAATTAATATAAGCTTTTGTATGTTTATTTGGGACTGGGCTGTTGGGACAGAAAAGCTCCACCTCCATTTACATATGGCAGCCCAATGTGGGGCATGTCCATCCACATAAAGCCTGAGAAAGCTTTAAAAAAAAGGGTTCTAGACACACAAAAATGGAGCCAAGAGCAGCTTCATTGTTCAGCTCTCTCATACAGGCCGCAGTACAGACACGTGTCCCCTGGCTGCGGCATGCAGGCTTGAGCTGCAGCATGGCAGATTCCCGAAGTCTCACACAGCCTGCAGAACATAGAGATGTCTCCCAGCCGTGCACCACACCGCAGATCGAGAGTTTTTGCTCATACAGACAAAAAGGTTTAAAGATACACAGTAAGGACAGATTCACATAAAAAGGCTTCTAAATGGGTCACAGTGTGTTTGAAAAATATGTGTAGGCTTGGGAGAGAGAAGAGAAAGGGTAGAAACAGTCATGGATTAAAAAAATGATTAAAAAATAATAGTAAAGTTCTTAAAAAGGGAATAGAGTAATAAAAAGTATGATAAGCTACATAAATATGGGAAATACAAAGAGAGCCTGGCTTCTCTATTTTATTGTGTTGTCTTTGGATTTTTTAACTGTTAATGGGCAAATGATAATTGCTGAGAGATATTTGATTGTGAAAGCTACTAAATTAAACCAACCAACATATTTTAAAATGATCTTGTCTTCAAAATTTAAATCAAAAGATGTGTTACTTTGGGGGAGAGGATATCCTTTCATTTCCACAGAAAATGAAATGCTATGGATTCATTCTGGGTTAAGGAAAATCAGGTTTGATTGAGGAAGACCTCCTGAAATCCTGACTACAGACGTGGTAAAATAAACCTAAAGTAACTACAAGACACATTATGTATATTTTACATGCCCAAACATGAAACACAAAATTATCTTTGGCTTGTGTACAAATGCACAATTTATATTTGTATTAATACAAATACATATGTTACCTTTGAAAGTTATATATATTTTCAGAACAAGGAGACCAGATACCAATAAAAATGGCCCAGGTGATCCAGCATCCAAAACAGCTTCAAGGCTGCTGACTGAGATGATCCAGGCTCACAGAATACTCCAGCCAAGATTTAACAATTATCCTGATTTTCTCAGGGTCCCTCAAAGATTACCAGTGCCCACCAATCAGCAGGAAGTAGTCTAGAAAATTACTCCCACATTCCCCGAATATTGATTATAAATGTTTGTTTTCATTTAAAGGGGGTTGGTTACAAATTGTTATTGGTCATAGTCACCCTCTTTCTAAAAGAAGAAAGGGGGATATATATAGAAATATGAGAAAAAAGGTAGATTATTATGATGGAAAAAAGGGTAGATTATGAATCTACTTTAATCCAAAAAGCAACTGTTAATTTCAAAATATTTTACATTGATATGGATATTGGTTTATTGATACAAATTTAAAGTTAATTTTGTTATATCTATATTTCTATCTTGTTTAAGATATTACGTTTATGCAACTCATTTAAAATTGTAATGTGTGATTAAGAAATACAGATCAGTAGTCATCTATAATAGTGAAACTTATAGTCATGTTAATTAGGTTTTCTAGGTATACAAAGATATATTTCATATAGATAGGTAATCTTCAAACACTTCAAAGACCTACAGAATATGACATTTAAAATGTTTTAATAACTTAGACTTTTCATGACAGTGAGACATGTCTGCTCCTGACAGCACCAATATAGTCCAGAAAAGATGATGGACATTGAAGAAACTCCATAATGAGTTTGCTTGCTTTCTATATGGCAAAAGCTAGCCACGTGGGCAAGGAACCTGCCCTTGCCTCAATGCTGACAGTTACTATCCAAACTGGACCAGCAGGACACAAAAAAGGCGACTACAAAACTTCGCCAAAACCAGGTAGGACAGTCCTTCAAAAATCCCTGCTTCACAGGAAAGTCTGGCAGATATGCTAGGCCTGTAGGCCAGAAATGAACGCCATGCCCAGCATTACAGAGGAAACGTGGATGACTGCTCAAGCAGCCAGCTGTCTCTGTCATTTCCCACAATTTTTGGAAGTCACTTGCCTGTGCTTACTGCTTACTTAGGTAATATTATTTCCTTCTCAGATCTTTGATGGAGTTGAAGATTAGGTAGTTATAATTATAGTTTTCCTTAGTTATGATAAAAGGTAGATTAGATGTGAAACTTTAGACTCACCAAGATAGGCTAGATTATTGAATGTTTTCTCTGATTTTGTCAAATAAAAATAGACTAGATATTGTAACTATAATTATTGCTTGATAACTGTTTGTTATATGTAATTTTAGTATGTTAAAGTTAAAACCTTCCTTTTTGATTAGTCAGAAAGGGGGAGATGCTGTGGGATGATCCTTCTGTACACTGTGAATACGTATTACACTCATTGGTTAATAATAAAGCTGTTTGGCCTATAGCAAGGCAGGGTAAAGTTAGGCAGGACAACCAAACTGATGACTGGGTGAAGAAAGGTGGAGCTGAGGGAGACTCAAGTGAGCCACCCAAAGAGCAAGATGCCAGGGGACCAGTAAAGCCACAGGCCACCTGGTAATACATAGATGAATAGAAATGGGTTAATTTAAAAGTAAGAGCTAGTTAATAATAAGCCTGAGCTATTGGCTGAGCATTCTGTAATTAATATAAGCTTTTGTATGTTTATTTGGGCTGGGCAGTCAGGACAGAAAACTCTGCTTCCATTTACAGTTTCTCTCTTTCTGCTGTGAATTCCACAGATCAAAATCAGGGTGTCAGGTCTGGGTGGCAAGTGCTTTTACCCACCAAGCCATCCTGCCAGCCTGCCCCAGTCCTTAGGGTCTTACTATGTAGTTAAAGCTGGTCTTGAACTCACTGTCCTCCTACCACAGCCTCCCCAGTGCTTGGAATCACAGGTGTGCTATAGCATACCCAGCCTCAGTCCATCCGGCATGCTCAGAAAGAAGCTCTGGCTCCCTATCTGCAAATGAACCCCAGAGCCCCCAGATCCCCAACACCCCCATGACCCTAAGGACTTCACCTATTGGTTCAAGGAATATGGTCCCTATACTTAGGCCTCCTCCACCTGCCAACAGCCCTCCCCAGGCATCTTTAGTGAAGAATTCCAGGGAGCCTGGTGCCCACAGTAGGCCTGGGTAGGGCCTGGCCTTCCTGTAATTAAGGCAGCAGGAGGCTGGGAGCTGGAATCCTGTCATCCAAGGTAGGGAGGAGGGGTGAAGGAACAGGGGGAACCTCCTTGTGGCCAGGCTGACCACGTCAGCAGCTGCTGGCTCTCTGGGAGCAGCTAGGCGGCAGCTGGGAGCTGGGATGGACCCAGTAGAGACGCTGCCATTGGTCAGCATTGCCTTGTTCCAAGCCCACTCAGTGCAGACCATTACCACGGACTCCTAGCAAGAAAACCTTCATCTGAATCCTGTAGATGCCTGCCTGTCCCTCATCTCTCTCCTCCTAATCCCTCTACCGTAACTCCACAGCCATTCCTCCAAAAAAGCAGGTCACTGAGGCTCAGCTCCTAGCATTCAGCAATGCAGAGGGGCAGATGGCTTCTTTTCTTCAGCAGGAAGTGCTGCATGTGGGGGAGGTTGGGAAAGGGCTGCTCAAAGGATCACCCAGGCATCCCCTGGAAAGGAGGTCAACCTCTGAACAGATGCTTCCAGCTTCCTGTGGCCCTTGGAGTAAGCTCACACTCCAGCTGTCCCTCTGGTCCCAGCTCTCTGTCCCCCTGCTCTTATCGTCCTAATCTCCTCTAGCCTAACGATGGTCTGCTCCCCACACACATTCCCTTGTCAGCCCAGGTCTCCTCTGCTCCTGTCTCCATATCGGCCTGAGCACACCTCCCTCTGCCGTCCCTCCCCCCTGTTCATCCCATCCAGACCTTGGTCCCATTTCTCCTGCTGGGCCCAGATGAAGTTTTTCCTGCTGTGAGTCCATGGTACTGTGAGCCCATGGTACTGTGAGCCCATGGTACTGTGAGCCCGTGGTGCTGTGAGCCCGTGGTACTGTGAGCCCATGGTACTGTGAGCCCGTGGTACCGTGAGCCCTATGAGCCTCACTGGCTTGGACTAGGGTGATGCTGAGCTAATGACAGTATGTTTGTCTTCCCTCTCTGGCACCAAGGCTTTGGCCTCTCTGAGGCACAGACCTGCCCAGGTGGCACTCACAAGCCGTGGCCTGGACACATCTCTAAGCTGCATTGTACTTGTCTATGAACTGGGTTTCTATGAGAAGTAACCTTGGGAGGCTCACAGGGGCCAGCGTGGGTAAACTCTGCAAATGGTACTATGGTGGGTGGGGGCTTAACAACTACAGTCACAACCCATGTGACTACAGCTGCTCTTGTTGAAGCTATGACACACAGCCCTTCCCAGGCCCCCAAGGCAACTGGGATCATGTCACCAGCCAGATTTCCAACTTGCCCCTCTCTGCCCTCCCTCTCCAGCTCTCTCTCAACTCATCTATTCATTCCTCAGCCACTGGGACAAATCCGACAAACGTCCACTGTGCAGGCCTTTGATCCTTCTTTACCCGACTATCTCCTATGTATCCTTTAGGCCCTGGCTGAGGTGCCTTTTACTTCAGGGAGCCCCGTGACCGTTCTGTGTTCCCGAGGAACTACTATGCTGCACACTCCACTGCAGTAGCTGGTGTCCCTGCAGTGTACCGGACACTGCATCTTGCTCTCTGCTGCATACCCAGCACAGAACAGTGTCTGGCAAGGACTGGATTTTCAAAAAATATTTAGTGACTGAATGGATGGATGAGTCAATTTCTGCATCCCACACTGCAGGAAATGTCTGAGAACAGATTTGAGTGGGAGGTTCCTGCAAGGCCTAGGAGAAGCCCCTGGGCTTTGGGGCGCTAGGTGGTGAACGGCAGACACCCCTGTCCCCTCCTACGAGTAGGCCAGCCTCCCCACCCATTCGCACAGGCCCCCGGGGCCCCAGAGCCGGCTTCCAGATGTTAAGTCCTGTGTCTGCCTTACCTCCTAGCTTTTCCAGCTGCACTGCCGGACCAGATCCCCGCAGCCAGCATCGCGGGCAGCCAGGCCAGCCGTCCCCAGCATCTTCCTATTTTAGACATCTCGCCGCCTCGGTCCCTTCTAATGTTTCCAGGCAGGCTGCGGGGGGAGGGAAAAGAGGTTACTGCTACTTTAAATGTGCTGTATGAAGGCGAGGGCTGGAAAGGGGCCTGCTTGCAGGAATACCCAGTCATCTAGTTGGAGAAGCCGCCAGATGGAATACAAAAGGAGAAGCTCAGGCGCTCATGGAGACGGCCTCAGTTCATAAATCAGGTGGGGCCGCGGCCCAGGGGCCCACACACCATGGAGCCCGACTCCCTCCTGGACCCAGGCGACTCCTACGGTAGGTGAGCCGAGCCAGCTAAGCGGCTAAGTGGCAGAGTTTGGGATTTTAGTCCACTGCTGCAGCAGACTTCGCTTAGCTTTGGGAATTAGAGTTGAAGGGGTTGGGGCGGGGGGGGGGGGGGGGGGGGGGGGGGAGGCAGGCGTCTGGGTGCCATCTGGCCTCTGGAATCGGGGCAGGCATGGGTGCCCTGGGTCATGGGTCAGGGGGCTGAAGGGTCCCCTTAGATGAGGCATTGGCGTGGTCTGGTAACAGGATAGAGTTTCTTGGCTGCTTGAACTTTGCTCTTGGCCAAGAAGGAAAGTAAGTTTACAGCCCCTGCTCCTCGGTCTCACTCTTGGTCCCCCAGGTCTGCCTGCTGCTGTGGCAGATTCAATTAGTGAGGTCTGTAGAGAAACAGAAATGAGCAGGCAACTGAATGTACCTTGTAATTAAAGGCCGGGCCTGAGCTGAAAACTCCCAGCTCTGCTCTCTGGTACATAAGGCCCCAGGCTGCTCTAGCAAGGGAGCTGCCTTGCTCAGCTCCCCAGGGCCACTGGGAGCCCTGAGCAGAGCTGAAGAGAAGTTGCTTGGGTCACAGCCCAGGCAGAGTTGGGCTGGGATCAGGCAACCAAGAACGGTTCCTCCAGGGAGGTTCCAGCAGGCTCGGGACCCCCGGGACTCAGGTAGCCAAGCTTACTACCTGGTTGGTGGTCCAGGCTGCTGCTCATTTGGCCCGGATGCTGGCACACAGTGGCTGTCTCCCAGCAACTGCGAGAAGCAGGAGGGCAGGAGTATACTGAGGGAAAGGGGCTTGGGGGGCAGGTTGGGGGTTTTGCTGGGGAGACAGCCGTCAGCCTCAGATGGGGAGGCCTTCTGTGGCTAATTTCTTATGTGAATCTTTTTGGGGCTGTGGTCCTTTGGGGATCACACACTCCACTGAAGAAAGACAGCTCTTCTCCCTCCAGACTTCTTTGCTCCAGCCAAATTCCCTTCCTCCTGCAGCAGCCCAGCTCTGTCCAGGGAAAGAAGGATTTTGCCATGCTTCACGCTGCAGCCCTCAGGGGAGCTGGGCCAGGCCCTACACAGACCTGGCATCTTTAGACAGTCAGGCGGTAGAACACTGCATCCTGAGTGACCTGTGGGTCACTTCAAGTAACAATCAGTTCCCAGAGTAGGGGAGGGGAGGGGACTACAGCTTCTGTTCTGGAAGAGGTTTTCGTCTGAAATGGGAAGCCGTCCATGATCCCAAGACCTGCTTTAGGGGGATGTATTCCTGATGGGGAGCCTGGGGACACAGTCTGGGCTGTGAGATAGGTTTGCTGCTTCCAGAATTGTCTGTCTCAAATGTGGCATGGCTTGGGCATGACTTATAAAGACTCCTTCGCATTGCCCAAGGGAGGCACAAACCCAACCCAACCTGGGGAATTGTGGGATGGGGAGTGGTAGCTGGAACCAATGTGGCCAGGCAAAGCTCTGGTGGCTTGGGACCTCCTCTCCATCCAGGGACATCTCAGGAACCCACAACTCCCCTCTCAGTCCCTTGGATTTGCCAACAGCCGCCCTGATGAGGCTGGAAATCGAGGCAGCTTCCATGTTGTGCAACCTGTCCCTTGTCTTAGCCTGTTGATCTTCTGGATTCTGCGAGGGCAGGGTGTATGTGTCTGGGATCTGGGAATGAGACACAGGGAAGGCCAGAAGGGCAGAGGAGAAACCCTTGGACACACACTCTTTCTGGGATGCTCCCAGAAGAGCTAAGCAGGGTCTGGCCTCCCACCAAGCCAGCCTCAGAGGTCTATAGCTGAAACCCATCCTGGGCCAGGGCAAGGAACAAAGCCTCCTCTCCAGCCCTCGCTCTACGGTCGCGCATTCGTTTGCTCAACCACTACTCTCGGGGCTCTTGGGGCCAAGAAGCCAAATTTTGCCTCTGCCTGTCTGAAGTTCCCAGGTTAGTCTGTGAGGGAGGACTGCTCCAAGGAAGGAGCCCAGGGATTGTGGAACCCCTCATCCCAGTGTCTAGGAGGGCTTTCTGGAAGAGGTGACTTCACGACATTGCTAGCTTCTATCAGGGTAAGACCATTTCCGGGTGACCTGGTTTCTGCTGAGGGCTCTGCTTCCAGCTTGTGGATGGGCCCCTTCTGTGGAGTCTTCATGTGGTCTTGCCTCAGTCTGTGCACATGGAGAGAAAAGTGCTTTGGTTTTGCCAAATTAGGGAGCCACCTCATCTAGCCTTGGTTTCTTCCTGTGAGGCCCCATTACCATGTACAGCCACACTGGAGATTAAGACTTCACCATGGGAGTGTGGGCAGGTCACTCAGACCCCCCACGACTCCCTTCTTGAAACATTCCCTCCTGGCTTCTGGGACAGCCACATGTGTGGCTTCCTCCCATTTCTTGGCCCTTCTTTCCCTACTGTCCACATGGCTTCCTTCCAGGTCTGAACCACCTGACTGCACTCCTTTCTCTCTGCACCAGCCCCGCTGTCCTGACCCACCCCAGGGCCTTTGCACCTGCAGTTTCCTGCCTGGGGACATTCTTGCCCTTTTTCTTCACTGATCTAACTCCTGTTTCTTGTTCTGGTTGCTGAAAAGTTGTCTTTTCTGAGAAGCCTTCTTTCTCTAGAACATGTTCCCCGAGTCCATTGAATTGGACCTCACTGTCTTAGTGTCTCTCGTCCAGTCTGTTCTGGTCTGTGGATTTCACTCTACGGGATTAACGGCACCGCTCCCTTTAATCTCTAAACTCCCCGAGCACATCTCTCTGCTTGGCATTAGCGCGTACCCAAATATACTGTTGAGTGAGCAAGGAACTGAATGAATGCAGCTCACCCAGGCAAAGAGGCCAAGAAAGGCATTCCAGGCAGACAGAACAGGGGTAGAGAGGCCTGGGGCCCAGAGACGCTCTGGAAGTTTCTCTACATGCAAACTGTACTCCTTGAAGGGTCCTGGGAACCTAACGGGAACAAAGCTGGATGGATCCAAGCTGGGTGGAACTCTGGGGGTTCCTCCGTTCTTCAAGCTGTGCAAGACACCCTGCCCCCAGTGGTGGACATACTGAGCTTGGCTTCCATTCACAGGTGCTCAGGGACTTGGCCACTGGGTAGTGTCATAGATGTCGCACTCATGTGCAAAAGGTAGCAACAGAGGATCAGAAGGGCGGTGGTGGTGCACACCTTCAGTCCCAGCACTCAGGAGGCAGAGACAGAGGCAGGTGGATCTCCATGAGTTCGAGGCCAGCCTGGTCTACAAAGCGAGTGTATGTATGTAATACCATATGAATTAATAAACAAACAAATAAATAAAAAGATTTCAGAGTCTTCTAGGTCAAGGCCAAAGAGGGCTGGGGGCAAGGGTAGACTGAAGGGCAGGGTCTTACAGCTAATCTGAGTCAGGAAGCTCTTGGCTCTCAGTGTCCCTTCAGGGCTCTGGTCACTATTCCTATCGAAGACCAGAAGACATGGAGGGCAGGGCCTGTCTCGATTGCATTGTATTGTAACCTCATTGGCAGCACCTGGCCCCGAGGACGCATCTGCATGTCATCGGATAGATGAATGAATGAATAGTAGCAGCTGGACCCCTTGATAATTCGCTCTGCTGTCCCCAGACCTCCTTCTCTGGGCTGCTGTGTGGGTAACTGTCACTTGTGGATCTTGTGATGTTGGTCTCCATGGTAGAATAGTCCAGTTCTAACCATCTAAGATTCCAGACCCAAATCAGCCCTAAGCACCTCTGGGTGGCTGGGTGGCCTGGAGACAGTCCCTGCTGCTGGCTCAGCCTCGGTTTCCTCTGCAGACACATGGGCAAAGCCAGCCCTACCCTGTCTGTTGCTGCCAGCTTGCCTACAGTATGAAAACCATTGCCAAGGGCCCCTGGGGGTGGGGCGTGTCTATGACTTCTGGAAGTGAGTGCTAACTGGGCTGAATCTCGGGAGGCACTGATTGCTCTGTGACTCCTTGGGGTGGGACAGAGGCTTAGAACTCTGTTCCTCTGAGTACCAGCAATTGCATTCACCCAGGGCATTGGGACTCTCTGGCAAGGAGGCAGCCATGCTTCTGCTGTATTCTGAGCATTACAAGTGAAGCAACCATAACATATTCCCCCCAGTACTGGAGATTGAACCCAGGACAAGGGATCTACCACTGACCTACAGCCACAGCCACTCCCTTTTTTATTTTGAGAAAGGGTCTTACTACATAATCTTGGAACTAAGCTTTATAGACCAGGCCAACCTTGAACTCAGAGATCCACCTGCCTCTGCCTCCCTAGTGCTGGGATTAAAGGCGCCACCACCACCTTGCCACAACTTCTTTTTGTTTTTCATTTTGAAACAGTGTCTCCATAATTTAGTTATCTAGGCTGGCATTAAACTCATTCAGTAGCTCAGGAAGGACTCAAACTTGCAATCCTCCTGCCTCTGCTTCCTGGGCAACTGGACCTGCAGACCTGCACCACCAGCATCAGCCAATGGCACTATTTTTGGAGTATTTGCTCTGGGTCAGGCGCCAGAAATGTTTCTGCTCTACATGGTCCACTTAAATCCTCATAACCGGCCTGCAGGTGCTGCTAGCCTGTTTTCTAGAAGAGGGAACTGAGGGGATTGAGAGTGCATGGTAAGAGCGGTGACCAAAGCCAGGCTGCTGGGTTGTGGAGTCTGGGACCTTTCTCTTGCAGTACTCTCTGAGAGCCGTCCCTGGGCCCAAGCTGCCACCCGTGAGCCTTTCCATTTGCTGTGGAAAAGCTCTCCTTCGGAGGACTGTTTGCTGAACCAGCTCAGGACTGAGCGTGACTATGTGACATGGCAAGAACCGGTGTTAGCTCAACAGGGGACAGCAAAAGGCTGCGCAGCTGTGACAGGATGGGGCTAGTCCAGAGAGAGAGCTATTTTGGGCTCAAAGCTGTCACAAGCCTGATGTCATAATGCCCTGGCCCTTCCCCCGAGCTGGGGAGGCCACAGATGTCGCCCAGGACTTTGCCTCAGCTATTCAGAAGTGAGGCTAATGGTAATGATCACAGATGTGCCCAGCGACCCACCTCTCGTTCATCACCTCATTTCTCCTTCTAACAACTCTCATGCTAGAGACTGAAACTGCAGCTCAGAGAGGCTGAGCAACTTGCCCAAAGACACAAAGCTAGTGATGGTAACTGAAACTGAGCCTATAAGGCCCTTCTCTGGGCTGCATCTGTGAGCTCAGGCCTAGGAGGCTGTAATCAAGCCTGCCCTGCCTCGCAGGCCTCCTCCCAATTCTGAAACTCAGCAGGCCCTGGGTCAAGACCTGGGAATCCTCAATCCTCAGTTCCCCAGTTTCCTCTCTGTGGTGACGCAACAACCAGCCTGGTCTACCAGAAATAGGGAAGGGAATGCACAATGGGCTCCTTCCAGTGTGTGTGTGTGTGTGTGTGTGTGTGTGTGTGTGTGTGTGTGCGCCATGGTGCACACAGGACAACTTCTGTGAAATCAGTTTTCTCCTTCTATCCTTATGTGGGTTCCAGAAATCAAACTCAGGTTGTCAGGATTGAACTGCAAGTGCCTTTATCCCCTGAGCCACCTGGCTGGCCCCAGCTTCTTCCATGTCTAGGCTCTGTCCCTAAGCAGGCTTGGGGGCAGGGGTGTGGGGGTGTGGGGGTGTGGGGTGGCCCTATCGGTATTGCTCTGGCTGCTCTTTACTCGTGAGGCACGGTGGGCAGAGCTGGTCCCTTCTCTAGCACCTCCTAAGCACCAGGCTATATGCTGAACACTCATAGACTTCCCATTGAGCAATGTGGAACCCCGGCCTGCACTCAGAGAAATCATCAGGCTCTGAAGGACCCCAGATACACAGCTAAAGACTGTGCTTGTAACTCAGACCCAGGACTCCCAGACTCTGTGAGAGTTAGTTTTGTCAACCTGTAGAATTTCTGGGGAAGAGAGTCTCAAGGAGGGATTGTCTAGACAAGTTGATCTGTGGGGAGACTGTCTCGATTATGTAATTGATGAGGGCATACCCAGCCTCAAAGTGGGTGGCACTATTCCCTGGGTTTCAAAAGGGGAAAGCAAATTAAACATGAGTATGCGTGCATCTTGCTCTTGATGGTAGCTGGGATTAACTACATCCAGTTTCTGATAGTTGAGCTTTCCAGAACCATAGACTGTAAACCGGGATTGTGAGCCTGGTGGACCTCTCCAGAACCATAGACTGTAACCCGGGATTGTGAGCCTGCTGGACCTCTCCAGAACCATAGGCTGTAACCCGGGATTGCCAGCTAAAACAAGCCTTCTCCCCTGGCTGCTTTTGCCAGACACTCCATCGCAGCAGCAGAAGGGAAGCTAACACAGATGCCTGCCCTCAGGTGCCCATCCTCCCTGGATCTCCCATGCTCTGATCCACTTTATCCTCTCTTTTGCCCGGGAAGCCTTGGGCCAGCCTTGCTCTGGCCTTCCAGCAAGGCAGGAGACAGTGATGCCACCTCTGTTACTCCTACACTTGTTATCCACTGAGGTGCCATCAGGAAGAAAGAACAATAAGGAAAAAAGCAGCAGAGAGACAGGGCCTTGCATTGCTGATACACCCAGGCCAGTGCAGTCAGCTGAGCAGGAAGGCTGGGGACTCAGGGAAGGATGGGGCTGTGCTGAGCTGGCCAGGGCAGGGCCAGGACAAAGCCCTTGCAGAGGGCAGCAGCTGGTGGCCCCTAGAGAAAGGCACTCTGGGAGGGAGATCAAGGAGGGAGGGGGCATTCACACTCATGTGTGCTTAGAGCCGTGGTTCTCAACCTTCCCAATGCTGCGACTCTCTAATACAGGTCCTCATGTTGTGGTGACCCCAACCATAAAATTATTTTCGTTGCTACTTCATAACTGTAATTTTGCCACTATTGGGAATCGTAATGTAAATACTTGTGTTTTCCGATGGTCTTAGGTGACCTCTGTGAAAGGGTCTATCAAACCCCAGGGGGTCGTGACCCACAGGTGGAGAACCACTGTCTTAGGGCCAAGACATGTCACATCCATGGAACACATAGCTTCTGGAAGCCCCCTCTTCCCCTTCCATCTCTCCCTCTGCTGTTACTGTCTGTGAGCTCCTCAAGAGTGGGCAGGGTAGGTGAGGGTGGGGTAGGTGGGGAGTGGGAGAGGCGGGGGCTGGCAGGGCCCCTCCCTTTGTGAATACTGAGCAGTAGAACTTGTTTCTTCTCTTCGTCCATTCCCAATGGCTGCCTCACCAGGCTTGGACAGAATGACAGATCTCGTTAACTAGTCTGGAGCCTGACTCAGTTCTCCTAAGCCCTCCTGTCCCTGACGCTCTTCCTGGCACATGCCCCATTCCCATTTTGCAGGGGACAAAACAGAAGCACTTGCCCACATTTTAGTCCTGCCCTGCAAAAGACAGGTCCTGATTCCCACCCAGGTTGCATGACCCTGCATCAGACCTGGATGTTCTGAGGTGAGCAGGCCCTTCCCACCAAGCCTCCTTTCTGACTGGCCTCCCTAGGCTCTGTGCCCAGGCTTTTTGCACTGTCCAGCCCCATTGCTTCTGCTTCCTGGATAAACTGTGGGTCAGCTTACTCTAGACCTTCTGAGGCCACAGCTGCACCCTGATCTTTGAGATGGCTCTCAAGAAGTCACCTTTGCAAGTCCTGTGAGTCTGGAGCAAGGAGTAAACTGCCCAAGGCATGTAGAAACCCACAGAAAGATCAGCTATGATCTTCTTGTCTGGTACCCTTTGCATGATGGGAAGACAGAAGCCAGGGAAGGAAGAAACAGGTCCACTGAAGCCCCAGCCTGCCTCATAAAGGTCTGGAGACCCTACCTCTCCATCTTGGTTGTTGTTTTCAAGACAGGGTTTCTCTGCGTAGCCCTGGTTGTCCTGGAACTGGCTCTGTACACAGGCTGGCTTTAAACACAGAGATCCACCTGCCTCTGCCTCCTGTGTGCTGGGATTAAAGATGTGTGCACCACCACTGCCCTGTGCCATCTTTAGCTCTACCTCACTTCAGCCTTGGACACCGAGGCAGCTGCCTCATCTCCTCTTTGGGCTCCTCCATGTCACTGACAGGGCTCAAGGTGGACCATGGTCTGACCCTTAGATGACACTTGGCCTTGGCCTCAATGCCACATTCTTCCTCTCTACTGCCACCGTAATAACTGCACGTGTCCTCCTCACCTTTGTTCTGGGTGGTCTTGTAGCTCAGCTCTCCCCACTCACCTTGGCCTGGGTCTGTCCTACCCATGCTAAGGGCACCACTCAGGTCACTTCCTCCAGGAAAGCTTTCTGACCATGCTGTTTGGGTGCCCTGGGCTTCCTGCTACTCCCCTAATGCTGATGAGCCTCCCTGCCACTCTGCCTTGTTCCACATCTGGGCTGTGAGCTGCCTGGCCAGCCAGACTAAGAGCTTCAAGGCTGAGGGGTTGGAGTAAGAAAGAGGCGCAAGAGCCCCAACCTCTTGGCAGGGGATGTGGGGTTCACACTGAGAAGGGGGACACAGATGATTCTGAGTGGAAGGGGTGATGATGTCTGTGTCCACAGAGTCATGTGGAAGCTTTTTATGGAACAATCTGATAATTCTTCCAGAGGAGACCCCAGTTTCAGCATGGAGGGATGGGAGTCTTGTGTGTCCGTCCATTCATGTTTCACACCCTTCCCCTGAGAAGCTGGCCTGTCCAGCCATGGTTAGGACTTTTCTCTCATCCTGGGATATTCCATGTGCTATGCCTACAAATGCTTCAAGGCAGATAGCATATCTCTTCATCTTTTGAAGATACCACCTTGTCCAATCAAGGGAAATCTTACTGAAAAGAGGCCAGTGACAAGGAGGCCTGCCTTGCCCTCCCTTGAGCAGCAGGGTGGCCTGGGTCACACTGACCCAGGAGAGCGGGGCAGAAGGAGTGGAGGGATGCAGATGCCCATCCAATCTGATGGCTGTGCAGGCCGGTTGGATCACCACAAGCCAGACTTCCTGCCAGTGACCTACATTTCTCTAGCGCCTCCATGTGCAGACAGATGAGAGTGTGTGGGAGCCTGTAGGAGAGGGACAGTGTCCCAGCAAAGGGACTCCGTGGCTGCAGAAACTCTTATGTGAGCCTGTGAAGGTGTGATAGGGCCTTTTGGATTAGCACAATCCCCATAGGCTAAGTCTGTCCAGAATGACCAGACCAAGGTACAACGGCTGCTGAAAAGGCTGAGGTGCGCGTCTTCAGAGCACCCCAGTTCTGTCCAGTTCTCCCCCCCCCCCGCCCCCGAGGGGTCTCTTGTTGCCCTTCGCTCTTGGCAGGATACTGGATATGAGGTGGAAGGTTCCATTAACCCCATCAGTGCTGGCAGGAGGAAGTAGAGAAGGGAGAGAGGCAGGGAGCAGGCAGGGGAGAAGGGAAAGGGGCAGTCTTCAGAGGGAAAAGGCTTTGGGTCTGGCCTTGAAGCCCAGGTGGCTCAGGGCCACATTAAGTCTGCTCTATGGGCTTTGGTACCTGGGGAGGAGGCAGAAGGAGTCCCTCCCTCCCAGTGAGGCCTGTCCTTGAGGGAGGGGCAGGGTGAGCTCCATGGCAGGAACTGGCATGTGCCCTGCTGAGAGATACCCATCCCACCCATCCTAAGGCTTGCTTCTGCCAGCTCTGGAGGGCAGTGGGTAGCTGTCGACCTCTGTGGGCTCTTCTTTCAGACTGCCCTCTGACGTTGCAGAAGGCACGCGCACCTTCTTGGTCTGTCTCCGTCTCTTGGTCTCTCTGTGTCTCCGTCTGTCTCTGCCTCCCACAGCGGTACACAGGCCTCACCCCCTGGCTGAGGGCCTACGATGTGAAGCAACAGTAGCACAGTAGGGCACACTCCTGCTCCCATGCCCATTCCTGGTGGAGGCCAGTCCTGCTTTATGGGTTTGTACCCTCTGCCTGGGGATCCCCTGCCAGTCTCCCCATCCTTTCCAGCTGCCTCCCCTGTGCAGTCTAGGTCAGTCTCCCTGCTCTGGTCTCTGCTTTCCCACAGGGTCCTTGACACCCCTCTGTCCCTCAAAGGGCATTGACTAATGCCAGTCCTGAGCCTGGATTGTAGCTCCCAAGGTCCCATCATCTTCTGGGTCCCCTGGACTGGGAGTCCCGGGAGTCCCAGGGAACTTGCATCAGCTCTCTGCCACTTCTCAGGTGTGTGGCACTGGGAAAGTAGAGGGACTTTCCTGAGTCTGACTTTGCTACCTGTGAGATGGGATGACAGCCCCAGTCACTCCCAGTGTGGCGTGTGTTGACTAGAGGGGAAGTGCTGGTTCTGGTGAGAAGTCCAGAGGGAGCACAGGCCACCTGGGCAGTCCCTGTTGGTACTTGTGGTTGTTGGCATCATGATATCCCCACATCCTGTCTTTTCTCCAGACTCCTCCCTCAGCCAAGCACCCTGTCCCCAACTCGGAGGACGACTTCCCTGAGCCCTTTCTCACCTCCCTCTCTTCACCCTCCTCTTCTTGTGCTTCTGCAGCCCCCACTGGGACCCATTCTGCCCGAGGTCCTGCCCTAGACAGAGGATCTTTCTACTGTGATCCCACATTCCTCAGCCCTGTCTCCCTCACGCATTCTGCTCAGGGTTCCAAGGCCGTCCTGTCACACCCGATGGTCTCTCCCTGCTGTGCACACACACCGTGGGGCCCTGACTTTCAAGCTCTCCCTTGCATGTTTGTTGGGTGAAAGATGAGTGACGGAATGACTTGGTGAAAAGTACTTGGCACTATAAAGGGCCCATTTGGACCCTTTGATAATCCAGTGCATGGAGAGATATTAAACAGCATTTGGAGCCTCCAGAGACAAGACCTAGCCTCATCTGACAGAAGTGAGGCCCTCCTTGGTGGCCGGAAGGAACTTGAGTCCAACAGAAGAAGAGGCTGGAGGAGGCCCTGGTGGGGAGGGCCTTCAGCCTGGAGCAGGAGACTTCAGCCTTCAACTGCTCTTCATGGTAACTGTTGGGGTAGGGTGGTGCTGTCCTGTGAATTATAGACTTTACTTTGTATAGTTCAGCTGGGACAAAGATGTCCCTAGACATGGCCAAGTTAAGTACCCCTGTCACTGGGTATCATGGTGCCAATCAGTTTTCCAACACCCAGGAGGCTGCAGAGCAGAGAAAGAGGGTCATGGATTACAGGACAGGTAGAAAGAGAGGGAGAGGGAGGGAGAAAGGGAGAAAGAAGGAAAGAGAGCAATTACATGCTAGTGTACCATCATCTGTCCTGGAGCAGAAGCGCTACGGAAGGGCAGTTGAGCAGGGAAGGACGGACAGGGTAGCACACTGTAGCTAGGAACAGTCTAAACCTCTCTCTGTTGATGGGACCGCCTCGTCCTTCAGTTGACCTTGGGCTCATTAAGATCAAGCTAGGGCTGAGGGCCAAGCTAGCTGCCTGGTGAACAAAAGAGCCTGTATTTGGAGAAAGGACCATTAGCCAGGGCCAAGGGGCCTGTGGGGCTGAGGAACGGCTGTGGGGAGCAGAAGCAAGATAAGGGGCTAGAGGGCAGTAGGAGCCGTCCTCTTCACAGCCTGAGTCTTCAAACCACAGCTCTACCCAATGGAGGCAGGGTGTTGAACTCCTGCCCCAAGGTGAGGGGTGAGAGGTCAGAGGCCACATTCCAGGTAGAGCGGGATGGACAGAAGGCAGCCTGAAACCTCCAGCCCTATGTCCATGTGCTGTGCTTCAGAGGGAATCAGGCTGTCTGGACTGTGAGTGTGTGTTTTGGAGGCTGGAAGGATAGATGGGGTTAGGAAGCTCACAGCCCCGCCCCCTTCCGTATATGGTCAGATGAACTGCCAAATCCAGGTCTTGTCCATCATCTTCCCGACTTGAGACCTTCATTGGCTCCCTATAATCCTCAAGATTCATCTTTAGATCTTGAACAACCCCTAAAGGTCCTTGACAACCCTGGGAAGCTAACTTCCCCTACCTGCAAGGGTCACCAAGTCCAGGCCAGGCTTCGGCCAGACTGAGTGGCTGACAGTTCCTTAAACAGCTCCTCCAATACTTCCTGCCTGTCAATTCTGGGCTCAAAATGTTGCATCCTCTTCACCTGCCTTGCCCAAACTCACCAGCTCCTACTCATGTGTTCATGTCCCTTTGGTGCCCATATCCTCTAGGAGGCCTTTTCAGCCTAGTGGCAGTACCAGGGGTGTGGATGGTGCCAGCCACTTCAGGAGGCAGCAGTCTGGGAGGAGGGGGAGGCCTGCCAGAAGGCAAGTGGTGATTGCTCCATTCTTCTGCAGTCTTGGGCCTGCAACAGAAAGTGGAAACCAGGGTCCCTGGTTAGAGGAAGGCGAGAGACGATAAGGAGGATTAAAATGACAGAGAGAAAACGGGCAACCAGAGTCAGGGCATAGCCCGTCTTTCCTTCTGGCCATCAGGGCGTGGAGCTTGGGGACAGGCATTGCTAGACAGCTCACACCCCAGAGGCAGCAGCATGGGTCCAGCTGCTTTTGTTGAGGATCCTCTAGGATTTGACCCTTAGGCGGCCACAAGGATAGATAGACAGGTGTTCAGAGATGGGGTAGGACCCAGGTAGGCACATCTCAGCCCACACAGGACTGCAGGTAACATCAGCCCTCACAAGACCCAGGTCCTAGACTTGGGGAACCCCAGGATCCAACAGACTCCATGTCTGAGAAGACACGCAGGGCTGTGAACTGGCGTGGCCCCTTTCATTAACCCAGCTTCCATCAGATCACCTTCCTTTGGTTTCTTGGTTTTCATTTGAAATGGGAGTTCTGAACTGGGCATGGTGGCCTGAACCTACAATCCCAGCACTTGATAAGTGGAGGCTGGAAGACCAAGAGTCCAAGGTTTTCCTTGTTTACATAGTCTGATGCCAGCTTGGGTTGCAGAAGACTCTGCGGTGGTTTGAATAAGAATGGTCCCCACAGGCTCATATATTTGAATGCTTAGTCACCAGGGAGTGGAACTGTATGAAGGGATTAGAAGGATTAAAAGGTGTGGCCTTGGTGGGGAAGTGTGTCACTGAGAGTGGGCTTTGGGGTCTCAAAAGCCCACACCAGGCCCAGTCTGTCTGCTCCTGCCTCTCCTCTGTCTCTGCCTGCAGATCAGGATGTAGCTCTCAGCTACTGGACTAACCCTCTGAAACTGTAAGCAAGCCCCCAGCTAAATGCTTTCTTTTATAAGAGTCACCTTGGTCATGGTGTCTTTTTACAGCAATAAAACAGTGACTGAGACAGACTGTCTCAAAAAAAGACAAACAAACAAAAAAAATAACTTCCCTCCACCTCCTCCCCACAAAACGAGGTGAAACAAGAGTTCTGCAGCTTGTTGGCTTAAAGAGCTGGTTTTAAAACCTGGAAATGGAAACCCCTGTACTGGGAGGTCAAGAGGACTGTTGAGTTCCAGGCCAGAAGTCCATAAAAAGAGCCTTACCCCTCTGCTCTTGTAGAGATGGGAAGGCAAAGCCTAGAGAGGCCTGGGTGTGTCCTCAGTCCTCAGGGAGAGTGGTGACCCTTCCTGTGGAACCAGGCCACCCTCTGCCGGAAGCGCAGACGTGGACAAGTGAGCATATCTAACAAACACGGGATGACAAGAGGAGACACTTGGCTTCCGACTGAGGAGTGGGGGATGGGGAGGAGGCATGCTCAGAAGCTGGAAGCAAAGAACAGAGCTGGGCGGCTTGGCATGCCTCATTGAATGCCATGTACCCTCTGCCTGAGCTATCCACGTGCTTGACGAGTTTCTATGGACAAGGCTGCACTGGGTTTAGAATTAGAATCTTGGTTCAATTCCTGACTCTTCCATCTCCTCACTACATCCACTTTGGCCAGATCCACATCCTCTGAGACATCTTCTTCCTTCCTCCCCAAAAGGTAGTAATCCCACTTCTGAGTAATTGTAAAAAGGGACTGAATGCTTCCTCAAGATCCTTTTATTTTATTTTATTTTTTAACGAGATGAGTCTCTCTCTGAAGCCCCGACTGGCCTGAAACACAAAGAAGGCAGGCTGGCCTTGAACTCAGAGATCTGTCTTCCTCTGCCTGTGCCACCATGCCTGCCTCAGGATTATTATTCTGCTCCCCGCTGAATAGCGTACTCAGTGTGTGACCTGAAGTAAATGCCTTATCCTCCTGGCCTCAGGGACCCCATCTGCACCCAGGGCCAGGGCAGCAGGCGTCTCCTCCACCGAACGCAGCATCTTAGTAAGTGTTAAAACAGCTTCGATTGGTTCAACTCCATGATTATCATTAGTTTTACCCAAATAGCAGCAGCGTCTGGGCTTGCTGAAAAACAAGGTAATCAATGAATGGGAGGGAGCTCAGGACTCTCCCAGGAAACCCCTGATGGCTCAGACTCCACCTAGTGCTTCCACTGAGTGGCCACCCTGGCTTCCTGTGGCCCTGCCACTGTTAGCATTTTTCTTTCAACACATGGAGGTAGGATCCATTCTGCCCCGAGATGACTCTGGGTGATAAAGAGGGAACTTTAGGTTCCTGGAATCCAATCTTCTCTCCAGAAAGCGCAACCAAGCTGGAAGTTAGAATTGCCCTGAAGCTGATGGTTCTAGGAGGGTGCCTCCTGGCCCTAAAACTAAATTAGACCAAGGTACCTCTGCTACTACCACATAATTCCCCACGATTACAGCAGGCAGCCATGAATCCTGATGGTGGCTGAACTTCAGGTGACTTACTCCCCAAAACTGCAAGACTTGCAGGCTCATCTAATCGCTTCTCTACAGCGTTGCAGGCAGGCAATTATGCTAATGGGCCTTTAAAAAATCACCTTTCTGGTCTGGGATTGGGAGGGCTTGAAGCAGAAATGTGAGCAGTGGATACTTCCAGCAGCAGAGGCTGGCTGCCATGTCTGATTCCAAGGAGACCCTTCGTCAAGAGGGGGAGAAACCCCGTTACGCAGCTAGACTAATAGTGGCTGCATTCTCGTCTCTTCAGATCTGTACACACATTGTTGGGTCTCAGCCCCCTGAGAAGCAAGCACACAGCAAAGACTCAGGACCTTTTAGCTAATTCAAGCATGCAGGTGTAGTGCTCTAGGTTCTAGGCAGAGCTCTGGCCACTGGGAGACTACCAACACTCAAGAGTGATTCTCATGCTTTCTAGATGAACCTTACAAGGAGGAAGCAGTACTGTCCTAGTCAGGGTTACTACTGCTGTGACAAAACACTGTGGCCAAAGCAACTAGAGAGGAAAGGGTTTATGTGGCTCACTTTCACATTGCTGTTCATCATTGAAGGAAGTTGGAACAGGAACTCAAACAGGGCCAGAACCTGGAGGCAGCAGCTGATGCAGAGGCCATGGAGGGGTGCTGCTTACTGGCCTATTCCCCAAGGCTTGCTCAGCCTGCTTTCTTATGGAACCCAGGACCACCAGCCCAGGGATGGCCCCACCCATCATGGACTGGGCCCTCCCCTAATGAAGACTATTGGGGTCCAGCCCCTCTATAGTCTTTTCCTAGACTTCCAGAAGAGACACTACCAGTGGCAGATTAATTAATCTGAGGGATTATTGAATAAATTTACCTATATGAAACTCTTTAGTCCATTCACTTTATTCTTCTAAGTCAAAATCTCTCTACAGAGCTTTAATTTTGTTCTCATACTTAGCTCCTCTCTGTCCCTTTCTCTCCTGTCCTCTCACTGTTCTAAGTTCCTTCCATCTTTGTTCTCCTCTCTGTCTCTGTCTCTGTCTCTCTTGTCCAGTTTAAATACACATACAATCAGCAATTCTCTGGCTCTGCCACTTTCTGCTCAGGCGGGGCAAGTCTCTTGGTAGCTGGGAAGCCTACGTCATAGCTGGATGCACCTGGTATGTGTAAGCCCTTTGTTCTGAGTTAATTGTTAAAGGGAAAGCCTAGAGATACCACTTGGGCTATGGAAGAAAGGCTTAAGCCTAATTTGTACAAGAAGCTAAGGTTTGTACCTAACATCTGCCTAGCCTTGTTGTCTCTGTATGGATATTTACCTTAATTTGGGAGACTAGCAGGTTGTCTGGAATGCTTGTCTATCTGCATTTTGTCCTTGGATGCTAAGAGGTATCCCAGATAAAGTTCCCTGGATACTTGCTAATGGAGATAATTACAGAAGGCAGATATCTGAGTCTAATGCTAACAACAGGAAACAAAAGCCTGGAAAAAGGAAGTCTTGCCTGTGTCACAGTTGGGAGAAGTATCCAAATACCTCAAATGTATAGGGAAATAGAGCCCAGTGAATGATCAAACACACTGGTCTAGGAATGGAAAAGCTACAATAGCACATGAGAAATTCATAGCAGGAAACAGCTAATATTCAAAAGCCAATATCACCGAGACTCCTTAAGTCTTGGCTTTATCCTCTGGAAAGGCCCTTGGCTTCTTCCAGGTATTAGCTTTTGCCATAGTTAGCTGAATTCCTATTTTATATTTCTATGGCCGGCAGCATTCCCCCATCAACCACTAATTAGGAAAATGCTCTAGGCTTGCTTACAGCCCATCTTATAGAGGCATTTTCTTTTTCTTATAGAGGCATTTTCTTTTTTCTTTTTTATAATTCATTTAACTTTATTTTATGTTCATTGGTATAACAGTGTCAGATCCCAGGGAACTGGAGTTACAGACAGTTGTGAGCTGCCAAGTAGGTGCTGGGAATTGAACCCAGATTCTCTGGAAGAACAGCCAGGGCTCTTAACTGCTGAGCCATCTCTCCAGCACCAAGAGGTATTTTCTTAATTGAGATTCCCTCCTCTCAGATGACTTTAGCTTGTGTCAAGTTGACATAAAACCGGCCAGTGCAAGTACCATGCACATTTTATGTTATTATTTACTTATTAGTTTGTCGGTTTACTTATTTATTGTGTAGCCTTGGCTGTCCTGGAACTAGCTCTGTAGAACAGGCTGGCCTTGAACTTACAGAGGTCTGCCTGCCTCTGCCTCCCAAGTGCTGGGATTGATGGTCAGTACCACCACTGCCCAGCAATAATTATTTTCTTAGGTTGTTGTTTTACTACCTGCCTTCTCCTAAGGAGCCAACCCTACTTTCTTCTTGGAGTAAAAGAAAAGCCATGGCCATGGCCCCCTCTGATTCCTGGCCTATCTCTTTCTGACATGGCCCCCTCTGATTCCCAGCCTATCTCTTTCTGACATTGCCTCCAGTTTCTGCTTCTGTCTTAGGTTAACCCACTTTCTCCTCTCCATCATCTTTTCTTCCTTTTTATTTTATTTATTTCTACTTAAATTTCTATTTACTTTACGTGTATGAGGGTTTTGTCTGCATGTATGTCTGTGCACCATGCGCATGCCTAGTACCCCAGGAGGCCAGAAGAGGGCGTCAGATTCCCTGGGACTGGAGTTCCAGATCATTGTGAGCCACCATGTGTATGGGAGCTGGGAATTGAACTCAGGTCCTCTGGAAGAGAGTCAGTGCTCTTAACCACTGAGCCATGTCTCCAGCCTCACTGTATTTCTTGAGGCAGGGTCAATCACTGAACCTGAAACTCACCAATTGGCAATACTGAATGGCCAGTGAGTTGAGTTCCAGGGATCCATTTGTCTCTACCCGCTAGGAGCAGGACTGCAGTACTAGCTGTACTTGGCGGGTCCAGTCTGTGGGTCCAGACTCAAATTCAGTCTTCAGCTTGCACACAAAGCAGTTTACCATCGAGCCATTTCCCCAGCCTCAGAAGAGGGCTCAGGACAAACCCTCCCACGAACTTTTCCCTTCAGTAGCCATCCGCATCAGATCTTTCATCTCTGGCTGAACCCTCCTGGGCTGTCTGTCTGTCCTTACTTCCTGTTCCCTTCCAGGACTATCCTCAGGATAGTCTCTTGTCTTTCTCTTTAAGTCTACCTTCCTCCTCAGGATTACACATGTCCCTTGCCCAGGATCATCCCAACCAATGCCCTCCCTTCAAAGTCCAAGCTTCTGGGCATGGCATTCGGGGCCCTAGGAAGCCAGCCTTCCCTCATGCTGCCTGCCCAGAGGTGCCAACTGTTGTTCCTGAGAATACCAGGCTGTAGCATGCTTTTGCACAGCTGTCTCTTCATTGCCTGGTTGTATCTTCTTCCTGCTTTAAGAGGTCACCTCCTTGGAAACCACTCTCCTACTCAGGCTAACACTAGGCCCCACAGCCCCCTCCTCTGTCTTAATAGTCACTAGCTTATGCTCAGTACCTAATAGGAGGGACTCACTTATGGGCCATGGGGAGGTTCCCTAGGGGCTCTGCTGACACCATGGCCTGCTACTTTCCCTAGCACTTGGGAGCAGCTTACTGGCCTGTTCTCCTTTGTCCCCAAGCCTCAGCTCAGAACCTGCCCAGAGGGGCCCCATACCATCAACTCAGAGTCCATAGACAACAGGGAAAAGCTGCAGAGGCAGAACCAGAGCTCTGGAGCCTGGCTACAGTCCCACAGGCTGCAGCTCTCCAAGCGGGCCCACCCTCCATCCCTCCTCCATGTCCAGCAGCTCACACCAGTGTGCAATTCTCAAGCCCCTCCTGCCCTCTGCTTCTCTTCTCATCCTGCCTGTCATTCTTGCTCTGGGAGTCCTGTGAGCCTGGGTGTGCATCCCAGGATGCTTCGGTCCCTGGGTTTGTGGTTGTTTGTCTACTGTCGAGACAGGTCTCGTGTATCCCAGGCTATCCTGGAATTCCCTGTGATTCAGGATGACCTTGATCTCCTGATTTTCCTGCCTCCACCTCCCAAGTGCTGGGATTACAGGTGTGCACTACCATGCCCACTTTATATGATGCTGGGCATGGAGCCGACGGCTTTGTGCTTTGGCAAACACTCCATGCCAAGCCACATCTCCCAGCTTTTGCATCTCATTTCCACTATCAAGGAAGGGTCTGGCTCCCTCCAGATGAGCCTGTTATTGGTTATTTTATATGGTAACATAGTATGCAGAAACAGGGCGATGTGACACAGTGGTACAAAGACTCAGATTTGGAATAGCATAGGCATGGCTTTGAATATTGGCTCAGCTATTTTCGTGCTGTGTGATCTTGTGCAATTTGCACATACTCTCTGAGCTTCCATTTCCTTCTATGTCAAAAAGAAATATAGAGTACAATCTAGAACTTCTTCAGAGCTAGTTGTGAGAATGACATGTGAGAACACACATCACCTCCCAAGAGATTCAAGCTTGTTTGTCTGCATCCAGAGAGAAATGAAGGACTATTTGGTAACTAACAGTGTCCTAAGAGAGCCTATCGGTGGAGGTATGCAAGCAGATCTGGATTCATCCTTCAGCAAACATTTACTGAGCACGTGCTACAGGCTAGGGCCCTTGCTGAGGAGGAGAAGTGATGCAATGATGAACACCAGGGGTGACCCCTGTACTCAGGGACCCCAAATACCTGGTGACCACACAGTGAAGGTGCAGTCACCAACTGCCATCAGCACTGTGAAGGAAAACCCCTAGGTCAAGTGTCTAGAGAACACGAGGGGAGGCTGCTCTTGTGAAGTGACATTAAATGGCCCCTGGGAGACACTAGCCAGGCCAGGAGGGGAAAGGACAGAAGAGGCCTGAGGAAGGAGTGTTGTGTATTTGAGAACTCTGGAATGAGCTGGAGTGGCTGACAGTGAAGAGGCCAAGGACAGTGGCACAGAACGAGGCGGAGGCTTCGATCCTCCAGCTAGCTCCCTGGCTACCCCGAGGTGTGTGCTTCTGCTCAGAACCAGTGAACTCCCTGATGGGTTTTTATCAGCCACACAAATAGGACACAAAGCCTCTGCAAGCTTTTCAGCAGAGGTGGGAAGGATGTGATTGGATCTGTGATCTGCCAGTCTTTCAAGAGGTACCAATGGGTGGGATCTGCAGGGAGAAAGCCACAGAGGCAGAGAAGTAGCCTGATGCTCAGAGAAGCCTGGGCCAAGGACCACAGTGCCTGCTGGGCTGGAGATGCACATGAGAGTCACTGGTGTAAGGAAGGGTAGCAGGTAAATCCCTGGGCTCCTACACTTGAAGAACATTAAGGGAGATCAGATTCTGAGAGTCTTATCTTCCAACTGGCCAGGGAGTGTGATGAAGCAACCCAGAAAAACTAGGAGAGAAACTGGTTGAATGTGGTGAAACAGAAGGAGCAGAATTGTCCATAGAACCACATATTGCCAGAGGTTAGGAGAGATGAAGGCACAGGAGCATCCTTCAGTGTTGCCAAAAGGGAGGTCACGGATGGTCTTCTAGACAGCCATTAAGAAAGATGATAGGGACCAAGGCAGAGGCCTCAGCTCCGGCTCAGGCTCCCAAAGGTGCCCAGGCCCCTGTGAAGGCCCCATAGAAAAGGTTTCTGTCTGCCAGACAGATGGACTGGTGTGACACACCTACACACTATATGCAGATGATCAGGACCCCATGCTGTTTTTACAAATAAACTTGAGGCAGGATCTGTTAAAAAAAAAAAAAAAAAAAAAAAAAAAAAAAGAAAGATGATAGGGGCTGGGGATGTGGCTCTGTTGGGAGAATGCTGCCTCAACATACACAAAACCCTGGGTTGATCCTCAGCATGTCCCACAAAGTCATGCACACACACAAAACAGACAGAAAAGCAAGCAGGGTAGTACACACTTATAATCCCAGCCCAGGGAAGAGGTGCAGGGAGGAGGGTCATAAACTCAGGGTTATCCTTAGTTGTACAGCAAGTTTGAGGCTAGACTGGGCTACATGAGACCCTGCCTCAAAAAGAACACGGCAGACTATAAATTGGGTGGGATTGCTGCCTCACACGGCCCATTTGCATGAGACAAAGGACCATCAGTGACTAATGTTTATGTCACCTGGGTGATGGGATTTAAATCAAAGAGACTGGTTTATTAGCTTAGAAAATCTCTCATCAGAATGCTTGAAGTGCACAGGGCTGTTCTTTTCCAGGAACCGACCAGCCCTCTCAACTTTATGCTTTTGTTTGCATGGAGAACATGTAACCCGGCTGATTCATCTTCTAGAGTCTGGACCATAAGCAAGTCCCAATCCTGCATGCTGCCTCGGCGGAAGCTGCTGACAAGAGGACATATGTAGATTTTGCATATCCAAGTGCAGATGATGCATCTGGTAAATCATTTCAGACATGTCCCCCGGGGAAGGTGCCGCAGGCTCTGTCGCCCCTACAGATGGAAGCTGGCAAGGAAAAGACAGGTCCAGATTGAGATCCTGGGATGTGTGTGAGAACAGATTGGAGGAGAACAGGGTGGCTATGGGGAGATAAAGAGGGTCTGCAGAGTTGGCATGCTGTGCAGCTCAGCACCTGGGAAGGAGCATGCTGGCATGAGGAATGAAGCGAGGATGCTAGAGCATGCTCTTGACACTCGGCTCCTGAGCCAGCCTCCAGGTCCTTCTGTTCAGGACTGGTTCACACCCTTGTTGTTGCTTAACCAGCCTTCTACTTCCACCCTCCTCTGCAAACGTCTTCCTCTTAGCCAATATTCGCATAATTGCTTGACCTAAGAACAGGGCCACGCATTTGGCTCCTGTGATCTCATAGACTCGTCCTGATCTCTCCCTGTGACAATCTTTGCCACACCCTGGTTGTGCAGACCCTGACAGTGCGACTCCAACGAATGAAATGGTACCTTAGAACACACAGCCAGTAAGTGGTTCAGCCTAGATGTGAATGCAGCGCTCTCTGACCTCAAAGTTCATGTCACTCTCCAGGACATTCCTGAAGACCAAGCAGTCCACCAGGTGGTGGGGTTGTCTTCCTTCTGAGAGTTTGGCATGGCTCTCCGTGATTTCTGAGTATTTGGAGTCATTCAGCTCTTATATTCGTAAATCTTCCTAATTGAGTCCCTGTGCAGAGGGTGGGCCTGCAGTGTTGGCCCAGAAAGGTGATATGAGTAGATATGGTGGTATTCATCTATAATCTTTGTACTAAGGAGACTGAGGCAGGAGGATTGCAACTTTGAAATCAGAATGACCTAAGTAGCAAGACCTTGTCAAAAAAAAAAAAAACCAAACCAGTCTGCTTCAGGACACAATCTCAAACTAGATGCCACTGTCCATCTTGTGATAATACAGACGGTGAGGGACAGGAACAGATGTCTCAAGAACAGATATGAACACCCACCCCCCCACACTCAGGGTCTCCCATGGCAGGATTGTAGCATACAAGCACTGAAGCAGAGACAGAGCAGTGTGCTAGGAGTACCAGAGCAGCAGGAAGCTGAGGGCCTGGAGGCCTAGCTTGAGGGTGGGCCAACGTGGGGGAGGAGCAGGCTGCATCTAGGCTGGGCTTCAGGGGAGATGGACTAGGAAGCTATTAGTGTTCCTTAGGTTTTCTGAGTGCTTCACCACAAGTCAGGCTGTGTTCATGCATCAGCACCTAGACATGATGACATCACTAAAAGGGGAAAGGTATCCTTTGGAGCACCACTGGCTTTTAAAGGAATTCCCATCAGGCTTCCTTTGTGTCTTTAAAAAAAAAGAGTTTGGGAGCTAGAGGAATAGCTCAGTGCTTGTCTAGCATTCAAAAGGCCCTGGGTTCAATTCCCCAAAACATCATACACACACACACACACACACACACACACACACACATACACACACACACACACAGGGACAGACAGACAGACAGACAAAAGAGAGAGATAGAGACAGACAGAGAGATAGAGAGAGACTTATGCACCACTCCAGTCAAAAAAAAAAAACCTTACTAAATTGGGGAGCCCCTTTCTACTGCCCTCTGCCTCTGCATCACCCTCTGCCTCCCCGGGATAAACACTTGGTCAAAAGGTGCATTTATCAAGACTCTGCATGCTCTCTGCTTTTACATTTGTGCATACCTGTGTGATATATGGGTATTTGGTTTTCGTGTTTAAAGAGTCCAAATGAATGGTGTTATGTACGTTGTTCCTCTGGATTCGCTCTGTCTCCCTTTCTGGAGATTCGCAGACCCCCTCTGTCTAGCCCTCCTCCCTGCAGTAGAGAATTTCTCAGATCACACCACAATGTGTCTATGTTCTTCTGCATATGGCCATAGGCAGCCTTGCTGCAGAGAAGACATTGACTAGGTGTGTCCCCAAAGGATGGCCGGATAGCTGGGTGCTTTTCAGTGCCTCCCAGCTGTTTTCCAGAGTGGCATGAGTGTTCTCCACACTCCCTATGCCTCTGTCCACTTTGGGGACCAACCTGACAGGAGCAATGTGACACTTTACTGGGACTTGATTTTGTGTTTCCCTGGTTACAGTAAGGCGCTCTTTGGATTTATTTATTGGTCATGTTCTTCTCTTCTGCCAATTGTCTGGTCATACATGCTTTGAGTTCTCTTTGTAGTCCATCAAGGATGTCCTTGAACTTCTGATCCTCCTGCCTCCACGTCCCATTTGGCTGGGATTATAGGTTTTTGCCACCACACCTGGTTTATGTGGTGCTGGGGATCAAATCAAGGCTTCCTGAATGCCAGGCCAACACTCTACCAGTCTCTTCTGAAAACTGATGTGTGGGAGGCCTCTGTCTATTGTGCATTTGACTTCATTTATCTTCTTTTGATAAACACGGGTATTATATTTTAATTAAATGCATCCATCTTTCCCTTGATGTTCTGTGCGTCTTCAAGAAATCCTGCCCTCTGACAGGTTTGTCTGCTTGTTTTGACTCAGAGTCTCACTGTTAGCTCAGGCTCATGGCCGGGAACTATGTAATCTAGACTGGCCTTAAACTCACTACAGTCCTCCTGCATCAGCCTTCCAAGTGCTGGGCTTAGATGTGAGCCACCATGCCCAGTTAATTTTTATATTTAATTCTTTAGTATACCTGAACTTACGAATGGTGTGAGGGAGAAATTCCATTTTTTCTGATATGGACATCCAATTGCTCCAGCACCATTTACAGAAGACTCTCCTTTCTCTGCCACCCTTAAGCACCACTTCTGCCAAATATTAAGTTTCCATACATGTGGGAGTCTATTTTTGCAGCCTCTATTCTAATCATCCAGCCTATTTATTTACCCTTACTAACACCACGTGTGCCTCTTTAGCCCCCTCCCACGGCTTCCTGAGTGCAAATCCCTGTCTGAGTCTTTGCATCTTCCTGGAAGGAACATGTATGTAGTGGTCTTGCTTTTACACAGGGTTTCTCGAATACTGTCTTGGGGCTCTAAGGAGAGATAGATCCAGAAGTGAGGTGGCTTGCCAAGGCCACACCATTGAAAAGTGTCAGGCTTAGGTGTCCTCCAGCTTTCAAAGCTGCCTAGTCCATCCAGGGCACATCACTGCCCAGTATCTGACATTGGCCAAGAAACTTCAGAGTGATGGCAGCGTCCTTTGTTGGGGCTCAGACTCCACATCGAAAGGACTCTTCCTAACAAGAAGTGAGGACTCTCAGTAAGGTAGACATGCTTGCTATGCCCCATCATCTGAGGCATATGAGCATGAAAGGAGCGGGGCCAGGTTCCAGGTCAGTTTCAAGAGCCCTCTTGGGGCGTGCACTTGGGCCCAAGGCACAGCTTCAGAGGACTCAGGCTTCCCCCTGGAATTACAGGCGTCCTCCCGCCCTCCCGCCTCGAGAGGCAGGAATGCGCAGGATCAGCTTTCAGCAGAGCCACGGCTGCCTTTCCGGGGAGCTCCCCGGACAGGCCCTTCCCCAACGGCCGAATTAACTGGTTCTGTCTGTCCGACTAGGAGAGCAGCTCCCGCTAAAAATAGCGCCCTGCCCAGGGCGGCCTGCTCCCGCCAGGGTCCGCGCCACCTCCGTGGGAGTCCGAGCCGGGACGGCACGAAGAGCCCCGGGGGAGCCCCGGTACGGCAGGGCTCGACCCCCGAGGCCCAGGCCGCGTGCGCAGCGCTGGCGCCACAGGTGCCGCGGAGGGTGGAAGGGCCGACTCGGGCCGGGATGGGCGCTGGGCGCTCGGCCTCCCGAGCGCTCGCCTGGGCCTCCCTGCCGCTGCTGGGGCCTCCCGCGGGCGCGCTCTGCGGGGACACGCTCTGCAGCCGAGGTAAGGCCGGGCGCGCGCCACCGCGGGCCTCCGCCTCCTCTCCTCCAGGCCACTCGCGGTCCGCCGGGACCAGGCGGGGCGGACCCAGGCATCCTCCGGTTTCGGGGACAGGAGCCAGGCAAACTCTGTCAACTCACCTGTCATCAGATCGGAAAAGCGTTTCGCCCGCTCTGATCTCAGTGTTTCTATCGCGGAAAATGGGGCGATGGCGATGGTAGGCCAAGGAAGTTCGGGGACATCGAGCCCGCCGCATTGGGGGTGCTGCGGAGTTTTCATGTGGATGGGCGTGCTGCGATGCCTTCCCAGAGATATCATAGCCGCCGTCCCTTTCTCAGGCTCTGGTACCTGCCTCCAAGCCCGAAGTTGGAGATTGGTGCTGGACGAATGTGAAAGTTTAGGGGGTCAGCGCGCGGGGGACGATGCTTGCAGGAGGAGGTATTTAGAGGGTGACAGAGGAGTAAGGAAAGTGAAGCTTTGGTCATCTCTCTGTCGCTGGTCTACAGCTGAGGAGGCGGGAAAGGACCTAAAAGGGCGGGCTGAGGCCGTGCGTGAGCTGGACCGGGCTGAGCAGGGCCAGAGGAGAGGCGTGTGGCCCAGCCTGGACCCCGGCCAAGCCCGGGCGGGAGCGAGCGCTGGCAGCCCTGCCCAGTCCGGCCCGGCGGGTGGTGGAGATGTGGGGTCGATTGACCAAACAGGTGCGCCCCCGCCCCTCCCCGTCCGCCCCCGTCCGCTGGGGCCCGTGGGCGGGCGGAGCTGCGGCTGCCCGGCCTGCGATTGGCAGGGAAGGGCAGGCCGGTGGCCCGGGAGCAGAGAGCCGCGGCGCCGCGGGAGGCGCGGAGCCGGCCGGAGCTCGCTCCAGCCCGGCCCGCTCCGCTCGGCCCAGCCGGCCCCACGGAAACTTTCCGGCCGCCGAACTGGCAGCCCAGAACCCTACGACCCGGAGTCTTGGTGACGACGAGACCCTGGCCCTGGGCTGCTCCGACTCCGCTGCCCTTGGGATGGCAGTGCCAGCACATAGAGGTAATTAATGGCTGAAGAGCGCGGGTCAAGTTGAGGGGACTGTAACACCTGCAGGGATCCGAGCGGGGACTCCTTGAGGACCCTGGGGCCCTTGATTCCTCTATAGGGCTACAGGACTGAGGAGTGCGCCTCGGCTTCGCTTTATTTACTTCTCATTTCTGCTCTCCTGCAGGACCTCTGAGTCTTGTTGGACCCTTTAAACTTTGCTGGCCAGGCCAGCACATAGAGGTAATTAATGGCTGAAGAGCGCGGGTCAAGTTGAGGGGACTGTAACACCTGCAGGGATCCGAGCGGGGACTCCTTGAGGACCCTGGGGCCCTTGATTCCTCTATAGGGCTACAGGACTGAGGAGTGCGCCTCGGCTTCGCTTTATTTACTTCTCATTTCTGCTCTCCTGCAGGACCTCTGAGTCTTGTTGGACCCTTTAAACTTTGCTGTTTTCTGCCTCTATCCCTGACCACAGCGGGGCGCAGGGCTGACGCTTTCCTCTGGAAAGGAGAGCGCAGGTGGCAACAAGAAGGTACCTTCAGTTGGGGCCTTCGGTCTACAAGAGTTGGGGTACAGGGTTCTCCAGTCTACAAGTTCCAGAAGCTTCCACTGACCTTCCAACTTCAGACCCCGTCACACACACACTGTCCCTCGCATGTGCCCCACCAAGTTTGGGGAGTTTGTATTCATTGCTAGCTGGTGCTGTTACTAAGGACGCCGGTGGGCACAGAGTCTTTTTCTTTCCTTGGCCTGCTTCCAACCCCACCCTCCACTAACAGAACACACCTTGAACTGCACATAGCATGGGGAGAGAGACCCAAGCCACCACGTTCCCAGGTTTCAGTCTGGTGAGGATTGCAAGCTTTTCTGGGTTTGGTCCTTCAGAGCTTTCTATGATGCTTGTGTCCGGCTTTAGCCCACCTCTTTCAGCAGCTGAAGTCTCGGGAGGGGAGTGTGCCTTGGTTTTAACTGTCAGTGGGTCACCACTGAGAGTCATAAGAAACATTATTCCTCTTTAGTGTTAACTCCATTCTATTTTCTTGACCTAAAGACTGTGTGCCCAGAATTAACCAGACCTAACACCCAGCTCTAGAATCTAGAGAACGTGGTTCAAATCTCAGCTCACTGTGTGTCCTTGGGCAGTCTCCCTAACCTCCCTGAGCTTAAAGGGTCCGTCTGTCAAAAAGATCTCGTGGACTCACAGGGTCAGAGAAGCTGGCCTCCTGGAACTTGAAGAGCTTGGTGTCTGAAGGACCCGTTTGCTTCAGGTTCCCTCCTCTCAGGAACAAGCGAACCCCAGGCCTTTGAGAAATGTGCACACATAAGGACAGATGACTGTAGTCCCAGATTGCAAATGGTGCCACCGTTCCCTTCTCTGCTGTGGATGTGTCAGAAAGTTAGGCCCTTGAAAGTGGAGGTGACCACTGTAAATACTGAGAGACAGTGAAAGACCAACCAACATACAAGAGAGAGGGGCCAAAGCACAGAACCTGACCCCAGCCTTCGCTGGGGTGCTCCAGGCCACCGGCCTCCAGTGCCCCTTCTCTGGGCTGCATCCATACCTGGTACACAGCTAGCCCCTTCGCTCAGGTCCTCCAGGGACTGGGAACTCTGGAGGTGTTGACTTTATGGCTGGGCATCTCCAGTCAACTAAAACATTCTTGCTGTTCAGAATGGAAATCTGTGTCCCTGTTACTTCTACCCACTGAATGTTCGCACAACCCTTCAGGGGTTCAAGTATTCACTGTGGTCCCCTGGTCCTGGTTTTCTGTGCCTTCCCTTAGGCACTCAAGGCAGAGGACTGAGTTTGGCAGTGGCTACAGCACCATTATTGTTTATTATGTACCACACCCTGTGTTGGGGACATAACACACATGTCACTGCATTCTTAAGATAACCGTGCAAGGCTGAGTCTGGGTCTGTCTTGAGGAAGGGACTCACCAAGGGTCCTTCACTCAGTGATGGGGCTGGGCTGTACCCCAAACCCAGCAACATAAAGTCCGTGCTTCTGATTGTTACCTTTGACCTGTTTGAGTGCCCACACGGGGTACCTGTTGAAGTGCAAATTCCTCATCTTTACTCCTGACCTAGAGACCTTCTCTTCCACAACTGTCCAGGCCCTTTGCACAGCTTAGCTTAAGAACCATCACCCTTAGGTACTCCGAGGGGAAGAGAATGTGGGTGGTGGTGGAAATCGAGGGATAGGAGGCAGGCCAGAGGGGCAGAGGAATCCAGGGAAGTTTTCCAAGTGTCATGCACTAGGGCAGACCTTTGACCTTGGCATTCTGGAAGGGTTGGCACACCATGCTGAGACCCCTGTGTTCAGTTGTTAAGTTAGAGAGGTGGGGGCACTGGAGAGGTGAGTGTGATCTCCCTGCTTCTCCTCATTCCAGTGTGGGTGCCTTGGACTTTCCCAACTAGGAGGCTCTGTGCCTGTGCCTCTGAGGAGGGCATGGGGTAGGTCTGTTCCTTGTTAAATCAATCCTCCCTGGAGGACATCTCTGGGGACTTGTGTCTTCTGAGAGCTGGGCTGGCTATGGAAGGAAGGGCATGCTCACACGGAGCTATCCCACGGCACATTTCTGCCCACTCAGCTCTGTGGCAGGCAGTACCTTGCTCTGCCTTTAAACCCCTTGATCCCTCTGAAGGCTCAGGGTTATTAATACGCATCTTATGGATGAGGTCCCTGGAGTCCAGGAAAAGGAAGTGAACATCTAAAGCCCGAATGTGTTTATATGGGAAGAGTGAGTAGAAAGTGGTAGTGCCAGGACTTGAACTCGTGTCCCTTGATGATAAACACAGGCCTTCTTTACACTATGCCTTTTCATGGTTTTCCTGCTCACTCAGTGGTGGCTTTGATGTTAGAGATCTTGTCCAGATGATGGAGGGCCTGGGCTCTTAGGCAGGTGGTCCTGGGAGGTCCTTCATATCTTTAGGCTCCTCAGATGTGAGGGGAAGAGGGACCGGGGCTGTTCAGCTAAATGGCTGAACTCTTTTCCAGCCCTGATCTCCCCTAGCATCTCCGAGGATGAGTACCGCATGGGGTCAGGGCCCACATGAAGTTGCTGACTTCAGAATGCAGCAGACTTGCACACACAACACTGGGGTTCCTGAATTAGAGCCAAAGGGAGCGGGGGCTCTGGGACCAGCCCAGCTGGGGTCTCCTCGGGCTTGAGTAGCGTGGGCTCAGAGACCCAGGTGTGAGTGTGGGGCACCTCTGCTTTCCCTCTCAAGTCACCACCTCTCTGTGCCTCTGGCCTTCCCTACTTTTGCCTCTCAGCTTGTGCCCTTGCCCAGTGCTCTGACCTCTTCTAGGAGCAAGCCATCCCAGCCAGGCCCCTCGTACCATGCCTGTACCTCGTGCCTGGGGTGCCCCGCACCAGGCTTCTTGAAGCAGCCTTGTTAGCGTGTCCCCCCCCCCCCCCCCGGCTCTGCCGTGAATCTTGCTGTAGTGCCTGCACCGCAGCATCAGGGCCTAATCTTGGGCTACAGTGCGTGGCTTTGACGTTCCTTCCTGGTCACTTCCTTCTGCTCTTTAGGCTTCCAGCATCGCGGTCTGTTCCTGAGGCTTCCTCTCTGTCACTGTTTGACTGTCCAGCAGGTTATCTCCTAAGTATGAGCTGCCCCTGCTTGGTACTGGCTAGCTTCTGTATCCCAGGCTGGCGGTAGACCCTCTGTGTAGTGGAGGCTTGAACTCCTGATTCTCCTGCCTCCACTTCCCAAGTGCTGGGATTCCAGGCGTGTGCTCTCATGCCTGGCTTATATAGTGCTGGGGATGAGACCCAGGGCTTCATGCATGTGAGGCAAACGCTCCACCAACTGAGCCGCATCCTACCCCTGACTTGCAGTTCCTGTTAATGTGCAGACAGGTCCTTCTCCCAGGGCAAGCCTTCAACTTCCAGGGGTTGTCAGACCCGGGACTTCTCATTGGAGTGCCCGCAGGATGAGTGAGCCCAGCAAGGGTCTTCCTATGCCTGGTGACCACTCACCCAGATTAGCAGTGCCCTGCTGATGCTCCAGGCCCAGAATGTTTTCCTTGCTTCCTGCATTCTAGCAGAGCCAGGCAGCCTCTGTGTCTGCACTTGGGCTGGGCTGACCATTGTTGAAGGACAAACAGATGCTTTGGATTTGTGGACAGATGGCTGTGTCTTCTAAGATGATTCTAGATCTGTTACCTCTGTGTGCATGTGTGGGGTACTGGAAATAGAGTTTGGAACTTTGTATATGGTAGACTCGTGCTCTGCACTAAGCCACTACCCACCTCTCTCACCCCAGTCTTAAACTGCTTTTCAAAAAATTCCTTTCTGGCCTTATGGCATCTAAGATGGACAGGTCTAGAAACAGGTATAGGAGAGCCATCTTGTCAACCCTTCCTGCAGGTTGATCTCATGTCTCAAATGAGAACGGTCCAAACCACCTTTAGACTCAAGAGAACATGTGGGGATTATGAAGGGTCTGCTGGGGTTTGGGGGATTATTCTGGGCTCACAGATGTTGTCCTAGGGACACTGAGAGGGTCACATGACTTTCTAGAATTGTACAGCAACCCTGGGAAGGGTTTGTCTCTTGGTTGGAAGAGGGCTGTGGAGCCCTAGAGGCCAAAGAAGAGGAAACAAAACCACAGGCAGATTTAGGCTAAACACACAGCATTTGTCTCCACCTCCCGGCTTGTGAATTCCATTCATTCAGTGAGACTGGCTTAACCCAGGCCTCCCTCGGTCTCCTGGAGACTTTCTGCTAAAGAAACCAAGGCTCTGGGAAAGGGGACACTGTTGGCTCCCTGAGGCAGAAAGGCGGCCCTTGCACCCCACCCCACCCTCCTCCCATTTTCTTGCTTCCCTCCCGGTTCTCGGTGCACCTCACCAGGGGAAGCTGTTTGCGGTGCTCCAGGAGCACAGCCAGGGTTTGTCCTTTGGGACATCCCTGTTGGGCCATTTTCCAGGCTGTTTTCCTCATGACAGTGAATGCAAGCTGAGGGAGGCCTGAGAGGCTGGACACTGCATGAGTGAGGTGAGGGCTGGGATTGTAGCTGTGTGGTAGAGTGCTTGCCTGGCATGCATGAAGCCCTGGGATCCATTCTCAGTAACTAGCACCCACACAGATGGGGCTGGTGACAGGTAGGAGACCCATGTCCCGAGGGAGGAAGCTCCCATCTTCTTGTAGGTCGTGAGGGCTGGTTCCCATTGAAAACTGTTTGGGATCCTGGAGGGGTAGGTAGTGTTCCATAACTCCCTTGCACAAATTGGAACCCTTGAAGCCACAGAGTCCCTCGTCTTTGCTAATGAATGTTCTTTTCAGGTTGCCTTACCACTTTACCTATCTTTGCCCCCACAGAGGCCAATTCCCAGTGGTACAGGTGCCTCAGGGTTGGCCCATGTCATGGTCCCAGAGCAGGACTCCACTTACTAGGGAAGGGCCAGGAGGGGCACTGGATAAAGAAATAAGGAGAGGAACGAATGTGGCCTTTCTCAGCATTTGCTGTGATGGAAATATGGCTGTCATGGAAAATACATGACAACTGAGTCCACTAGGAAATGGCTATTTGCCGGGAACAGTGAGGACCCAGCCAGACATAGTGGAAGCTGGCAGCGGTTGGAGCAGAGACCTCAGGGCCTTTCCCGGCAGAGGGACCGCCATCAGCCGTCAACACTGGCTGGCGCTACTTCCAGGAGGAGAGCATTCTTAAAAGGCCCTGTCACCCCGATAGGAATTGGCGGGGTGTGTGAGGGATTTGTTTTTCGGTCAGGATGTGGGGAGTTAAAAATAGACTTCGTAATCCCTTGGGTTCGTGTCACACTTGAGGCTCTGCAGAGCCCTCTGGCTCCATTATCTCCCTTGAGTGGCTTTGTTGCTGCTGTTGAAGTGGGTGGAGGCTGGGCTGCCGGCTTCATGAGTACACAGAAGGGGTGCACCCAGTTTCTTGCTGGACACATACACTGCTTCCAGAAGTTAATGGCAGAATCTGAGTCTGTCCTCAGCAGACTGGAGGAGTGGTGGGCTCACTTGAAAGTGTTCCGCAGAGTTTTCAGCCAAATACCAAAGGTGGCAAGAAGGCCAGTGACGAATCAGGGCTCCAGGGGCCAAGGCTGGCGGGGAGAGCAGAAAGCTGTGACCTGCTAGAGCAGGGAGGGGAAGGTGGTGATGAGCCTGCAGCAGAAAAGTACCGTGAGGACCTTTGATGACGATTGTGGGCTAGGGGCTGCAGTCCACAACTGTAATCTCAAAACTCAGGAGCCTGAGGAAGGTCTGGTCACCATTCGAGTTCTAGGCCAGCCTGAGTGAGATGAGAGCCTGTTCCAAAAACAAAATCAAACCAAAAGACAAAGAAAAGGGGTGGGGTGGGGTGGGGACATTCTCAGTGGCTAGCTTATTCAAGGCCCTGGATTCAGTCCTCAGCACTCAAACAGACCCAAAAGGATTGTGGACATGATATTTTGGGAGGGAGGAGCCTCTGAGGAGCACAGAGCAGGGTGGTGACCTGCGCTAGAAGGAGCAGTGCGGTCTTTAGCGTGGGCACTCCTGTAACACTGTTTTAACATCTGCTCACTTCCTACCCCACCTTGCATCAGGAGATCCATTTTCTGCTGTCCGGGAAGAGCCAGCTTTGGGGAAAGCCTGTACATGAGTTCTCAGCTCTCTCTGGTTTTTTTTTTTTTTTTTTTTTTTTTTTTTTGGTTTTTCGAGACAGGGTTTCTCTGTGTAGTTTTGCGCCTTTTCCTGGAACTCACTTGGTAGCCCAGGCTGGCCTCGAACTCACAGAGATCCGCCTGGCTCTGCCTCCCGAGTGCTGGGATTAAAGGCGTGCGCCACCACTGCCCGGCTCTCTCTGGTTTTTAAACGAGGTGGTCCAGGTTGTCCATCTGTCCGATTCCTGAGGTGGGAGAAGGGAAGCGAGCAGGGGTGGGTTTCTTTTCTGCTGGCTGACTCCGGGAACCTCTGCAGGGCGCTGTAATACCTTACACTCTGTTTCCAAGCTTCCAGCCCCCCAGCCGGGCTTGTTTTACTTCGCTTCCAGGCCTGCTTCTCCAGGCTGCCTGCCCAGTCCTCTCCCTCAACACTGCTCTTTCTTCCCCTTCTCAGGGCCCGCACGAGCTCTGCTTCTCCCCAACTCAGCATGGCTGCAGGTGAGCAGGGTGGTGACCACGCAGGGTCTAGTGAACTCCTGACCGCCAGAAATCAGCTGCCCTACTTCTCCTTAGAACCATGGTTAGAGGTCAGGCTGCCCTAAACTTCTCTAAGTTCATGTCTGAACTGGGGTTCAAACCCTGACCTCCAGGCTCCTGCTGGCCCCTGGCTGCAAGGCGAAGCCATCTTAATCTCAGCAACAGGAGCCAGGGATCCCCACCTCTGGAAGAACCCTGGTTTTGCAGCCGTGACTCCTCCTGGGGCTAGAAGCCAAGTCTTTGGGTTCCCAGAGAGGGCTCCTGGCGTCTGTGTGGCTTAGTCACAGGCATGAGCTCACCACTCACCTCTGGATGGGGGAGGATGCCAAGGTTTGGGAACTTTCACTGTGAGCCATTGCTGGTGTGTGTGTGTGTGTGTGTGTGTGTGTGTGTGTGTGTGTGTGTGTGTGTGTGTGTGTGTAAAAACAAACCTGTTGGTTGGGACTTTGTACTTGGCCTGTGACCTGTAGGCCTGGGGAATCCACTGGGGCATAGTAAATATTTGGGCTGTGCCTTCTCATGGCTTCCCTGTAGAGGGGGTCTGTGTCAAGAAAGGGATTAGGTCAGACCTGGAACCTGATGCCAACACTCGATGTGCCTCCTGCTGGCTGTGTGAGCCCAGGCAAGGCACATGATCTCTCAGGGCTGTAATACCAATACCCAGCAGCTTGCACTTTCTGAGCACTTCCTAGAGCCAGGCAGTAGGGCTTCTTGAGCATCAGCTCACTGAGTCTCAACACAGGCTCTGGGATCTTTGGGGCTTGTTCAAGGTCACCAGGTGGAGAAGGGCCAGGGTAGGATTTGAATACAGGTCTTTGTATTGCCACAGCTTATAGCATACAGCTGTGCATTGCTCATCCAGAGCTGTGTGGCAGCCTCGTGAGGGGATGTGGAAGTAGAAGTGAGGTTAATAGACAGGGAAGGGTAAGCAGGAAGGCCTCCTCTTTTTCCATCCCTGTAGCTTGCTGTCTTTGGGGGGAGTTGGTGTCAGTTCCTTGCCCATCTCTATAGCCAGCACTTGGGATGGTATTGCATTTTCCATGGACTGATTGGTAAGGTGTTGGTTTGGAACGGGATCTGTGATGGCCCTTGGAGTGGGGGTAGGGACAGAGCTAACTGCCATGTCCCCACACAGCAGTCTGGGAAGTATTCACAAGTCCCACCCGGAAGTGGGAGTGGATGGTGATCTGGGCTTTGCTCCTGGGCTTGAGACCAGGATACTGTACTCACTGTCTTTGTAACCTCAGTCAAGTCAAAGTTCTCTGTAAATTAGGGACAACAGTGCCTGTTTGTGGGGGTGATTGTTAGGTTCAAAGTAGACATGGAGAGAGCACAGTCCACAGGCACAGTGAACATGTGACAGACACCAGGGCCTCTGCCGGTCACTGCTCTTCTTCCCCAGGGACTTTATTTAAGAAGACCACTTAGAGGTTGGAGGGTACTCTGGACAATGCCTCTTTCCAGCACTTTCTGCCCCAGCAAAGTTCTGGGTAGGACCACCTGAATTTGAAAGATTCTATTTTTTATATAATCTTATTTTTCTTGTAAAATCATATGGGTTGGTTGGAAGGATGGGGTTGTGGGTGAGGGTAGGGTTAAGTCAGCCAAACAAAATGGTTTCCGAATGTGGGTTTCAAGGGAGTGAGTTTGGCAAGTAGAGAAGGGAGTATCGAAGATTCTTTAAGGTGCTTGAAGTTCTGGGTCTGTGTCCACCTTTGTCCCCACTGCTGTGACAGCACCAGGTGGAGAAGGGCCAGGGTATGTGTGGGTCTAAGTGGGGGTTGAAGCCCCCAGCTGTAGGGGAGAGATGGGCGGGCCTAAAGTAGTCTGAGGTTGGCTCTTCACCCCCTTCTCCCCTTAGAAAGAGGGACCTTTAGTGGGTCATACTGTTGGTGTGGACAGTGGGGCAGGGAGGCCAGGGGCCTTCCCAGAGGATGTAGCCTTAAGCCATCCAGGACAGGCCCCCAAACTGCAGCAAGCAGGCTTGTCCAGATTGCTTTTCCCCAGCTGGCCGGGACTCAGCCACCCAGCAGCCTTTACTACTGGGATGTAGAGAGCCCCAGGCCTAACCTGACAAAAGGGACCCTTGAGGACCCCAGACAGGCAGAGAGCCCATTTTATCTTGGGCATGCTCGAGGACAGGAGCAGAGGGGCCTGCAGGAGGAAGGTGGGGACTTGGAATCCTGCTGGCCTTGCCTGTGCCCACAGGCAAGTCGATTCCGTCCCTTTGCCTCAGTTTCCCTCAAATGGCCCCACTTTCATCACTGAGTTGTTGTGATACTTAGGTGAGGTAAGGCTTGCAAAGTGCTTATCAGGGCTGGCCCTGGTAATTATAAACCACCTTGGAAGGGACACACCTCAGCCCCCCTCCCGCCTCCGTCCTCCCTCCTCCTGGATTTGGAGTTCCTGTTTGTTGTTGACATCTGCTTCACCCACGGCAGCGATTTAGAGTATTTATATCCTCACTGGAATTTCTCTTCACATTGTCTAGTTAATTACCTAATTGAATTAAGGCACATAATTTTGCTTCCTTTCCAGTAGGGGGACAGGAAGGGTCTGGTGACTTCTTCCTTCTGATGGAAGTGACTGTCGGGGGTCATGTTTGGGATGATAGTGGTGCCCCCTTCCCCAGGTCTGTGTCCAGGCCCTGTGACTCACCGCAGCCATGCACCAGGAAGCCCAAGTCTTGTTGAGGGTGCTGATGGTTCAGCCACATATATCTCTTTCAGTACCAGCTTCCCATTTGGGAACCCCGTGCTCGCTCGTGGATGGATGATATCCTTTTAAATACTTGAAATGAATGGCCTATGCAGATATCTGGAAAGTGCTGTTCAGTGGGGATATAAATAAAAAAATTAAGGAGGCTTCACATGGCAAGGGATCAGTGACTCCTTTCCACACTGATGGCGCTGGTGGCACTAGCTCTGCACGCTGGCTGTAGGTGGGGAAGTGCAGTGGGTAAGCACGCTGGTCTGAATTGTACTGGAATCCTCGAGTCTCTGCCCTGTTGAATTGTAGCACTCATCTCACTTGGAGAAAGAGCAGAGACCAGGGGAGAGAACTTGAGCACTGTTTCCCACAATGCCTGGCGAGTGCTAAGAGAGACATTATCTTTCAGCCAGGCTCTTTGAGAGGCTGCCACCATTTTCTTTACCCTGCGACTTTCTCCCATTCAGTTTTCCCCCTCCTTGGCAGTTGACAACCAGGTCCCGGCGGGACCAGGCTGTCCCAGTACTGGCCTCTCTTTGGGCCACCTTGTGTCTGCCCACAGATCCCTTCCTCTTTCTTTAGGAACTTATGGAACATGTGCCCTTTGTGAAAGCTTCCTGTGACCTTCCAACTCCCTTTTAATGCCTTGTTCTGTCCTTGTACCCAGTGCCTGACACTACTGTCAGCCTGGTCTGTGTTGTGAATGGTTGGCTGGTAAGGAAAAGGCCACGCTCGTCATGGTCCGTTGTAGAGTGCCAATCTACATTAGTGATTTAAAAGGCTCTGAGAAATCCTACTGCGGCTGACTTTTGTGTATTCCAGAAATCTACAAATCCCGACTAGAGGTCTCTTTCTTCCTGGAATGCCAGCAGGCGAGCTCTGGAGCACTCTTGAAGTGGCACGGTAGGCCACTTCTGTTTATGAAACAGTTGGATGGCATCTCCCCACGTTACAGTTAAGGAAACAGGGGCCTGGAGGGTGTAATAACTGGCTGCAGACACACAAGGGACCTGTTCCTCCATTACCATCTGAGGCCATGGGTGCTCCTTTCTGGGGGGTACCATAGTCAGGGGCGGGAAGGGCAAGGTGTGACAATCGAGATCCTACTCTGGAAGAGCTTCTGTCCTGAACGAGAGGTCAGATCACCGGGAAAACAGAGACCAACTGAACTTGACCCATAACCGAACAGGATCCCAAGACATGAGACTCAAGTGTCCCCTCAGGCCCAGACATCTGGAACTGGCCCTACTTCACCCCACCCCAACCTCTTGGGTCCTGGTGGCTTCATGGGGGTTCCCCTGTAGGAGAAGGTGGCTGGGGCAGGGAGGAGCCTTCTGTTTATCCATGCACTTTCTCTCCCTGCCTTTCTAGGGGAAATGCTTTCTTTTCAATTCTGCTTTTATTATTTGAAATTCTCAAGGGACCAATTACCTGCCAGTGGGAATTACCTGCCATTTTTATTCTAGTGCCTGTCTGCGTGAGTTCTTCCTTGGAGTAATTGATTTGGGAAATTCAGAGCTACTGAACGTTGTCTTAGGAGAGCATGCTGGCGCAGAGGCAGGGATTACCGGTCAAGGCCTTTCTTAGTCAAGGCGTTATTGCTGGCAGCTGCTGACAGAGGGGCCAGAATGGAGACTGTGGATAATGCATTTTTTAGACCTGGAATTCCCCCTCTTACCCTGAAGGTACGTAGGTTGCACAGCACTCTCTTGACTGGACCCGGGTCAGGTCGGCTCAGGAAAATGATGGGAAAGGCAGCAACAACTCCCATGCTCTTCAGGGAGGGCCCTGCTGGGCATTGGTTCTGGCCTGACCTTGGTCTTGGCCCTTTCCATCTGTCCCCCAGGAGACCGAGGAGGACCCGGGAGAGCTCTGAGGAAAGCAATTGTTTGAAGGAAACTTGACCTCAGTTTCTGGGCAGACCCACATGCTTCATTGGACTCAGGGCTGGAGGCATGGTAGTTCCTTGGGAGGGGAGGGCAGACCATTACCCCTGGCTCCACAGGGAATGGGTAGGGCTTGAAGCCTGGCCCTCAGTGGGGAGCTCTGCCATGCTGGAGAGTGGAGTTCCTCTACAGTCTGTCCCTAGCTAATAGCCTTGCCTTTGCGCTGCTGTGAAGAGCTTGGGGTGTGAGCTCTTCACCCCATCCTCTCATGGTCCCATGAAGGGGGTCCTGTGGCTCTTTCTTCCTTCTCTCTCCCCTTCCTCACTGACAGACAGGACCCTGCAGGCCCAGGAGGTCCTGTTCCTCTCACAGAGAGCATCTTCCCTCGTGTGGCTTGGAGACTGTGACTCCCTTCATGGACTTTGGCCTGCACATCACATGCTGTTGGCACCCTTTTTTTTTTTTTTTTTGTGACAAGGTCTCTCTGCAGAGCCCTGGCTGTTTGGAACTCACTAACTTACTATATAGACCAGCTTGGCCTTGGATTCCCAGAGTGCCGGGATTAAAGGCATGTGCCACTACGTGCAGCCTGGCACCCCTACTTTACAGACAAGGAAATGGAGGCCCAGGGTAATTTTTGAGGAGCAGGAGAGGCCTCTGGGTTTCCTGATGTAGGTCTCCTGGAATCTTGAGTGCGTCCTTGGGGGGCGGGGCAGTTTCTCTGGCTCCATTTGTCTCTCAACTGGAGTTGGCACCATGCCTGGTCACCTGAATATGTGTCTATCCAGCTTCTGGACGGGGATTTCTGAAGTCACAGAGACTCCTGGGAACTCAGGGGCCTTTGTCGCCCTGAGACACCACTCAACTCAAGTGCCCAACTCAGTGCTTACATGGGGGTTCTCAAGGGCTTCTGCCACCAGAGGCCAAAGCACCCTCCAGTCAGCTTGCCAGACTCTTGTCTGTCGTCTGTCTGTCTGTCTGCCACTCTCTCTTTGCTTCCCTCTTCTCCCAACTCTATTTCTCCACTGAGCTGGGGGCGGAGGGGTGTGTGTGTGTCATAGTGTGAGTGATGTTCCTGCCCCCAGGAGGGGTGTGTGTGTCATAGGGTAAGTGATGTTTCTGCCCCCCAAATAAAGGGAGCAAATAGGCAAGAACAAGAGACGCAGTTTCAGAATGGTGATTAGATTTGGGGCTAGAGCGATGGCTTAGTGGTTAAGAGCACTTGCTGCTCTTGCAGAGGACCAGGGTTCATTGCCCAGCACCTACATTCTGCTTTACAACCATCAGTAACTCCAGTTCCAGGAGATCGGATGCCCTCTTCTGACGTCCGAAGGCACCAGGCACACATACAGTGCACACACGTACCTGTAGGCAAAACACTCGTAAGATAAAAAACAAAAACAAAACAAACAACCTTAAAAATAAGTAAATTTTAAAATTAGTGATTAGATTCAATGGGTATATGTAGAAACACCCCTCCCCCCACATTGGGAATTGACACCATGGACACCGTCAGCTGAAATGCTCCCTGGTATCTATAAATTAAAGGAAACAACCTCTCTTGCATAGAATGATTCTGCAGGTGTGTCTTGGCTCAGCAGGGGAGGGTGGCATTGCTGGAGTCCTAGCCTGGTGGTAGAGTGGCAGGAGGTGGGGCATGGGCTGTGGATAAATTGTGCTGTTGTACATGTGCTTTTAAGCAGGCTGGGGAATGTCGCTCAGTGGGGAAGCGTGTTTACTGACAGCATGCCACAGGCCCTGAGTTCCACCTCCAGCACAGGGGTGGGGTGGGGAAGTGCTCTTAAGGCCTGAAAACATTTGAGTCAGAACTAAATAATGTTGCAAGATTCTTTCTGCCTCAACACTGGTGCTTGGAAGCCCAGAAACCAGACTGTATCATCCTCTAGATCCAGGAAATAACCTGCTGGTCATGATAGTGCACACCTGTAATCCCAGCTCTTGGGAGGCAGAGGCAGGAGGATCACTGCAAATTGAAGGCCAGCTCAGTTTATATGGTGAGCTTTACTCCCTCAGGGCCATCTAGTGGGCTCTGTCTCAGGAAAGAAAGAAGTGGTCTGTAAGGGGCTGGTGGAGGGAGACCCTCAGAAGAGGTGGCATTCTGAGGACACCAGGGATACCTTTGAGTCCTCTGATTGTGACAAGTGTGAGATACTGTCTGGGATGGCATAGTCTGTATCTATCTGCTGGGTACTGCTATGCTTCACATCTACAGACTTTCCTACTGGATTACATAAGGCCAAGCTTTTCTTTGTTTGTTTTTGTTTTTCCAGATAGGGTTTCTCTGTGTAACAGAGTCCTGTCCTGGAACTTGCTTTGTAGACCAGGCTGGACTCCAACTCACAGAGATCCTCCTGCCTCTGCCTCCCGAGTGCTGGGATTAAAGGCGTGAGCCACCACTGCCAGGCAAGGCCAACCTTTTGAGAGAGGAGATATTGGAAACTGAGGCAGAGTTTAGGATTTTTTTTCTTCTTAGGAAAGGTTTGCTGAGAATTGAGCCATCTTTACACTTGGGTAGACTGGCGTGGTCCTGATCATGACTTTATGAACTCTGGTAGATCACCTTTGGTCTCTGAAATCCCATTGTTAGTGATTGGATCCTTTGACTTAAACTCAGCCCTTTCTGGCTTAGGTGTGAAGTATTGATAGGACAATGAGTGGTTATCTTATTGACTTCTAAACCACTGTGGGTTGGAAGTAGTTTGATTTTCTCCCATGACAAGGCCCCTAGAAGGCAGGCCCCCATTGTGGGCAGGGTGTAAATAGAAGGAGTTCAACAGAGGCCAGGATTTGGAATCAGAGTTGGCCGGGCTGTGTATCACTGTGCTTGCCCCACCCTGTGCGCTAAATTTAAACAGTCAGAAACTGTAGGCATCAGATCCTTTTGGTGGTCATTGTTTTGAACAAAAACTAAAGGTCCTTTCCCTCCCCCCCCAATGTCCCTCCCCCAGCCTTCCAGACCCTTCCGCTCAGATGGGAGGCTCCTACTCCTGGTCCAGCTGCTAGAGGAAGTTGTTGGATCCCAGGCCAGACTCCCCTTCCTCTTACCCTGCCCAGCTGGAGGCCTGGCTGTGTCTTGGCCTGGTCACCTCTGGCTCCTAGGAGTGTGGTGATACATTGTGTACCCTCATAAAATATGCCTGAAGATCAGAGAGACAAAGCCACCTCTTACCTCTAGGACTCCTCAACCCGAAAAGCCTTTAGTTCCTATGTCCTCACGCCTTATACCTTTCTTGCTGGGGTTAAAGGTGTGTGACTCCCAAGTGCTGGGATTAAAGGTGTGGCCACCACTGCCTGGCTCTATTTCTCTCTTAGACTGAGTCAGTCTCATGTAGTCCAGGGTGGCTTTGAACTCACAGAGATCCAGACAGATCTCTGCTTCCTCAGTGCTAGGATTACCACCACTGCCTGGCCTCTGTGTTTAATCTGGTGGCTTGTTCTGTTCTCTAATCTTCAGTCAAATTTTATTAGGTTACACAATAGATCACCACATAGGAGACCTTTACCCACAGACCAGGTAGCAAACCCTGGCCACCCTCCGCCCCCAGCCCCTTTCTAAGGTGGTTAAAAGGCATGTGGGCTCAGCTGAGCATGATGTTCTCTGTTGACGTTCCCATCTGCAGAAGTAGCCCCTTGGCTTTCTGGAGGCATCTGTAGCTGGCTAACATGCATCAGGCCTTTAGTTCAAGGCCTGTGGGGCCAAGGGAGCATACGACATGGGAACTAACATTGTGGTGTCGTGCTCGGTCAGGCAACCTCTGCAGGCTGGGTACCACCTACAGATGACTGCTTGCTTTCCCAGCCACTGCTCCCTTCATCTCTCACATGCCTCTCAGTTCATATATCCTGACACCGAGGGTCCTCCTCTGGTGCCCTCTTCTCCTCTTCCAGCCCTCGCCTGGAAAGTCTGTTCATGCCCAGGGTGCCAGAGTCCCTGAGTCCAGACTACTCCTACTCTTGCTTCTAAATTCCTTCTACCAACCCACCCTCTGAAGTCCAGATGGTAAGAAGTGATGCCCGCCTCAGTGCCCTCAGAAGTCTGTAGCTTCCCCCTGCAGACCACTTCCTCTCCTCTGGACAGCTCCCCTCCTGCAGGTGGAGTGTCACTCACTGCTCTGCCCCAGCCAGGGAGTTTCCCATCTTCCTGTCCGTCCTTCCTGTCACTGCACACAGCTAGTTTCCACTGGGCGCCATCTCCTGCACCCCTGTCCTGCCCTCACTGCCCATTGGGGAATAACCCAGCCTTAGCCTCCTCTCAAGTGGCTAGGTCCCCATGCCCCTCAACAGCTCCAAGGGAACTTTGCAAGTTTTGGTGGTCATTCGACTGCTCAAAGATTTTGGGGGGCACCTGTGTTCACTGGTGGTGGTTTCTACCACTCAGCTAATGTTTAGGTGGTCTGGTTCCACTAGGGGACCTCGTTCCTCAGCTCCTTCCTGCAGTCCCTGGACACTGAGGTTCAGTGCCCCCATGTTTTCAGAGTTCTCTTGCCTGCAAAGCTATCTACCTCCTGCCTTCCCAAAGCCAGCGGGGTCAGCGGAAGTACAGGTCCTCTCAATCCAGCTCCTGCCCACAGCCAGAAGAACATGGCTGTTTACATTTCTTACTCACCCTTTGGGTTCTTTCTGCGAGAACTTTCCTTATGGACTCTGTATGATTTATAGTCTGACTGATTAAGCTGAGCCTGCATAGTGCCTGACCTGATGAGGAGGGCCACCTCCTAGGCACAGGGTAGGTACCTCCACAATGGCGGTGGTGGTGGTGGTGGTGGTGGTGGTGGTGGCGGCGGCGGTGGTGGCTTGAAGCAAATGGTTATTGGGTCCTACCACCTTCCACAAGGCTGAGCTCTGCCTTTCCAGGCTCACATGTGGAAGGAAAGCCATGTGGGCATTGTCAGATGGTCTGGGCCCCGTGCTCAGTGTCCCTTCTGCTTACAGTTGGGGCCTCCACTGTTATGAATTTACATGGGGGACCCCAGGATATCCCAAATATGCAGGGAAACATGCTGGCATGTGGGGCAGATGCAGTGGCAGGCTGGCAGGCGACCTACACCATGTGGGCATGGTGGCGGGGTGGCTGATGGACATTAATACCCAGGCGCTGCATCCGTGCAGAAATGGTTTATTGTAATAGAGAGATGAAGAGAAGACAGGAAAGAGGGAGAGAAGAGAGAGGGGAGTCAAGGAGTGCACACCTCGTGGGAGGAAAAGCAGAAGAGAGGGAGGAAGGGGAGGGACCCCGAAATGAGGTTTTTATGTCAGGATGCAGGGCGGCGCCAAGGGGCAGGTCAGAATACTAACATTCTTCTGTTTTGATTACTATAAAAAGTTGAGTTATGGATAGCGAGTGGAGGAACAAGGATGCTGAATTCCCGACACTGCTTCAAGCTGACAAGGGGCAAAGTGGGGAGGGGAAGCCGGGGTCACGCATGGTGGGAGGCAGGAGTGAAGAAGCACAGTTGGCTGTCATTGTGGAGCTCTCAGGTATGGAGATCTCAGGCACGGGGATATCTGTTCCGTGAGGTCGCTAGGAGAAAAAATAGATTGTTATCATTGGCCTCATGAGCTGGGCTAGCCACGGGAAGAGTGACAACTGCCAGAAAGAATGGACGGAGAAGTGCCCTGGTGTACAGAAGAGGCAAGGGTGAACAAGTGAGACATGAGAGCGAATACGCCCTTTATTGGGGCATCTTGGAAAATCAGGCGTTGCTGGGCAGGTGCCTGCCTGAGCCTGGAGAGGTGGCACCGGCAGTGAAGTGAGGGATGACATGTTCTTCAGGAGTTCAGGAGCCATCACATCTGTCATTTCTCTGGAGGTGGTGTGCATCCATCCCAGTTGGTGTCCTTGGAGCTGGCGCCAGCTGGTGCAGGGGCTGGCATGTCTGGGGAGCCCCTTGGCCCAGGCAGGAGGAGGGAAACTGCAAAATCTGCTTGAAAATGGGCGAGGTCAAAACAGGCTCTGGAGATTGCTAGTTCTCATCAGACCAGATTCTTGATATAGTAGCAGAACTTTTCCCAGGAGCCTGTAGATATCTGTAAGACAGCTGGAATAGATTTTTATCATAGCAAAAGGGTTAAAAATCCATTTAAGGACTCTTAAGAACTCTTTGTAGTCAATGTTCTATCAGTTTATCAAAGCTGTATTTATCAGAATTAAAACTTTGTACCTCTGGAGTTATATCTGAAATCAGTCTATCCTGTACCATGAAGTCTGTGAATGAGGCATACCTGTCTGTAATTTGAGAGCATATATATATATATATATATATATATATATATATATATATATATATATAATCTTGGGATTGGGGCTGTTAAACTGATACCCTAGTCATCAAACATTGTCAGATCTGAAAAGGATAAATTTAAGAAGAAGTGAGACAGACAGCTTTCCAGCTACCTAGGCAGCAATCCCAAGTCTCTCTGTGGTCACTGAGGGACGGAAGTCCCAAAGGCAGCACTTGTTCAGCTGATAAGCCCAGAAGATCTGACAGATTTTTTTCCTGTGGAGTAGAAATTTGGGGAGGTCATCTTACCTGTCTTGGCAGAGAGGACAATCGACCCCCATTGTTCCTCTTATTCACAGTCTGGACAGGATGTCAGCTTCTCACTGCATGGCCGGCCTTGCCGTGAGCTTCTGGGTGGAAGTTCTTCTGTGGCTGTCCATCTTCTTGGAGGGGATACAGGATGCTGCCAGGAGCTGACATGTCTCTCTGTCAAAAAGCTTTTGTATTAAATGCCATATTCTCAGATCTCTACAGGTATTTGAGGACTGGGGGAACAAAATCTATTAAATGTATATATGTAACTTTGAGAGCATATATATATGTCACAGCCCAATGAAGTCAGCAAGGACAGGGAGGCCTACGTTCTTAGGCCTAAATAGATCCTGAGCAAGGAGAGACATTCTCTAAGCCATTGGCAGTGATATCTGAATCCACCACCATTTTTAATGCCCTGTAGTTGTAGTTCTGATTCCTGAGTACAGCCAGACTAGAATCCTGAATGACTTACACAGAAATAATTATTTCTTAAGCTGTCTCCTGAGAGGGCAAAGAAGAAACAGAGGAAACGAGAAAAGGGGCTTGAAAGTTAGGTATGGCCCAACTCTGAAAAAAAGAAAAAGACCCTCTTGGTGGACTCTATGCCAGGGCCTGCATCCCTAACCTAGCCCTCCAGCCTGTCCTGGGAACAGGGAGCACAGGACGACATATTCTCCATAGCTGCTTCAAGCTGAAATGGGGCACAGGTGGTCAGGACCCAGGCATGTGATCATCTGACCTAGCCATAGAGAAAGGGAATAATTATGTTTGGCTAGACTGATCTGCATTGGCCTTCATCAGGTCATGTCTCACAGGTTTAAGTCAGTAGCCAATGCCTGGATATGTCAGTCAGCCAGATGGAAGCCCGCTGAAACAGACATAGACGAGAGATAAGAGTTAAAATTTTGCCGGGTGGTGGTGGCTCATGCCTTTAATCCTAGCACTCAGGAGGCAGAGCCAGGTGGATCTCTGTGAGTTCAAGGCCAGCCTAGGCTACAGAGTGAGCTCCAGGAAAGGTGCACAGCTACACAGAGAAACCCTGTCTCAAAAAACAAAAAAAAAAAAAAAAAAAAAGTTAAAATTTTACAAACAAGAGTTACAATTTTATGAATTTATTTGGAACCTCTTGGCCCATAATCTTAATGATTGGGAAAGGGATACCAGGAGGGAGAGAAATACCATCCTTAGGAATAGACGTGTGAGGAAACTCATTTATCTGGAGCTCCTTTGACCTCTGTGAAGTGGATCCAATGGCTTCTTTTGACCTCTGAGGCTTATATGAGTTTTTATTTTATAAAAGGAGATAAAAGTTTAGATAACTTAGTATTATTAGTCAGTACTGAAATCCATATCGTAGAAGAGCAGACAATGAGTATCTGCAAGACAGCAGAAGTAGACTCACACCCTTGAGCTCTAGCGGAATCACAGATTTGTGTTACAAAATATGTGTAACTGGTATTTATATCCTGAATCATTTATCAAGAGACCTAAAATCTGCTCCCAAGGAAAGGTTCAAGATCTCTCAAATGTCTTCTTGCAATATCAAAAATAAAGTACATGGCATTTAAAAAAGATTTAAAATCTCTTAAGCATTATTATTGCTACATTATCCCAGCATAGGAGTGTGATGCCCCTGTCCACAACTGAGTCAGGAAGTGACCTTTTGCTGCCCTTAGTCAAGATGGTGGTGAGGTCATATGACCTGTTTTGACCTTATTTAAGATGGCGGTGGTGGCGCACGCCTTTAATCCCAGCACTTGGGAGGCAGAGGCAGGCGGATCTCTGTGAATTCGAGGCCAGCCTGGTCTCCAAAGCGAGTTCCAGGAGAGGTGCAAAGCTACACAGAGAAACCCTGTCTCGAAAAACCAAAAAAAAAAAAAAAAAAAAAAAGATGGTGCCTTGATCTCGTGATTGCCCCATCAAATATGGCACCTGACCACGTGTTCATGTCATTTTTTTCCCCCCAAAATAAACTGAGCAGATAAGGAACAGATAAATCGAAGCATTTAAAAGTCAATCAGAAGGAAATATAGATGGCCATATTAATCATACATTTCCATTCGCACATAGGAACTAGACTTTGTGAAAGAAAGGCAGAGAAAAGTTTTTTTGGGAAACTTTTACAGTTAATGCATTGGAGCTTGGAGGCTGTGCTGTGAAGGGGATCAGGAAACAGAGTAGCAGTGCAGCCGGGCGGGAAAGAGGGACCCTCTGGGCTGCAGCATGGTTAGAGCAGCTGCAGCAGGGGAACCACACCAAGCCATGGGTCCCAGCAGTGGTGGGGGTGGGGGACCGAGGCTCATTTCCCACGGTGAGGTATAAGGCCCAGCAGACTGACCTCCAGCGTCTCAGAGGGTCAGCGAGGGCCAACGAAAGGCACAAGACAGCCAATGGACCGTTGTAACCAAGGCTGTGGGCCGTAGAATCGAGTGGCAACAGGCCGTCTCCATATGCTGTCACATAGGGACAGGGGCCCAAGGGCTTAAAGCCCAAAGAAAGACATGTGGCGCCGGCACCACAATTGAGAGACGAGCGAATCCTCAGTTGTGGGAAAATGGCCAAAAGGGAGGCTTACCGAAGGGGGAGGGGGGCTTACCGATTATGCCGGTGTTGGATGAAGTGAGTGTTGAAGGTTCCAGGGCTCCTAGTGTGTCTCAGACTGCCGGTGGGCAGGGGAAATGCGCCAGGAGGGCCTCTGCTGAGTCACTAGCACCAATGCGTCACTAGCACCAATGCTATAATATATTGCACAGGGACCCTGAGGGTATCGCGCATACAGGGAAACATGCTAGCATGCCCTGCAGATGCACAACCCAGGCGCTGCATCCATGAGGAAATGGTTTATTATAATAGAGAGATGGAGAGAAGATAGAAAAGAGGGAGAGAAGAGAGAGGAGTCGAGGGTGCACACCTCGTGGGAGGAAAAGAAGAAGAGAGGAAGGAGGCGGGCCTTTCTCCAAAATGAGGCTTTACTCAGGACGCAGGGTGGCGCCAAGGGGCAGGTCAGCATACGAACTGGTTTTCAAGGGGCGGGTGAGAATATTAACATCTATCCCAGCTTACCTCTCTGCTGGGAGGTGAGATTTTCCCTTCTCCGGGCAGGGCCGGGCGTATAAAGCAATGTGAATGAAAGCAAAACAGAAGCAGACAAGTAAGAATTAACAGATGTCAGTTGTTAATGGCTTTAAAACATCACCGCTCCCCAACCCCAAACCCCAGGAGGGACACCAAATGGTTACTTGACCCCAGAGAAGAGGTCATTTTGATCGGGAAGAGTGACAGTCCCATGGGTTGTGAAGGGAGTGGACGAGGAAAATGCTTCCCAGGGCCACTGACTTCTGCTGACTTTGGTTTTTAGGGGTTTTCTAGGGGTGAGAACAGCCCTGCTTCACCAGGGCTTGGGAGTTAACTCTTAGTAAGCAGGGTTATGGGGTCCTCAACCTTGTCTCCCTTCCTTATCCCTTTTCCTGGACCCCTGTCTGCCACATCATGTTCGACAGCAGTCTTTTTGGGGAGGCACCCTGACCATGAGTCAATAAGAATCGAACCAGCCAGGGACAGGTATACTCCTGTAACCCTAATATTTGGGAGGCTAAAGCAGGAGAATCATTAGTTGGAGGCTAGCCTAAGCTACATGGGGAGTTTCAGGCCAGCCTAAGCTACATGGGGAGTTTCAGGCAAGCACAGGCTTCAGAGACCCTGTTTGAAAAACAAACAAACTAAGAAAAAAATAAAATAAATAAAAAGACAGTGGCCCTTCTGCATTTAGTCTCTGCATGAAACTCTCTGCATGATTTTTCCCTTGTAACTTGCACACATAAACACACACACACACACACACACACACACACACACAAATGTCTATATTTATATTTGCCTAGGGATTTTTTCTTTATTTACAAAACACTAACCAAATCCCCATGCAAATATATATACATATATATGTATATGTATGTATATATATATACATGTATATATATCTCCATCCAGCACACTATTTCGTACATGCCATTTCTCTCTTAAATATACTTCAGGTTTAGTTACTTTTCCTGATTGAAGTCCAAAATGAGTTTCATCTGTATGAACACAGGATGGTAAGAAAACCATTTATTACTTTAAAACATTTTCCTCTCCTTAAGGAAAGGAATAGAGAGGCAGAGTTGGGGTAGATTGAGCCAGCCTCCCCACCACAGCCACAGAGTAGCTCAGAGTTCCATGGCCCACACCAGGACCCTTCGGTGCACAGTAGCTGCTCTGGCTTCTCACGGCTTGTTTCTGTATTCCCGCTGGGATGGAAGCTCTAGAGGCCCCTCTCCGCCTGACTTTCTACCTGTCCACGATTCTCGGTAAACATCTGTCAGGTGAGTTCACCTTCAGAAAGGCCAGCCCCTTGGCTAGGGTGACCAGGCCAGGAGGGAGGGGTTCCCAGGACACAGGACCTGGAGTGTCCAAACCTGGAGAGTGCGGAGTATCAGAGGGTCTGACCACCCTGCCCCAGGCACCAGTGTCTGTCTTGGGAGGGTGGAATGTTCAAGGTCAAGGCTATTTTAAGTGACACATGCCTTTAATCCCAGTTTAAGATCAGCTTGGTCTACATAGCAAGTTCCAGACCAGCCAGGCCTACACAAGGAGACTGTCTCATAAAAGGTATTGGTGTTAGGGTAATAGTTTCCTGCCCGGATCCTGTCTGTTTAACTTGAGCTTTGTGTGGTCCTTGCTAGGTGGGTGGCTAGCAGTTCTCAGCCCTATTTTGCAGATGGTAATAGCTGGGCATGCCCAAGGCCAACTCCTGATTGTCAAGCCAGAGGCACCTCCCTCCCCTCACACACTCCAATTAAATGGTGTCTGCTCAGGATTCTGAGCTATCATCCCGTAGACTACCTCATCCAGGGTCTGGGCTAAATCAGGCCTGTAGTCCTGTGTGATGGGGCCTGTGGCCCTGTGTGATGGGGCCTATATAGTGGGTGTTTGTTCTCTCTGCTCATCCGATTGGGAATGGAACCCAAGGCTTCACCCATGCTGGGCAAGTGTTTCTATCACACACCCAGCTCTGTTTATTTTTATTTATTAAAAGAAGAAAAAAAAAGCCAGGTGGTGGTGGCACACTCCTTTAATCTCAGCACTCGGGAGACAGAGGCAGTTCTACAGAGTGAGTTCCAGGACAGCCAGGGCTACACAGAGAAACCCTGTCTAAAAAAATTTTTTAAAAATGTTTAATTTTCGCCGGGCGGTGGTGGCGCACGCCTTTAATCCCAGCACTCGGGAGGCAGAGCCAGGCGGATCTCTGTGAGTTCAAGGCCAGCCTGGGCTACCAAGTGAGTTCCAGGAGAGGTGCAAAGCTACACAGAGAAACCCTGTCTCGAAAAACCAAAAAAAAAAAAAAAAAAAAAAAAAAAAAATGTTTAATTTTCTGTATGTGGGCATTTTACCTGCATGTGTGTCTGCACAGCACGGGTGCACCCGGTGCCTACAGAGGCCAGAAGAGGGCGTCAGCTCCTCTGGAGCAGACTTGACAGATGCTGTGGGCTGCCATGGGGTGCCGGGAGTTGAACTTAGGTCTTCTAAAGCAGCCAGTGCTCTTAACCACTGAGCCAGTTCTCCAGACTTGATTCATTTTCGAGGCAGGGTTTTTGTTGTATGGTCCAGGCTTGCCTCCAGCTCAAAATCCTCCGCACCCTCCCAAGTGCTGGATTACTACACCTGTCATCACTGTCTGACCCTGTCGGTTAGTCCTGAAGGAGAATTACTTATCTACGTGACAGCGGTAAGAAGGCCTTGACGTTCAAATCTGGCAGCTTCTCTTAAATGGGATGCCTGGCCAGTCCGATGGCCAATGGGGGCTATAGTGGCTGTGTGTGTGTGTGTGTGTGTGTGTGTGTGTGTGTGTGTGTGAGATGCTTTATAGTTCCGATCTTCCCTTTCCGGTTCATCTCTGTTTCTGAGCCAAGTGGGCTGAGACTGGTGGCCCCTATCAGGATGTAGGCTCAGGAGCTGTGAACATGGGCATAGGGAATTATAATTCAAGACCAGATGAGTGGCCCCAGCGAGATGTCTAGACAGGGCTTCAGGGGCTTTGAGAAATACTACTGTGAGTTGAAGGGCACCCCTTGGCTCTGTACATGTTTAATGAGCTCCTGCCTTGTGCCAGGCGCTGGCTGGTTCCATAGGCTGCAGAGATCCGTAAATGGGACACAGTCTCCTGAGACAGGCTGTGCTTCAGGGGAGAGGGCTTCTGAACGACATCGGAACAGCTTCATATGAAAGTGTGAGACATTCTGGTTGGACAAAACCGGAAATACCCCAAACACAGCTTTCCAGGGAGACCCAGCTTTGGGATAAGGTTCCAATTTCCTGTTCCTCTCCAAGCTTGAATCAGGCTGGAATTTGGGGCTTGCCAAAGAATGCTAAATCCCGCCCCTGGAGACTCAACCCAGCAGCGCTGACTTTGGGGATGATGTTGTCTTGTGTTTTTAATTTCTAAAGATTTTCAGTTGTTTTCTTTTAGTAGATTTTACTTTTTTTTTTTTTTTTTTTTTTTTTTTGGTTTTTCGAGACAGGGTTTCTCTGTATAGCTTAAATTTTACTTTTTATAGCAGTTTTAGGTCCCCAAGAAAAATGAGCAAAGAAAATGAAGAGAGTTCTTTGCTGCCCCTCCCCATGCATAGCCTCACCCACCCTCAGCATCCCCAACATAGTCTGGTTTCTGGTATATAAAAATAGCATAATCCATGACTTATTTATTTAAAATCAAAGCAAACATTGCAGGCTGGGCTGGGGTGTAGGCACTGGTAGCGCTCTTGTCTAACAGGCACAGAGCCCTGCACTTAACCCTCAGAACTGGAAAAATAAACATTGTGAACTAGAAACCAAGTCTGTCTCGAGTTTAATTCTGTCCCGAGGTCTGTCCAGCCAGGAGATCATGGCATATGTCCTGAAATCCAGTGTGCATTTTGCCTTGCTGTGTATGGACTCCATGCATCCTTAGGAGTGACCCTAATATTAGTGACCTGGATATTAGTCACTCTTATCCCCTGCCACCACACACAGGAGCACACAGGCATCCTTACACATCTACACACGTTGTGAGAGTTTACCTGAGGGATAGCATGAGGATTCATGAACTTCTAATTGACTTGTTTCTTCTCTCTCCTTGATGTTTTTGAGACAGGGTCTCACTGTGTAGCCCAGACCTCGAACTAATAATTAATAATGATCCTCCTACCCCAGCCTTGTGAGGGTTGGGGTCACATGCCTGAACCAAGTGTCCACCTCTTCAAGATACACATTTTATGGATTTTACTTGACCTTCTTCTGTGGTTTTTAATGTTTTGCCTATTTGCTTTCTGTTGAGGCTGAGGTCCTGTGGGTTCTGGGTGAGAGTTCTCTGGCTTCACTCTCGAGCGCGGCTTATCCGGGCCTGGAGAGGACTTGGGTGGTGGGGCCTGGAAGTGGAACGCATCCATGGGAGGGGCCTTGGAGAGTGCTTTTCTTCATGCAGCCTCAAGTTCACAGACACATAAAACCGTAAGATACCTATGACTCTTAAAGTTTCTATTGGATAATCATTTTAACTTCATGCAAATTGCACCTTTTACTCAGGAAGACATTTTGGAGATCTCTTCCGGTCTCCAACTCTCTTCCAGAGAGAACATGAAACTCACTCCCGCTGCCTGTGTCAGTGGCCTCTTCCTGAGGTTGATGAGGGGTCCTGAGCGTCCTAGTGTTTCAGGGATCTTCTTTCTGGGTCTCATTAGTACCAGTGTCCCACTGTCTGGAGGAAGCACATTGCTAGGAGAGTGGTCATGTGGGGAAGTCATCGGGAATGGCCCTGATCTTAATCAGTGTGTCTAGAGTAGCGGCTCTTGCAACTTGATCTTGAGCCCACCCCCACCCATTAATTTTTTTTAATTTTATTTTGTGTGTGCACATACATGTGTGCATGCCATGGCATACGTGTGGAGATCAGAGAACAACTTACAGGAGTTGACTCTTTCCTTCTACCATGTAGGTTCCAAGGATCGTGTGGGTTCTGGGGCTCAAACTCAGGTTGTCAGGCCTGGTTGGCACCAAGTGCTTTTACCCACTGAGCCATCTTCCTGGCCTCTAGCTTGTCCCTTCTGTGCTCTTCTTGAGACCTCCGTGGCAGGGGAGCTCCAGCTGGCTTAAGACTTTGGATTAGAGATGTTCCTGGTGCTGGCGACATCTACAATGCCATTCCTGGGCCCACTTGGGCATCAGGTGGTCTAGTCCAGGTGGACCCCTTCCTGTTCAAGACCCAGTGTGAGGTGGAGTGCATCCAGCTGCGGAGCCACCCATTCACCTGCCAGCAGGGACATCCTTTAGGCTTGAAAAAGCACCTGTAGGGTGCCTGGACCTGGCCGTGGGTAAGATGATGAGGTGAAGATTCACGGGGTGGGGGTGGGGGGTGGGGGGCTGGTGATTGTCCCGCCTTCTGCTGAGGGTTAGGAAGCTCTGGGAGGCCGAGTTGTGAGGGTTAAGGGCAGGGCAGGGAGACCTTTCTGGAGCAGGCAGGACTGGGGCAGGTTGGAAGTAGAGAGATGCAGACCCAGGTCTCTAGGTTCCAAGGAGACCCGTGGTGGGACTGTGTAGAGGGACTGGTGCTTTCTTTGGACACTCTAGCTGCCTGTGGTTGAAGTCAGACAAAAGGCCTCGACCCTGACTCTGTCTGTGGTCAGCTGTACCTCCTTAGGCCAGTCACATACCCACTCCAGTCCTCCTGTATCTGAAAAATGTAACAATTGTAGCCTCCTGCTTAGGCCTGGTAGGAGGGTTGCTTGAGACAGATTTACATTAGGCAGCTTTTGTGGAGGTGTTCTGAAGGCAACATGATTACCTGGGCCTGAAGTGATGACTGAGTGGGCTGTGGGGTGTGGGTAGAGCTAGAGATGCATCCCTAGTACAGCTCACAGGGTTCAGAACAGACTCAAGGTGTGTCCAGTGAAGGGGAAGGGACCTGTAGACACGCCTTCCTTGGAGAAGGCTGCCTGTAAAGAGCATCTCCTGAGAGACATGGGCAAGCCCCGCCTCTCCCATTGGAAGGTGACCCTACTGTCACCAAAGAGGAGGAGAGCCTGGGGGAGGGGGGACGGGGGCAGGGACATGCTCTCTGTGCGGTGCTTGGGCATGTCTTCATGGCGCCCTTTCTCCCTGGGTAATTGATGGTGTGTTCCTCTCTCCACAGGGCAGACAGCAGTGGGGATGTGGGGACGGCTGGGCGGGCGCCGTGCAGACAGTCGGAGCCCACTCCAGTCTTCCTTGGCAGTTTATCCTCTGTCAGCCTTGTTCTTTTGGGACATAAAACAAGTTCCCTGAGGAGTGGCAGGGGCTGTCCAGGCAGAGCTTCGGCCAAGCCAGAGTCACTGAGGGGCTTTGGCAGCCGCTGGAGCAGCCATACCATGAGCACAGGCTTGGGTGCTGGTGCCGGAACTGCCATGTGGAGACTGAGGCTTCCCGTCCACACAGCCAGAATCTGGCCCAGGACAAGTCCATCCCGCTCCACGTGCCACCTCAGGGCTCTCACCCCGAGTCCTGGGTCCCTGGGAGTCTACATGAACTCCAGAGCGCTAAGCCCTGGAGCAGGAAAAAGAATTCCTACCCCGCCTTCATCCCCCTAACCTCTAATTACAATTATACACGGCAATCCCTTCAATTATCGTTGTAGGCGATAAGCCGCCCTAGCATTCTCCATACAGTGATTTTATAGAAATCACCACCTCTGTGTCATAGTGTAGTTGTGGATAACTTAAATAATACTGTTTTTGCTTACCACACCTCAAAATGACAGTCCTTATTAGCTCTAGATCAGGATTTCAGGCACAAATAAAAAAGGGCACACATCACTACAGTGTTCTAGAAAGTACTTGATAAGCACGGTTTAGTGCCATTGTTTTCCTTTCTAGTCCAGCATGCATGTGTGTGTGTGTGTGTGTGTGTGTGTGTGCGTGTGTGTGTGTGGTGTGAGTGGTGTGAATGTGTGCTTTTTTGTGTTTGTTCATGTGGGGGTGGTATGGGTGCCCATGTGCCCCAGCCTGTGTGGGGATCAGAGGATACCTATGGGTATGGGTTCTCACCTTTCCTTCTTGACTAACTTGATAAGCACATTTCAGGGTCTCTTGGCTGCAGACTTGGAGGCTGGGGAGTTCTGGGCATTCTCCATTTCTTCTCCCAACCCTTTGTGGAGGTGGTGGGACTCCAGAAGGGTGTGCTCACATTGCTGCATCCCGCTTTGACATGGCTTCTGGGGGTCAGAACTCAGTTCTCAGTCTTGATATTTATACCCACAGAACCATCCCCACAGTCCCCAGTCCCCATGTTTCATCTTACAATTTTTTTTTTTTTCTGGTTTTTCTAGACAGGGTTTCTCTGTGAAACAGTCCTGGTTGTCCTGGAACTCACTCTGTAGATGCAGCTGACCTGCAACTCACAGAGATCCATATCTTCTGCATTTTAAATAGGTTTAAAGAGGTCCGTAGGCCTTATCAGGGGCTGAAGTGGTCCACAGCAGGGTTAAAGATGAAGGATTCTCACTGTGACCAGGGAAGTGTATCCACAGGCTGGCACAGGCTGCTCTGGTCACCCTTACTGTCAGGGAGACCACAGCGGGCAAGTAAGCTTGCTCCCTGCACCTTGCTCACCGACAACAAGGTTGCTCACTGACAACCTTGTCTTTAAGGAGCTGATGGGGTGGGGGTGGGGTGGAGCATGAGGCTGCAGTGAGGACGGTGAGACCGGGGAGAGGCCCCCTGTCCTGCAGTGACTTGATTTGCTAGCCTGGGAAGGCTTTGTGGAGATGGCATTAGATCTGGATCCGGAGAATTTGGAAATAAGAAACACAGGGAAAATACGCATATTTAACAAAGGGACTAGAGCCCAGAGCGCATGTGGCTCCAGAGAAGACCATAGAGATAGCACAGAGGGGAGTGGGGCCCATGTGGGCCCAGGCTGGCAGCCTGGGGACTAGGCTTTTGGGAGGTCAGTTTGCGTTCAAGGTCAGACCTGCTGGTTGGTGTTGAAAAACAACAGGAGAGACTGAGGCTGGAGGCTAGCTGAGGAATTTGGAGAGTGGATCTGAGCCCACCAAGAGTCGTCATGGAGACAGGCATCCCAGCTAAGGACTGAGGTGGAAGGGCCAGAGGCTCAGACTTAGGTGCTGGGGTAGACTCTGGATTTGAACCCCAGCTCTGCCATTCTCTGTTTCCTGGCCTGTGTACATCAGTTATGCAAGGGAGGTTTAGCAAAGTCTGGGTGGAAACAGCACGTGGCATGCAGTGCTGTGCATGTGAGTGGAGACAGGCACTAGGGCCCAGCCCAGGGCCTGGCTCAGAGGAAGGTTCCCCACAACTTAGCTACATTCATTATCTGTGATAAACAGACCGTGTTCCTGGTGGCTTCCTAAATGGGAGGGGGGTCAGGAGAGGCAAGAGGCAAGGACAGGCCTGAGAGTTCAGATGGGCACTGAGGCTGGGGCCCGTGCAGTTGGCCTCTGAAGTCAGCTCAGATCCCCAGGAGCCATCTTCCCCAAGCCTCCAAGGACTGGGGCTGGGCCCTCATGTCTCCTTCCTCTTGTGTCTACTCAGCTTTGCTCTAGTGAGGCCTACCCTGGACCACATCCCAGGAAGGGTGGGAATGAAAAGTCCTCCTGGTAGGGGGACCTAGCCCTGGTCTCCTCCAGAGCCCTCAGGGTCGGGGTGGGGAAAGAAGGGTTCAGAATGGGACATTAAAAGCTCCACTCTGGTCGCAGGGGTGAGTGGCCCAGGGAGCTGCATGGAGCAGAAACACTTTGGGCACAGTGACTGTGAGATCTTTGAACCCAGGGCCTGGCTCTGGGCTCTGCTCACACTCTAGGGTTCTGGAGCTCTTTTTTGTTTTGCTTTTTGAACGAGGGTCTCATGAAGCCCAGGCTGGCCTCAAACTTTGTGTGGTTGAAGATGCCTCTTGGTTTATTTGGTGCTGAGGACGGACCGGTGTCTGGTGCATGCCAGGCAAGCAATCGCGATACCAAGTAGACTGCGTCCTCAGCCTGCCATCTTTAATGTACCTTCCCCACACTGTTGCTCTAGACTCTGCCAGGGGGCCCACACCCCACACCTCTCCCTCCTTCCTGGTTGTGGAGTTCCCACAGCTCTGCCGAGGAATCTTTCTGCCGGAGGAAGTCTGCCTGTGGCGGACGATCAATTTGCCACGTTTCGTAGACCATGCAGAAGCATATTTGGGGGTTTTAATCTTCTTAATAAATCGTTCTCAGATTGTGCACGATTAAACCCCCGGAAAATTCATGAGCACGCTGGGAATAGAGACCTCGCCAGGAAGGTCTGACATGAACAACACAATAAACACAGCTTCTAAACTGGGTCAGGGAAGCCTCGGAGGCCCGTGCGGGACGTTCCTGAGGCCCTCCCCAGGCCTATAAATTAATCATGCACACAAAGAGGGCCTTGTCCATTCTCCTCAGTGCCAGGGGTTGTGTCTGCCCATTGACTCCCGAACCCCCGCCCCCTTCTCCGCTCTCCAACCGACCAGTGAGGCATTTCAGCTTCTGGCCTTTGTTATTCCTGTCTCCACAGCAAGGTGGGTATACATTTCAGCAAGAGAGATGTAGGTTAGATAGGGGCAAGAACTTCCTGGCTGACGGCAGGGTGGTGTGAAACATTGGAGTAGGTTGTACAGGTAACTCAAAGACACTCTTTCCTGTAGGAATTCAAGACCTGTCAGGCTCTACCCCACTGTGGCACCACTGGGCTACTGCCTGTGACAGAGGTGGCCTCAGGACCTGGCCTGAAAGTGCCTCATTCTGGAAGAGTTAGCGCTCCTGTGCCTAAGGGACCCAGCGAATGAGACTAGGCTAGCATGCTTAGGCCCAAACCCTCTCTACAGTCTTGTGGTGATACTGTGTTCCCCAAAATATTGTGCACCCTAATAAACTTATCTGGGATCAGAGAACAGAACAGCCATAATATTAAACATAGAAGTTAGGCAGTGGTAGCACACGCCTTTAATCCTAGCATTCCAGAGGCAGAGATCCGCTGGGATCTCTATGAGTTCAAGGCCACACTGGAAACAGCCAGGCATGCTAACAAGAGCCTTTAATCCCAGGAAGTGATGGCAGAAGCAGAAAAGTATTTAAGGCGTGAGGACGAGGAACTAGAGCTGGTTAAGCTTTTAGGCTTTGAGCGGCACAGGTCAGCTGAGATCCATTCAAATGAGGACTCAGAGGCTTCCAGTCTAAGGAAACAGGATCAGCTGAGGAATTGGCAAGGTGAGGTAGCTGTGGCTGGTTCTGTTTCCTGATCTTCCAGCATTCACCCCAATACCTGGCTCCAGGTTTTTTTTATTAATAAGACCCTTTAAGATTCCTGCTACACAGTCTGGAAGGGAGTTGTTAACGGCAGGCTTCGGCTGACCTCAGTCCCAGCTTGGGGATGTGGTTCAGTTACTAGAGTGATTGCCTAGTATGTGTGGGGCTCCAACTTCCCTCCCCAGCACTGCATAAAATCAGACTTAGTGTCGTATACCTGTGATCACAGGACTCAAGAATTAGAGGTTGAAAAAAAAAAAGAATTATAGGTTGGAAGGTCAGAGGTTCAAGGTTCTCCTCGGCTACATAGTGAAGCTAGCTTGGGCTACATGAAACCCTGTCCAAAAAGAGAGAGAGAGAGAGAGAGAGAGAGAGAGAGAGAGAGAGAGAGAGAGAGAGAGAGAGAGAGAGAGAGAGAGAGAAAAGAAATCACATTAGGCTCACCTTATACCCCACACCCACTGCCTATGGGAATCCCAGTCCTCTGGGAAGCCTCCCTGGATTACCCCTGAATGTCAGTTGGTCATTGATACTTGCTTCTTCTCTTCTGTTTCCTTGGCCTCAGCGCCTGCCTGCGTGCCCCTGGGGGAGCCCACGTGTGTTATTAAACTGTCAGCTCTCTAGGGACAGGGACTGTATTGGAGCCCACTTGTGCACACACAGTGTCCCTTCCTAGACCACAGTAGAACTCGCTTGGGTTTTCAAGTACCAGTTCCTGGGAGTTGCCCCCATACACCTCAGGGTAGGTGCTAAAAGCTCAGCTTCCCAATGGCATTTGTGGGAATCCTGAACCATTGAGCTATGAGAAGAGGAGGTAGGGGCAGAAGTGTGGGGTGGAGGCCGTGACTGGCCAGGCTGGGCCTGACTTGACTTCGTTAGGTCTCATGTTTGGGGTTTTACCCCTTCTCTCTGGGCCCACTAACACCTGACATGGTAGGTCTTGGCTGGGGGGTGGGGGTGGGGGTGGGGGTGAGATAGCCTTCGGCATAGGAACCTCACACTGAGACACTGGCCCTGGGCAGTGCCTGTGAGTTGTCAACAGGCACTCCTGTCCTAGCAGGAGCCTGGGCAGGTGAGCCATTGGAGGGATGTGCAGGTCTGGGCTGGCGGTGAAGGTGAGATGCATCATCAGCTCCATAGGGAAAGAAGAGGGGCCCTGTTCTGGTGGATGTGGGGCATGGGAGACCCAAGAGGAAGGAATAGACGGTGACAGCCTGAGAAGGCCAAGGACATCCCCATGCTCTGGCCAGGCGAGGAGGGCACTGTTCCTGTCAGCATGCTTACCTGATGGCTGGGCTATTCTCTGCTGTTGCTCATGGGAGCCTTAGAGTGCCAGAGTGCCTTCCCTCCCAAGAGAGCACACATCAGGCTCTAGAGAAGCCATGGGGTCCTGGATGCCTATACATGTGTATGAATTTGAGTATGAATGCTAGGGTGCATGTGTGTGTATCCATGTGTAAACCTGTGTGGGTGTGCATAAGTGTATGCATGTGCCTGTGAGTGGGAGGGGGCTAGGGGAGGTAGCTTGTGTGTGGGGCTGGAGAGAGGCTGGGCCTTGCTCTTGTGCTGTCTGCAGGCCGACATCAGTGCCTCAGGAGTCAGCAGGTGGAGAAAGAGAGCCACTGCGAGAGTGTGGGTCAAGGAGGCCTCTGGGCTGTTCCTGGATGGCCCTGACTCAGGGACTACAAATAACACCAGAGTCCACACAGTAGAGAGAACACGCCAGGTTCCTCAGCCCCCTAAACTCACTTCAGCTAGTGTTGACTGAAAAGGACAGGAATCCTCAGGCTTGGGACCAGGTTCTTCTGAGGACCTACTGTGTGCTGGCTCCTGACAACCCTTAGAGATGTGAGAGTGAAGTGAGGAACGGTTAGCTCCTTTGAGGATCCTCTGAAGGACTGCCCTCAGGTCAGAGGTCACCCCAGCCCTGCATCTTGCTGTGTGCTCTTTCTCTTGGCCAGACCTCCTGCCCCGCTCACCCTCCTTCTCCCTGGATCCTAAGATGCCAAAGTGACAGAGGAGAGGAAAGCAATAAAAATGAAAGGTGGTTGCCACGGAAACTATAAAGTAGAAGCAGAAACTTTGCAGAGCAGGAGGGGGAGGGGACCAGCCCTGGTGGCTGGCAGGGGGGCCTGGCCCAGGCCACTCGCGGTGACTATACTGAGCAGGGGGCTGGTGTCAGGTGGGAGGCTGCTTGTGGTCTGAGGAGGGGTCTCATCTTCCGCCTGGGTCTGAGCTTTTGGGCCTTACGTCACCTGGAGCAGCCAGGACTTCCTTGCAGGTCTTTGCATAACGATGTCTTGAGTCCACGTTCTGACATGCAGAAAGATGTGCACTGGGACTGGACAGTTTACACGGCAGCTTCCCACATGTCGCCTCATCCAGTCATGTGGCAGTCCTGGGAGGAGGCCTGTCTGTGGTACAGAAGTGCGAGTCCAGCCAGTGAGTCAGGGGACGGGGACTTAGCCCACATACCACCAGAGGTGAGGTTGCGTCTCTCAGGCTGCCAGCCGCTCATTCTCTGGGCTCTCTCTGCCTGCAGAGCTCAGTGTGGAGACCGACTTCCACCCTCTCCTCCCTCCTTCAGTAAGCCCCCAACCCCCACTCCCCGGAAGCCACCATCTGCTGCAGTACAGCCTGAGGGAAGCTGCCTGTCACCAAGGCCTCGTTTCCCTGTCTGTGGAATGGTCACAGTCCCTTTGGCTTCTGAAGGTTTCTGGGAAGATGAAGGAGACAGTCCCGCGACTGTAAGTTGCATCTGAACCTGGCACGCTCCCTTGACTTATGTGGGGCTGGGTGCAAAAAGGGCCAGAGTGTAACTCCACTGCCTCAGAACATGCCTTGAAAGACCCATGGGCACCAGGACTTATCAGTAGGTGAAGGCAAGAGGGAGGCCAGAGCAGTGGGGCCTTCCCGCCCGCGGAGCCCAAATGTGAGGTTCAAGGTTCAGGTCTGAAATGTGCCCCTGAATGACACATGGCCTGTATAGACTGGGAGCCAAGCCTTCGATTTCTCCTGGGAGACAAGCAGTGAGCCAGATGCATTATTAAATGGCAGAAAGGCGGCACTCTTGTGAAAGATAATGGGGAAGTGTATTGATGGGTTATGAATCATGGAATGAGAGGGGGAGATGAATAATTTCTGAGCTGTGGTGGAGGTGCAGGGCCTCTGGCCTGGTTTTGCTGAGAGCTTGGGAGGGTCATGATGCCCAGGGCTGGAGATCTGATGTCTGAGGGCCTCCAAAACACATACATGTGTGAACACATGGACCCAGTGCTTTTCTGTATACTCGAAAGAGATGGCCCACCCACCTCCTAATTGACATTGGCCATGTGACTCTCAACACTGGGAGCTGAGGTTGCCAGGATGGACCAGGCAGACAGGAACCTGACCCTCAGGGAGAGCACGTTGTGCTAGCAGAGACAGGTGTTCGATGAGTCTCAGTGCACAGCGCACTGAGGAAAGGAGTGTGCCCTGGGAGGAGAGGATGGGGTGGGGAGCTTGCAAAGGAAGGGGTGGCCTTTGTGGAAAAGAAGGGTGAGTGGGGGTCAGTCAGGTCGCTTGACAGAGGTGTGTCAGAGAAGGGGCCCAGCAGGCCTGGGAGGTTGGCAAGAGTATTCTGCACTTGCCCATTCTCCTTGCTGAATGCAGAATAGACTCTAGATGCAAGAGAGGATGTAGGGGGAACAGTTGAGGGCTGTGGGACTCTCCAGAGCTAGACACAGTGGCTGCATGGCCCTGGGTGACGTCTGTGAAGATGGAGAGAGGCCTATAGACACAGCCGGGCGCTAGGGGTTGGTTGCAAGAGTCGAATCTAGGAGCCTTGCTTGTGTCCTGGGTCACAGGAGACTTCAGGAGAGGCTGACTGATGAGGACTGGGACAGGGAAGTGTAGAGAGCTGGGAGAGGTGAGAAGTGGAGACAGGTGATGTCCATTGGCTACTGGCTAGGACCAGATCTGGGTGCCCTCAGCCTTGTTGCTAAAAGACGCTGGATTTGCATGCAGTCTCTGCCCTTGGTAGTCAGTCAGCATCTTAGCAACCTGGGAACAAATAATAAACGTTATTGGGACAGCATGGGGCCCTAGCAGGGGGCAGGTTGTAGAGACCAAGTCTCTATCACTCACCAACACTGTGCCTATGACCGAGAGTCCTTGTGTCTACCTGCGAGGGCTTTGTAAGGGCTCAGTGAATGAACACTGCCTGGCAGAGCCTGAGTACTGTATTGGGTTCATAAGTGGGGCCATGTGACCCTGCTCATGGCATCCCCTCTGGGCCTTAGCCTCTGGCAGGTCTGACCTCTCTTGTGCCAGCTGTGTTCAGCACAGGAGGAGGCCAAGTCACGGCCGAGCTTGGCAGTGCTGCCTTGGGTGAGTCTCTGTCCCCTAGGCTTGTAAGGGGACACCGTGTCTATCTGCGCGCTGTAAGGGGATATCAGCCCAGGACCTGGTCAAGTCAGGGAACCCAGAGACCAGGACAAAGGGAGCCAGTCATGGAGCTTCCCAGCCTGAGCTGACCTGCCGGGCCCTCACTCCAAACCACTTTTGGGGAGCCTGGGGCATCGGTGGGGGACTCTCAAAACTGTGTTCTAGGCCTCACGTGGCCCTGCTATGCCGTGAGGTTTAGAAAGCTTGCCTTGTGAGGCACACAGGTGCTGAGGTGGAGAGAAGGCTGTAGAATCATTTCTGTTGGGAGCTCCACACGGAGCCTAAGAGGGCAACAGGTGTGACCTTCAGCATTATCCATGGGCCCATCTCCTGCTGTTGAAGCATCTAGCCCAGCCCAGCACAGGGCCTTATGTCTGTACTCTTGGTGCTTGGGTGGTGAGGCAGGGTCTCTGCGAGCTTCAGGAAGTCCTCATTCCACAGAGTGAGTCCTGTCTCCAAGCTGGCTAACCCAGACTTTAAGGTGAGCTGGGCACCTGCTGTTTCTAACACTTACCCCAAGCCATCTTAAAGCCCCAGGACTGAGGTACAAGACAAAGATTTTGTCAGGGTGCCTCACCTGGTAAGGGGGTACACTGGCCATGGTCCTGGCTGCTGAGTTTCTGGCCTGTCTGGACCTTGGAAGAGCTTGTAGGTCGGGAGCACAGGGGAGATGTGTATGCATAGGAGCCAATGTAAGTGGGCTCAATGAGGGGGCTCGCTAAGCTAAGGTTGGAGGGAGCAGGTCCAGAAAGTCCTGGCATTACCTTCTATCTTCCTGGGGCAAGGACTGTAGGGAAGAGGGGGCCAAGATGTTCAGGGGCTGAGGCTTCTGTGACCCAGGATGTCTCTGGTGCAGGGTGCGAAGAGACTCAGTGGCACTGAGTCCATGTCAGGGCTCTTGCCTATGTCTTCTGGGCTCTTAGAGAGGGCCAGCCAGAGGTTAGCCCCCTGCCTCAGCATTGTAGTCAAGAGGGACCTGAGGTGGGGTAGGAGCATACCACTGGCTGCTCCTTGTGGAGCTTGCAACAATAGCCTCTTGCTAGGAAGAGGGAGGACCTTAGGTAGCTCCCAAGCCTGCGTTCTGGTTGGAGGGTGGGGAGACCCCCAAAACATTTTCCAGTTTCTAGGTGTGGAGCACAACTCTGGGAGAAGGGCTGGGACTGGTCCTGTAAGGCAGTGAGTTCCTTGTCGCAGGAGGTTTGGCAGAGAAGCTGGGCAAGTTTCCCTTCCTCTCATGCCTGTGGGTGGTCCTGAACCATTCTCTCTTCATGTCCTTGTGTGTTGACCCCTAATCACCAGAAGAGATTCCTCTGGGGATGCACAAGGCTCAGCCATGGACTTGCTGGTTTCCAGGGTGACCTTGAACGTGTTTTCCTTGGCCCCAGACTTTCCGCTCCTTCCTGTTGGAGCAGGCACTGAAACGGTAGGGCCAGCCCTTCCTCTTGCCCCTGGTAGAATTTCCAGGCAAAATGCTGTTCCCAGGGTGGGGGCAGGGCTTCATTGTTCTCACTCTCAAGGGGACTTGAGGGGGTGAAGGAGGCAGAGGCTGCATTTAACTCCTACATGGCCTCAGGATGCCAGCTGTGAGGTCGGCGGGGGGGAGGGGGGGGTCCCCAGGCTCCCGCGAAGCTTGCCCCCAGCTTCAGCACCTTCAGTGGCTCCCACTTCCCTTGTGGGACTGAGCACAGCCGCTTATTGTTCAAGAGCCCTGAAAGTGCCCAGGCCAGCCAGGAGGCAGGAGCTGTGACCCAGACACTTGATCAAAGGCAAATGGTAAAGGAAAGGCATTCATTCATTCATTCATTCATTCATTCATTCACTCACTCACTCACTAGAGGCTGACTTTCAATCAGTCTTGCAAAGAATCAGGAATGTTCCCTGGCCTGACCAGCCCCAAGCTGCCTTGGGAACATAAGCCCTCCTGCGGGGCAGCCACATGTCACCTGGGAGAAAGCCCAAGTCTTGAGAAGAGAGGCGAAGTCACTTGCCACTGGGCTGTAACTGTCCTTTGAGAATGGCAGCTTTGAGCCAAGCTCCCTCCCCTTACCACATTCATCAGACACTGAGCACTGTCTGCACTGGTAAATGGCTGTGAGTAGGATTACCAAGGCCACAACCGTTATTGAAGTTTGGAGGGAAACAATTAGGAAACACCCAGATAAGAGGGTTTCAGGAGGTCCGGAAAGTTGAAGAAAATAAATCAGGGCAGAAGCATGTCCCAGGGAGACTGGAGCAAACTGACCTGGGCTAAGATGTCAGGGAAGGCCCCTGAATGTGTGGTGTCAGAGCACAGCAGCCAGAGACGCTTCATCTTGTTAATGAGTTGGTAGAGGCAGCATATGCAAAGGACCTGGGGTGGACTGTGTTGGGCTGGCCAGTGCTTAAAAGTCGTGGCTGGAGTGCATGCTTTGCCTACGATCTTAAGTATGCAGTAAGTTGAGGCAGGAGGATTGTAAATTTGAGGCCGCCTTGTGCTGCATAGCCAGACTGTTTGAATTTTAGGAGAAAAGGTAAATAATGGGCTGGAGTTCTTGCCCATGCATAGAGCTCTTAGGCACAGCATCTGCAAGACCTAGGTTCAGCCCTTCTCTACCCAAGGGAAAAAAGGAATTCTTGGATCTATCTCCCTCTCTCCTGCCGCCCCAACTTTAGATTTAGTGATGCTGGGACCCTGGAGTGTACTCCTGAACGGGCACCCTGGCCCAGCCCTGCACCCGCAGCCTTACATTAGGAGAGCCAGCCCTTTCATACTTGCAGTGAGAGGACCAGAGAGGCCTATAATTTATTCAAAGTAGCCCAGCCATCTGACAGATCTAAGCCTCAAGCCAGGCTCCAGGGGAGCCTCCTCCTCCTTCACATATCCAGGCCTGCCCCCAAGTCCCCAGCTCACCCTTTGCTCCAGCCTCAGCTCTGCACACAGTCCCCGCGATGTTTCACCGGCTCCTACCTACGTCGTCCGTACGGTACATCCCTTTCCTTGCACTGTTTTCCTCCCAGAGTACACCCTGCTCTCTCTGCTGTCCGCTCCTATGTAGCCTTCTAGCTCAGTGCCTGTGGCCCCTCCTCCCCTCAGTCCTCCAGTATTTCTCTTCATCTCAGTTCTCTCTGTGCTGACTGTGGATCAGGTGGGTTCCTCTACTTCTTTCCAGGGTTGCTACCACCTCTCCCAAACTTAGGTCTGCTCTGGGATTGGGATCTCCTCTCAAGGAACCCACCTGAGGCTGCAATCCGCTGCTCTCTGTGGCTCTTCTGGGAGGCCCAGAAAGGTGAAGTGCCACCCCTCAGCCCTTCCACCCAGCATGGATGAGCTGACTCCTTCCTTCCTCCGAAGCCTGACCCTGACCCTGACCCTGACCCTGACCCTGACCCTGACCCTTGCAACTCCTACCTGTGCTACCTGGGCATCAGCTACAGGGCTGGTTCAGCTGTCCTCTTTCCTGGGCTCTGCAGAGAGGCAGTGAGGCCCCTCCCCTTGGAACCTAGGCCAGTGCCAGCCTTACCAGGATTTGCAGATGATCAGGCTGGCGAGCCTGAGAAAAGAGGAGGTGCTGTGACCCCACACTGAGACCATATGGCACCTCCTCTGGTGGCCTGGTGGGTGTAGTAGACCAGCCTGCATCCATCACCACGGGATGGAGAGGAAGAAGCTGGAGACCTGAGACCGGGCCCTTGGTGGGGCTGAGAAGAGGGCATGAGGGCTGGGTTGGGGCCCACCTGGAGCTGAGCAAGCTTTTTGGGTCAGGGCAGGGGGAGGAAGCACAGAGGGCGTAGCTTCGGGCCTGGCCATCTGGGCGGACAGGGAGCACAGGCTTCCAGGGCTGGAGAACAGTGAGGGCCAGTGCTGCTGGTAGACAGTGAAGCTCAGCCTCTCTGGGGCCTGGGGCCACTTCTGAAGTGGAAACCTGGCATCTGGGGGGCGTCACACTAGGCATTCTGGTTCTGCCAGAGAAGGAAGCAGCCTGGGTAGCTGAGGGGGTCCCCTGGGGAAGTGCCAGCCTGAGTCCTACCCAGTGTGGAAGGGGTCATTTCCTCCACTCAGACAGGCCCACTGCTAGGTGGGAGGGCTGAGGACGGGCACACCCCTTGGTGACTGAGGATTGGGTGCTGGATTTGAGTGTCTGTAGAATAGACAGAGCCTTCCTTTGGGAGCCCCAGTCCCCATCACTCCAGCTGTCCTCTGCACCTCAGGATAGGCTTACAGTGGGCTGTTGACAGCAATAGGGGAGTGTTCCCTCTCCAGGTTTCTAGAGAGTAGGCAGAATGGGGAGCAGGAGCTTAGGGTGTGGCTTAGAGCCAGGAGAGTGTTTTTAGATACCCATAAAACCTCAGGGGTGTGGGCTCAGCTATGTCATTTCCACAGGCTCACAGATAGTGACAGAGGCCTGTCCATTTGCTCTGGTTAGACCCAGCCCTGTCCCAGGAACCCATCCTGTCAGTGCGGGTGGCTTGTTTGGAAGGTGCTCATATTCTCTGAGGCAAGCTGTCTGTGTGAGCTCAAAAGTCCATACCTGACTGGTCCCTGTTCTTCTAGCCTGGGGTCTTACCTGCTCCACATCAGCCATTTTTTACAAAGGATGTCATTAAATTTGTGGGTGGCTTTTGGGAGGGAAGTTTGGGGGTGCAGTGGATGCCTGTCTGGCTTAGGATGCTCAAGCAGGACCTCCTTTGGGGGTTGATCTATGCCCTTCCACGTTGGAGATGGATCCAGGCTCTCCTTCCCTCTTATCTCCAGTAGAGTTCTTGCTCCTGGTCCCGCTTCATTCCTGATAAACAGTGGATGCAGGAAGCTGTCATTGCCTTTTAGACAGACAGCATCCTGAGGGGGAGGCTGTGACCTTAACTGTGAGTGCTCAGACTCTGAAGAATTAGAGGTGGAGCCTGGCTGAGGAGGCAGATGTGTGCAGACCTGCCTGTGTAGGGACTTCCGGTCAGTGCTGCCTACCCAGGTCCACACAGGAAACCTGACAGGTCTGAGCTCTCCAGACACCATTGTATGGGCCTGGGGTAGGCACTGCTAGAAACTCGCTTCCTCCTTCCCCTGTCTTCCCCTGTCCCTGGACAATTGCTAGCTCTGAAGGTAAGTCCCAGGTTGTTGCCCTGTCCTCACACGATTGTGTGTTAAGTCTCACTCAGCCTTAAGACCTTTGCAACATCCAGACCTCTGGGTTCAGGTCCTACTGGAAGCCCTGTGATCTTAAGGAACTTACTCTCTTGTCTCCAATATTGTTTTGGAAAAACAGCCACCTGTCTGCTAGGGTCACTGAGAAATGAGATGATTGAGCGTGTGTGGGATGCGGAGAGTAGGATCTGCCATGGAGGTATGCTACGGTGGGTCAGCTACTACAATTAGCACGAAACCCAAACTCCATCTTCCAACAGGCCCTAGGTCGGGCTATGACCCTGCAGTTTCTGATTTCCTCTCTGTGCATGGGTGTGGCGCCTGCATAAATGTCTGCACCGCATGCATGCCTGGTGCCTGAGGAGGCATTAGATCACTTGAACTGGAGTTATAGATGGTTGTATGAGCCATCTTGTGGATGCTGGGAATCTAACCCGGGTCCCTGGAACAGCGCCTGTGCTCCTGATGGTCGAGTTTAGCCTCCCAGTCCCAGCACCTCATTCTTGGTAGCAGTGTCTTCTTCCTTGCAAAATGCTCTGGATGAAAGTCAGGTCCTTCTGCCACGTGCTCAACTGAAGCACTGAGTGACTTGTCCTAGCATTCCATTGGCATTGGTAAGCTTTTTGAGGGTAATTTTGGTTACATGCTCCCCCACCCCTTCCGGCCTTCAACCTTTTTCTTTTCAAGATAGCGTTTCTTTGTGTAGTCCTGGATGACCTGGAACTCATTCTATAGACCTGGCTGGCTTTGAACTCATAGAGATCCACCTGCCTCTACCTCCCTAGTGCTGGGATTAAAGGTATGCGCTGCCACCACCACCCAGCCCAGAGGGCCTTCAAACTTAATGCCCTAGTAAGACTCAGGACTGTCTGGGACTGGTTCCTCTTCGGACCTGGCCCTGGCCTGGTGCACAGTGTACTTGGCCTTTTAGCCCAGCTCCGAAGCTGCTCAGCCCTTCCTTCCTTGTGGGTGGAGTGTGATTTGCTGTTGGTTTTCTGGCATTGAAAATCTTCCCAAGAGCCTAAGTGGTGGCCATTCTAGCAATGGGGCAGACGCCTTCAGAGGCAGAGAGATGGCTGCTTTGTGATGGACTTGGTGTTAGTTATTTGGCGGCGCTGAAGGCCACGCTCCCTCCAAATGGCAGCATGGGACAGGAGGATATAAAAAGCATATTTGGAGTCTGTGTAAACATTTAGAGATTGTCCCTGTGCCAATTGGAAGGCACGGGTGAGAGCTATCAGCTCAGCCTGTTGGTTAGTGGTGTGTGGGGATAATGCCTGTGCTTCTATTATCTCAGTATCTGACACTATGGCATAACCCGCTTTACGGGTCCCTTCATATAAAAAGGAGCTGCCATCTGTGTACCAGGTATAAGTAGCCTGAGGCAATGTGCCCTCCTGTATGTGTGAAGGGTGAGGTAACAGTTCCTCTAAGGTTTCAGTGCAGGAATGAGAAGGAGAACAGTCAGCATTAGGTTGAGGGAGGAAGCTTGAAATATTAAGAGGTGGACAAGTCCGGAAAGTAAGTGTGGCATCCTCTAGTCATGCCACCTGGAGAGAAAGAACCCGGGAAGGAGGTAAAGTTTGTAAGCCTTTATAAGTTAAGAGATGGAACAGATTATGATGAGAAAAGAAAATAATGGGTGACCCAAAGCTTAGCTCCTTTGATTCCCGAATAAGGAGCTCAGCAGCTGCTAAGGCACGGATGCAAGGTGCCCAGCCCTGACTGGTAAGGTCTAACTTCTTTGACAGATAGGCTACAGGTGCAAAGGAGGGTCCCAGCTGATGCCCTAGAGTTCCCAGGGCAAATTCCTCCTTCTCTGCTACATAGAGGGAGAAGGGACGGGTTAAGTCTGGAAGGTGAAGCGCTGGGGCCTGAAGAAGAGCCTGCTGGAGCTTTTGGAAAGGTTTAGTGACAGGATGGAGGAGGGGCTCATGTGGCGAGTCCTGAGCTGCCTCATATAAGGGGCAAGCAAGGAGAGAAAAAGATGGAACCCAAGACATAGGAAGCCAGCTATTCCTAGGAAAGACAGAATCTCCTGTTTAGTAGAAGGGACTGTAAGAGGCTGGATTAGATGCTTTCTGTCTACAGTAAATAGCCTTGTGGGTTGGAGTAATGGTTAGACCCAAATAGGCGACCTGGGGAGTTGACAGCTGAACTTTAGACGGAGATACCCTGTAACCTCAGCTGGATAAGAAATTTAGGAGAGCAGAGGTGTTAGTTTGGCTAACCTGTAAGGATGGGCTACAGAGTAAAATATCATCTACATACTGTATTAGTTTACAGCCAGGGAGAGACAGAGAAAGCAGGTCAGAGGCCAGAGCCTGACTAAATAGATGTGGACTGTCTCTGAATCCCTGTGGCAGAACAGTCCAGGTCAGCTGTGTGGACAGGTGAGTGTCAGGGTCAGTCCAGGTGAAAGCAAAGGTATCTTGAGACTGAGGACTGAGAGGAAAAGAAAAGAAGGCATCCTTGAGGTCTAGAACTGAGAAGTGAGAGGTTCCTGAAGGGACAGTGGACAGGAGAGTATAAGGGTTAGGCACTACAGGATGGAGAGGGACCACTGCAGAATTGATGAGCCAGAGGTCTTGAACCAGGCGGTAGGTTCTATTAGACTTTTTAACTGCAAGTATGGGGTTGTTAAAAGGTGAAGAGGTTGGGCGGAGCAGCTTTTTCCTAAGAAGGTCAGAAATGATAGGCTTAAGTCCTCTTAGGCTCTGGAGTGAGAGAGGGTACTGAGCTTGGGTGATATATCTGGTAGGGTTTTGTAGCTGGATAGTAATAGGCTGATGGTGTCCAGCGATAGAAGGGTTCTGGGTGTCACAGACTTCTGGGTCTACCTGAGAGGCTGGCAAGGGAAAGAAACCATTAGAGTCAGTAGAGTGAGTGGCTAGGAGAAGGAGGAGAGGAGCTGTTGGGGCGTCTGGGGTGAGGCGAATGTGGGGAGCGAAAGAAATGGACGCTCCTACCTTAGCTAGAAGATCCCTTCCCATTAAAGGTACCGGGCAGCTTGGCACCACTAAGAATGTGTGTGTGAGAGGGATGCCTCTGAAAATGCAATTAAGTGGTGAAGTCTGATGAGGTAGATAAGGCTGTTCCCCCACCCCAACAACAGGGAGGCGAGAAGTAGGCCCCCAAAATTGTCTCAGGACAGAGTAGGTAGCTCCGGTGTCCAGAAGGAACGAGATGGGGCGCCCATTTGCTTTTACTTGGTATTCTTTTTCTCCTTCCTCTTCTTCCTCATTTTACATTTCTTTATTGTGTGTGGACCCACGCATGCCACTGCTAGAGTGGAGTGGAGAGCAGCTTGCTGGAGGTGACCCTCCTCTTCCACCACAGGCTTTCAGAGAGCTAACTGAGGTCCTCAAGCTCTGAGCCATCTGCTGGGTCTTCTGAGGGACGGTGAAGACGGTGAAGGGGATAGGTGAGATCTGATTTGGGGAGTCCCGTTTCCAGCCTGGCTCTTACTGAGAGGGTCCATTTCTAGGTTCCATCTACATCCACTGTTTCAAACACCTTACGTGACGATAGGAAATGCCTGCTTTATCAGCTGGGGGATTGGAGACTACGGTCTTGAACCTCTACCCAGTCGATGGAGAGATGTATGTTACCTCCTCACTCAGGTGTCCCTCTGGAAGTGGGCCAGGGTGGCAGTACAAATCCAGACTTTTCCTGTAGGCACCCACGCTCCTGGATCAGGGCCTGGGAAGCCTGTCTGTCTGAGGCAATCACTGAGGGCTTCCCTGTTGGTAGTTGGTGGTTAGAGTCCTCAGTTTGAGAAACAGTCCTAGTGAGGAGGAGGGCATTTTCCAGGTGCCCCTGCCAAAACTGGGCTCTGCCTGGGGGCTGCTCTCCTTCACAGGAGTGGAGGCCACGGGAGTCCTGCTCACAGGCAGAGGTAGAGGCTCTGGGGGCAGATTGGTTCCAGATGCTCTGCTGGGGTGCAGGAAGCAGCTTTTGTCTGCCTCCAGGTTCTCGGATTGAGAGCAGGAGGGGTGGCGGGGAGCCAGGCCTTTCCTTAGTCTCCGAGCTCCTGCTGGGGCCGCCATTCCTCCTCAGCACCCACCATGGACCTGTAGAAGTGCTGGGTGTGGCTGGTTGGTAATGACTACTCCTTTGCCAAGGCCAGGAATTCAGACGCTTGTTGTGCACCAGCTGACTCTCTGAGAGCCGGTAGGCGCTTAATAGTGTCCCGTTGTAGGCGGGAATTGAGAGACTGAGGTAGAAACCAGGCCAGACCTTTGGATCCCTCCTGTGTACAGATGGGGCCCTAAACTTTAGTCCTGCTACTCCAAGGTCACCAAACACATCCCTGCTGCTGCCTGCTGGGGGCCAGGCCAGAGCCTGTTCTCCACCTGTTAGTGTTCACCTAGTCCACAGGGAACCTAGCCAAGCAGGCCCAAAGGGAAGCAAAATGGGTCAGGTGAACTCTGCTCTGACCCTGAAACTTTGCAGGTGGGGACCTTCAGCTTCTAAAACTAGGCTAGCTTGGCAGTGGAGAGCACTCACCCCCAGAAATGCTGAGGTGTAGCGGTGGCATGCTGAGCCACCTTGGTGGGAGGTGCTCTGAAGGAAGGCTCAGCCCACAACAGGCCTGGAGTCCAGTGACATGGTGCAGATTGCTGTAGTGGTATCCGGGTCCCTGTCTCCCAGCTGACAACACTTCCAGTCCTGTGGGGCTGGCCGGTGTTCTGGGAAGAGGGACAGGAGGACTGGACCGGGGACTCTCTACAGCTGGGTTTGGAGAACTGCCCTTCCCTCCCCTCCCCCATCCCAGGTCTCAGGATGGCGCCTGGCTTCCAGCTGTGATCCAGCGCCCCCCCCCCCCCCTGACCTGGAGGCCCTCCCTCCCTGACTGAGGAGCCGGGAAGGGGGCTTCCCTTGTGAGGAGAAAAACCTGGCCTGGATTCCTGCCTAGGCTGCCCTACCCAGCTCCAGACTGCCCCAAGCACCACCTGTGACTAGCCCACCCTACTTCCCTAGAGAGTTCATGCAACAGCCTCTGGCCAAGACCATGTGCCATTACACTTTTCTCTGTGATTGAGGCAAGTGACACACACACACACACACACACACACACACACACACACACACACTGCACACACACATACATAAGTCAACACATGCAGGCATGTGCACATCTTTTAGGTCCTCAGGTTCCCCTTCTGTTCTTGAAGGGATGGAAGTCTGGTAGATGGTGTGGTTTTAATAACTTAAAATAATAATGTTGCTATGGGGACGAAGAGAGAGAAAGGGAAGTCACCTAGGACCAGGAGGGTCAGGGACTCCCTGTAGAGGACGCAGCCCTAAGAGGATGGGGAAAGGAACAGGTAGATAGATTACTGGCCACAAACAGAGCAGGGCTGAGAGCTGGCAGGGAACAGGGTCGAGGCAGTGATGGGTGAAGCTGCAGGTGGTTTGATTTGTGCCCGATTTCTGATTTCTGGCACTTCAAATACCAAAGAGATGGTTGGGTTTGTAGCTCTTATGCTCTGGGGAGCCATTGGAAGTTTCTGGAGCTGCAGAATGACTTGGAGAAAGCTTATGAGAGCAGATAGAGGCCGCTGATGCATCCTTTCTGCAAGCCTCAGTTTCTCTTCTCCACTGTGAGGTAGGGATCTTCCTGCCTTCAGCCTCGATAGTGCTACTAAAAATGTTGGAGGGGAGGAAAAATTCAGGCACTCTGGTGATTTATTTGGTGCGGGGATGGGGCAAAATGGCTTGGCAAAGCCCTCTGATTACATAGGTGTGCCTTATATTCTTTATGTGTGCTTGAAATACACAAAGTAATCCCAGTGATATGAAAGCAATATTCTTATCAGACGAGACTGCCTTCTAAATGTAAAGAATAGCTAAGTATCTTAGGCAACAAAGTCAGGGGGGACTTCCGACCTGACTGAGGAGTGCCTGCAGAGCTGTGTGCGGCCGCTCACTTCTGGCCACGTTTTCGTCCAGTAAATCAGGGACCCCCTCCCTCAGACCCTAACTGCACGTGCCTAGCCTTAGTGTGCATGCAGATATGCACTCTGCTGTGGCATAGGGTGCCCCGGGAGCCCTGGGTGCAATGTGGAGTCTGAGGCGCGGGCGACGGGATATGATGCTCCTGGGGTCCCTCCGGCGGGACAGGGACACTCCCGGGCCGCGTCGCCCCGACGACTCCAGGCCAGGATTTCACCCGCACTGACTTTCCGGGCGGGTGCCAGCCCGGCCTCCCGGTCCCGGGCCCCCGCGGAGGGGCCGGCTGCTCAAGGCGGGGCGGGGAGGCGGCGGAGGAGGAGTTGGAGCTACTTTGTAGGGCAGCCTTGGCCTCGGCGGCTGCTGCACCGGAGCTCAGGAGAGTGCGGGGCGCCCGCCGGGCGGTCCGGAGCGGCCGATGGGGCCCGTGTGAGCGCCCAGGCCTGGCCCGGTGCCCGGCGGGCGGCAGCATGTCCGCGGGTGGCAACGCCAGGAAGAGCACCGGGAGGCCGTCCTACTACTACCGGCTGCTGCGGCGGCCCCGGCTGCAGCGACAGAGGAGCCGCTCCCGCAGCCGGACCCGGCCCGCCAGGGGTAGGCGACACCCCGACCCCAGTTCCTCACTACCACCGTATCACCAGAGGATGCCCTGGGACACCAGGGGACCGGTGATGCGCCTGTGTCTGTGGGTGAGGGCCCCTCATCTGGAGATACCGTGACTGTCCCATCCCCATTGCCCCAGCTTCTTGTTGGTCCTTCTTCTTGGGGAACCTGGGTCTCTAGTGTCTCCCATGTACCAGGAGCAAGGAATAGGGGCCCTGATATCCAGTGTCCCCCGCACCGCTCAGATCCGTGTTCCATCCCACTGTGCATCAGTTTACCCAGCACCCAGGCCATAAAGTAGTCGAAGTGGATCTTGGCTTGTTTCCACTGTCTAGAACTCAAGCTTGGCCTCCTTCAGTCCTGTATTGTGGGGAGCCATGTTTATAGGGACCTGGGGCCCCTCTGAGTGGCCCTTGGAGGGGTACCTCTTTCAAGATGGTGGTGGGGTGGAGTGGGGGAGGCACGCACAGCCTTTCCTCTTTCCAGTAATAAGATCTTCAGCCAAAAACGCTGAAAGTTTTGCCTTGTGCTGGTCTAGTAAGTGGAAAGGGTCAGGGGCTTCCACACAGAGGCTTTGCCCTGGGCTCTAGGAAGGCCAGATGCCTCTGAGGCTTAGGCCCACTGAAGGTGTCCATGATACAGAAGAAGATGGGTTGGTTTGCATCATGAGGTTATCTGGGGCATGGTAAGGCTCCCCCTTCACCATAGGCAGAATCTGGCAGGTATGGAGAGGTGTTGGTGTATGAGTTGGCCCTTGTTAGGGTGAGGGCTGGTGAAGCAGGCAGGCAGTCTGCACTAGTTTACTTCCCCCCACGAATGGGGAAGAGTTTTCCCCACAGTAGGGCCAAGTAGCAATGTGCAGGGTTTGTTTAGGAAGTACTGAGTTCCTGTGCACAGAGTTCACGTTGAAGCTGTTTCTGCTTACAGGTTTGTGCTGGGACTTGGTCTGAGGGTATCCCAAAGTTTGTGATACCCCCCACCCTTTGCTTTTGCTGAAGTGGCCTCTGCCTAGTTCCAGCCCCAAGTCTAGGACTGGCCCAGGAAACCAGAGACCTGGCTTCAAGCTTCGTGAATGGGTTCTAATCACTGCATTTCCTGAGCCTTCCTTTTTTGCTCAGCTGTGGGAGAAGGCGTCATTTCTACAGGTTCCTGCTGTGAGAATGGGTGTGGGATGAGTGTCCAGTTGTATTTGGCTTCCCTCAGAGTCTCTCCTGTCCCAGCCCTATCCCTCAAATGCCCTGTATGACCATGCCCTCTTCTGTACCCACTGCGGAGGCTCTCAGAGGATGGGAACTCTGCCTTCTGTTCAGTTAATGAGGCCAGGGATGATCAATGTTGAATGGATCAAACATTGGCTCCCAGCTGGGCTCAGTTTTGTGCGCTAGCTTGGAAGGAACTCACTGCTTGCTGGCGGTGGTGGAGAGACCAGCGCTGATGGAAATTCTAGTTGGAGAAATTCAGGAAGGAGTTGACATTGAGACTGTGTCTAAGCTGGGTGGGATTTCCTTTGCCTTACCGGGAGTGACTGAGTCAGCCCTAGGTCTAAGTCCTACTTCCAGAAAACTGTCTTTCTGTCAGCTGCCTCTCTGAATCTCAGGGACAGTGGTGGCAGTGGCAGCAGGGTCCTGTCTGGGAAGCTAGAAGCCTGTGCCTGCAGCTCAGACCATAGTTAGGTGTGAACCGTGGTCCTTTACGAGGTGGGAAGTGCCTGTGAGTGTGCACAGAGAAAGAAAAGGAAAAAGCCCTTGGGGTAGAGTGAGTTCATCTTGCATGGGGGGACAGAGGACAGCCTTCGGTAGTGACCAGTTGGGGGTGTGATCAGAGTTGCAGGTCAAGGTGCAGGGTGGCCAGGGGCTCCTTGCCCATCTTCCTGCTCTGGCCACACCCCCTTTTGTGGGCTTCCTATTGGGAAGCCCACACTAAGATCTTGAATTGCTCCCTTCTGACCTTGGTGTCATGGTTAGGGGTTGGTCCTCTAATGGTAGCATTACCCAAAGGGGTGGTGGCAGCCCCTCGATCCACCTTTCCCCAACCTCATTTCTGACCTCAGCTACTAGCAGAGAGGGGAAAGGAGCATAGCTCTGTGTTCAGAAATAGAAAAGTACATGAAAGTGCTGGGGGCTGGTAGCAGGGACCCACAGATGGCCAGGCACGGGTGTTAGCTAGGCCACCACCTTCTGTGGAGGGCCTCACTGCCCTCTGAGAGCAGCGTGCTGTTCTTGACAAAGCTGTGAGGGAAAGCCGATGTCTCCAGGGTCCCAGGGTTACACTTGGGGACTAAACAAGGCTCTTCTCTCCTTAGCTTCATGTTCCCATCTGAAGATCGGGCAGGTGGGCCTTGCAGTTGGGAGGAAGCAGGAGCTTTGTGTGATGGCCTCATCTAGGCATTCCATACTGTGCTGTGTGACCCTGGGCCACTTGAAGGCTGGGGCTTGCTTCTGGGTTTTGGGGGAGTCTTGTCTCCAGAAGGATGTCACCAGTTAAGGTGCTTTGCTTCCATTTCCTGGTATCAGGAGTAAGGACAACTTCCTAAGAGAAATACAACACTCCCCGTCCTTGATCTAAGCCCTAGCCTATCATTCAGTACTTTTCCAGCACCTGCTAGCTGCTGGCTTTAGCCTGGGCCCAGGGCATGTGGAGATGAGTTTTATTTGCTCCTAGACTCACCAGGCCCTATTGGATGGAGAGACTGGCTTATCAGGTACCGTAGAACACAGCCTTTTCTAGGGACAGGGCCGTGCTTAGTGAGAGGACTCTACTCCTAGGTCGGCTTTTGGTTGCTGACAGTGGGCCCATTCCAGGCTCTCAGTCTCCCCTTCTGTCAGGAGGAGCTGATCCTACTCTGTTGCCCCATGAGCTTGGACACCTCTCTGGGTGCTCACAGTAATGCCAGGGAGGTCTGGGGTCTTCTGTGTCCAAGTCAGTCCCATGCGAGGTCCTGCTGGGGGCTAGGGATTTGGGCAGCACTTCCTTCTGGCACGGCTGTGTTTTCCCCAGCCCTCTATCTGTCTGTTTCCCTGTCTTGCTGCTCTGTGGCCCAATCCTACTTGGGCCCCTTTCCCTGCAGGGACTGCTAGAGTCTGTCTGTGGAGTACCAGGAGGGGGGCTCCCAAGAGCCCCCAATACACTCTGCAAAATGAAGGTGTACCCAGAAGGGCTGGGGATGACCTCTAGAGTGTGGCTTCCTCCACTACCAGTTCAGAGCGTGGCCTCTGGGTCATCTGCCCTTGGAGTCTGGACGGGTGCACACCTTTGCCCATGGGTGTGTGATTCCGGCTCACCAGCACTCCCGATGGCAGCGTGGTTGTGCCTGTGTCTGTCACATTGGCCTCTCGTGGGAGCAGCGGTGAGGGAAGGACCCATCCTCTACCACAAGGAGGGCTGGGACTGGAGGACTGTGGGAGAAAGCAGCTGCAGACTCCCAGTGATGCTGCTAACCGTGAAAATGGGATAGGAAAAGGAGATGAGGCCTTCTTAAAGTCAAGGCCTGGCCTGCAGCTCTGCCGGGCCGTGGGTTAGTAAGGCAGAGACCAGAATCTGGGGTTGGGCAGAGCTGGGCTCCAGCATCCGAGTGGTGTGGCCTTGGGCAAGGCTCTCAGTCTCTGGCCTCTGGTTTCTTCATCTGTAAAATGAAGATACCAGTATGCATCCACAGCACCGCTATGCGTGTTAAATGTTAAGGTTCTGATGTTAAGGTTAAACATTCTGAGTTCACTGCCAGAACAGATGGGGCATTCAGCAGATGGAAGCAAAGCAAATGGGAACAATATTGACTCATATTATACCTCATAAGGGGAGTGAGCCCACCAGACCCCAGGATATGTAAGGGTGAAGAGAAGTTGGGGCCGAACCCCACACAGGCTCTGTATCTCCGCAGGAACAGAGAGAGGAAGGGGGGGAAAGACAAATTGGATTTCAGAGGTCAACCCCCAAGAAGAGACAGAGCATGTCATTGGTCTCTGGGGAGCATATTTGAGTACTTGGGGGCCACAAGATACATCCAGCTCCCAACCTCACAAGTGTTCTCAGGCTTGTCCAGCTCGTAGGTCCAGACTGTTGCCCCAGGGCCTTTTGGCATGTCTCCTGGAATGCAGAGCCCACTGGCTCAATATGGAGTCTTCCTCATTCCTTCCAGTTGGCTTCTCTTCATACACAGGTTATACCCACCACGGCCACCCCCACCTCTGGCCTCCTGCCTCACCTTTGCCTGCTATCCCCTGTTGTCGTTCACATTCTGCCAAACATGCCACTTTACTGGCAGATCACATGTCTCAGGACGTCAGCCCGGTTTACCCTTTAAGTTTCTTAGTGGGATGGTTCAGTGCACATTGGGTGGTGAGTTCCCAGCCGCAGGCAGCCAGCCTGAGGCCCACTCCCTAGACAGAGCTTTAGGTCCTTGAGGGAGGCCGGAGGCGCCAGTTAATCTGCTGGAATGTCAGCCCCGTGGCCTTCGATATCCCGGCTGTCTTCATCACCTTTAATAATTAGATAGCCTCTTTCACCGTCGGAATGTGGGCCATGCCATGCTGAGGGCCTCCCTTGCTTATCTCCCATCTCGTAACTTCCCAACCCTTCATAGAGGTACAGGGCATTGTTATTTCCATCCCCAGGTAGGGAGACTGAGCTCTGGTGAAATAATGCCTGAAGCTAGCATTGGGGCCACAGGGCTGTTAAGCCGGCCTAGAATCACCTGGAGGCCCTGCCTCTCCTTGGCTGGTGTGACTCTGAGCACTGGTTGACCTCGGTGGGTCAGGGTAGAGCTTGATTCCTGGGCACGTAGTTTCTCACTGCTTCAGTTCTGCACCCACCGAGGCCCACAGCATGACCAGGCGCCAGGAGCCTTTGCTCAGTCTCTTGCAACTACATTCCCAATAGGGAAACTGAGGTCCATGGAGCCGAGGCCTCTTGCCTAAGGTTACCGCCATGACTGATGATAGCTGCGGTTTGGAACTGGGTTCTCAATCTCTTTGCATTTTATTGACATGTTGGCTTTGTCTGTTGCCTTTTCTAGATTAGCTCATGAGTTTGGAACCCCTGTGTGTCTCCTGGTGGACTTGCTCACATCCGGGACCACATGCTTGTTTTGCTTTAGAGATGACCCGAAGCCTTTTGACTGTTTTTAAAAGAAAAGCAGAGACTGCCACTTCTCCAGTAACTTCCTCTAGGGCCACTTGCTTAAATGTCAGGAAGGGAGAGCATTTCCTGGTCAGGAACATTCAGAGCTTGCCGGGAGCTGGAGTTTTGTTTTCTGTTCAGGAGGTATTTAGGGAGTCAGCCCCCACCCCACTTTGTCATTCCTGGGAATGTGTCTGGCAGTCGTGGGGAGGGGGGGTTGAGAAGGAGCCGCCGTGGTGCCCGAGTGTCAGGTACTGGCTCCAGGAGTGGGGGCTGGTTATTTTTAGCTATTCTCATCCAGTAGCGGCATTTCAACGTTTGTTCAATATTTAATTATCCATCTGAATTGGCCCACGTGGCTTTGAGTTTGGAAGTAGGTCTGTGCAGTGATTTCCTGATTGCATAAATAAGGAAGCAAGAGAATCTCAACAGCCCTCTAAATAATAATAATGGGGGAAGGAGGCTGGGTGCTCAGAACAGACAACCCTGGCTCCTCGGTTGCAGGGGTACGGAGGATGCCTGTAACACCCTTGGACCTTCTTTGTCTGTGGGGCTCACACCTGCAGCAGCTGTGTTTTTCAGGGGGGGGGGGGTTCCCCCTGTCTTCAGGGCCCTGTGTTCTCTTTGACAGCTGCTGGGTACCGAATGGAGGTTTGGGGATTTTGCCTTTGGAGGTCTTGTTAGCTTTTATTTCCCTGTTCTGACAGACAGGAGAGGGTTGTCAGCACCCGAGCTGTGTGATTTCTTTTTCTGTGGCCCTTGGAGGTGATGCCTTGACACTCCTGTGAAGTGGAAAAGCAGAGTGCAGGCAGGCAGATGGGATCGAGCTCTGTGCCCCTTTCCTGTGCTGAGGAGAGCATGAGACCCTGGGATGCTGGCAGGCCGCTAGCACTCCTTCCCAGAGTCCTACTTGGCATGGGGAACGGTGGTTTACAGATTAAAGACCAGTACATTGACAATCTGGATTAGATGCAAATGATTTTCTATTTATTAATGCTTCTGTTCTGGGGACCCCGGGCTTGAGTCAGGAGTATAACCAAGGTTAGGTTCCAGGATGGATGAGAAGTGTCATCTCAGACAGGTTAGCTTTGGGTTCTAAAGCAGGCTTGACATAGTTTTGACACCATGTAGGATGTGTCACAAACTTGAGAGTGTGTATTGTCATTAGTGCCCATTTGTCTAAATCCTAAGTCTGTCGTGTTGATGTAGAAGTGCGGTGTGATGTCTGTGGAGACTGGGATCATCTCTATGGTTCCTCGGTGTCTCCTCCACCAGAGACTGCTACACGGGTAAGTGGCACTCAGCCACCTACTGTGTACACATTGGGCAGGGGCTGCCTTGGTGATATAATAACCTTAGTGACTCAGTTAGCCGCCTACTGTGTACACACTGGGCAGGGGCTGCCTTGGCGATATAGTAGCCCTAGTGATGAAGGAGCTGAGTTGAGGGAAGGCTGTGTAACCAGGTCAGCAGATGGTATGGCTAGAAAGGTTGGCAGGGCCCTGAATGGTGAGTCAAGAGTGCATTCCTCCCCCAGCAGCACAGGGAGCCACAGTGATAATACTGGGGACAACCTCTATTCCTTGAGCATGTGCGCTGTGACAGGCATTCTTCTGTGTTCAGTCCTGGGGCCCACAGACTCTGTAGATGGAAACCAAGGCTCAGACTGGCCAAGTGCATGGGAAACCTCCCTACCCCCACCAGGGCTGTGATGGGGGAGGTGACTTGAGAGCCACAGCTAGACTTGCAAGGAGCAGGGTGGGGGTGGGCATCAGTGATCACATGTGCCCCTGGTAGCTAGGCATCTGGCTTGAGAGACTCCACACCGGGGTGGGGACTGGTGGAGAGGGAGTGAGGACTGTACCAGGCTCTGGAGTGGGGCAACCTCAGGCCTCAAGGAAGTGTGTGTCGGGGGGAGGGGGGTAGGAGGGGACTTAGATGCTGGCAGGTCACTGACTCCTGGAGAGTCTCTAGGGTGCTGTTGGCTATGAAGGTGGAATGGGAGAGAGGGGATGAGAGCAGAGGAGAGCCCGCACACTACTGTGAGGATAATGCTGGGCTCAGCACACTGGGCTCTGGCCTGTGCACAGCAAGGCCACTGTAACAAGGCCACCACCACTTATTTAAAAAATACATACATTTATTTTATGTGTATGGGTATTTTGCCTGCATGTGTGTTCACGCACCGCATGCATGCCTGGTGTCTGAGGAGGCCAGAAGAGGGCGTCAGATCCCTTGGAACTGGAGTTACAGAAGGTTGTGAGCCACCATGTCGGTGGTGAGAATCGAACTTGGGTCTTCTGCAAGAGCAACAAGTGCTATAAACCGCCGAGCACCTCTCCAGCCCCTGGACTCTGTGTTCCGAACTTTGCTTTTAGGAAGTAGGAGATGGTGGTCACTGGTTTCAGCACTTGATTTGGTGAAGTGCTGTGAGATGGTCTGTATGTCAAGTGTGTTGCTGATTGGTCAATAAATAAATCACTGATTGGCCAGTGGCCAGGCAGGAAGTATAGGCGGGACAAGGAGGAGAATAAAGCTGGGAAGTGGAAGGCTGAGTCAGAGAGACACTGCCAGCCACCATGATGAGAAACAGCATGTGAAGATGCCGGTAAGCCACGAGCCATGTGGCAAGGTATAGATTAATGGAAATGGATTAATTTAAGCTGTAAGAACAGTTAACAAGAAGCCTGCCACGACCATACAGTTTGTAACCAATATAAGTCTCTGTGTTTACTTGGTCGGGTCTGAGTGGCTGTGGGACTGGCGGGTGACAGAGATTTGTCCTGACTGTGGGCCAGGCAGGAAAACTCTAGCTACAGGACCAGAAGTCAGACCCTGCCACTCAGCCTCTTTTAAGCCCTGCAGTTTTTATTTCTGAGATTTGAACTGGTTCCTGGAATTCCTAAAGTCTGGGAGCCTGGCACTTGGGAAAAGTCCAGGCTCACTCTCATGATGAGAGGGCTGGGAGATGGTGAGGCAGGGTGCAGTGAGGATTGGAGAGGTGGCTGCTGGGTGCTGATGCTGGAAGGGATGAAGGGGCGCTGACAGCTTAGCAGGACAGTACTAGAGGCTGCAGCAGTCCAGTTGCTTGGGGAAGGGGCATCAGACCTGGTACTGTGGGAGAAGCTTGGTGGGAATGGGGTCTGGGAGAACCATGGGTTTCCACAAACCACCTGCGCTGTCTATTCCATCTAGAATCCAGAGCCGTAGTTGTATCTGAGAGTGGTAGGTTTAATGTATGCAGGGAGCCCCGACCCCATCGCTGTCCTACGGTGGGCTCTCAGCTCTTCCGGGACCCTGACTTTTAAAGAACCCAAATGCTCCCTGCAAAGAGAGGGACCTTTTCATCAGTCTGGAATGCTCCATGGCTAGAGGAAAAGGGTTGACCTCTCTTTGGAATATTCTCAGCAGGCTCCTGTGTAACTGATGGTCCTCAGGAGACAGACACCAGTAATGATTCACACCTTCCTCCCTTCCTCCTATCCCTCCCTCCCTCCCTTCCTCCCTCCCTCCCTCCCTTTGTTGAGGCACAGTCTAAATTCTGAATTTAGACTCTGAATTCTGCTATGAAGAACAGGCTGGCCTTGAACTCTCAAAAACCTAGTTGCCTGCCTCTGATTCCTTGTAAGTCTAAAATATTTGTTAGCACTTTATGGAAAAGGTTTTCTGACTGATCCCTGAAACACAGCTGCATCTGTCTGCTCTCCGCAGCTGCCTACGTGTGTGCACCCTGCACCGTACCCTTAACGCTGCTGCTATAAATGCTTCAGAACACCTAACGGGACGTTGTGGTTTACATGGCTATAGAGAAGCTGCACACAGCAGAGAGGAGCACACATCTCCAGGGAACCCCCTTTGCTCCCCAAATTCCAGTAATGCAGAGGGATGGCATTTTGCTTTCTCTGGAAGCCTGGAATGGGCCCCGAGGCTGCAAAGAAGAGACACAGGGAAAACCTGTGGGAAGAAAATGGTGAGGGTAACCTACAGACTGAAATGTCCAGAGGTCTTGAGAGGAGAGGAAGTAAGACTCCGGGGAGTGAGAACTCTTTGAGCTAGTTAATCTGGGAGAGTAGCCAGGGCACCCAGAGTCTAGACTGGGGAGCTCTTTGGAACATGGTGCCTTTCAGGATGAGGCATAGGAAGCATGTGGTGTCAAAGGCGGTTGCTTACTCTCTTGAGTGGAAGGCTGTAAAGCAGTGTCTGTGCTGGCTACATTGGTGGCACTTTTGTAGGGTCTGTAGTGGGGCCGGCCAGAGGTCACGGGATGGAATGAGCACCTCTCCTGTCCTGGACACTCTGTACAGGATCCTGGGATGTACTGTGAGACCGAGTCTCCTCAGTTTCTAGGAGCTAGCTGCTCATGTGCCTTCTCCCACTATGCCACCCCACCCCAGGAGTTCTCGTGCCACCTCTGTCCTGGTGCTCGGTGTAAGGGTCTTCAGGGCCGTGGTGGGTGCGCTGCACATAGAGCCCTCCCCATGTCTCCTCCTAGCAGACTCCCACAGCAGTGGACAACGCCCACTCACTCTGAACCACATTTTGAACTTGGAGACAGCTTGAATTCCATTTCTGTCTATTTGAGAGACACTGACATATCACAGTTAATGGCCTCAAATTAATTACTTTTATGGTATTTGACCCAAATATCCAATAGAAACAGCATAAAGGAAAAAAGCCTTATTTTGGCTCATGGTCTCAGAAGGCTTTCAGTGTATCAGATGCATATGCACGCGCACACACACACACCTGGGAAGACATGGTAATTGGCTTGTATTAGTAGGAACCTGTGGAAGCTGTTCACATCCTAGAAGACCAGGAAGCAGAAAAAACAGGCTTGAACTGAAAGTGGGCTAACCTTCAAAGACCCACCCCTAGTTGACCTGCTTTCCCCAGCCAGACCCCATCTCCTCAAGTCTTCAAAATAGTGCCACACACTGGGGACTAGGTGTTCAAAGCATGAGCCCGAGAGGGACAGTTCAGTCCCCATGGCTCCTTCCTTTCCCCAAACCTGGTCAGTGTCATGAACCAGATGTCATTCGAACGTGACTAAACTCATCCCTTCCAGCTAGAACTGGAGTGGCTGGGGAGTTTGGGAGGGACCCAGGCAGGGAGGACACTGAGTCTGGAGGGACCGCACCCAGCCCCTCCCTCACCTCCCCTCAGATCCCGTAGGTTTATATTCTGCCTTGGTGCCCCTCGCTGCATGGTCATGAGCAGACCCAATTTTTTTTTTGAAGTCAGAGCTGGCACTGTGCGGGCTTCGCATCTCTGGTGTGTATCTCCCTGCTTCCTGGAGTCTGTTGTTATTACAGACAGCCAGTGTTCAAGCACTGCTTGTTGAGAAAGCTTGCCTTTCTTTGGCACTTCCTTCAGTGGTCAGTTGACGAAATGTACACGATCTATTTCTGGACTTCATCCCGATCCATTGATCTCTACATCTTATCCCTATGCTAATTCTGCAGGCGTGTTTACACTAGCTGTACTTCCAGACGCTAAAGTATGACTTGAAACCCATTAGCAGCGGAAGTCCCCTAGCCCTTTCCTGCGTTCTCAAGCCTGATTTGCCATTCTAACTCCTTTGCTTTGTTGTCTGAACTTAAAATTCTGCTTGTTAGAGTCCTTGAAAAGTTTCCTGGGATTTTGACTGGGATTGCATTGAATCTGTAAGTCACTTCAGGCGAAATGTCACCTGAACGTCATTGAGTCTTGCAGCATGGTATTGGCTGTTCATTTCTTTACACTACAAGATAATACCTTTCAGCAATGCATTTTCGTTATTAATCTTTCACGTGTGTAATTAAAATAATATTTGTGTGTGTGTGTGTGTACATGTGCGTGCACGTGTGGAGGTCTGAGGAGAGTGTTCAGGAGACTTCCCACCTTCTATTTTGCTCCAGCCTAACTGGACCTAACTTGTGCGATTCTCCTCTCTCCATTTCCCATCAGTGTGCTGTAATTACAGATCCAGGCCACCGTATCTGGTTTTTTTCTCTGTGGGGTCCAGGATTGAACTCAGGTTGTCAGGCTTGTGTAAGTGGGTTTGTATGCTGAACCATCTCTCCGCCTACATGTTAACGTTTTAAAAGGTGTGTGTGCGTGTGTGCGTGTGCGTGTGTGTGTGCGTGCGCGCGCGCATGTATGTGTGTGTGTGTGTGTGTGTGTGTGTGTGTGTGTATGTGTGTGCGCGTGTGCGCGCGCGCGCATTGGTCACCAGGGAGGGACTAATAGTTACTATACTTGTTAGCCTGGTGGTTTCATGGATGCTGATAAAGCACAAGACACTTGCCTCCGAGACAGAAGGCGGCTTGAGCTTCACATTTCCACTGATTCCCTTTCTATCCAGTACCAAGAACAGATTTTAGGATGATCTGTTCTTGAACAAAGCTGCTTTACTATTTTTCCAGCCTAACCTCGTGTCCCTTAGAGGATCTGATATACAGTCTATGAGTCAGTTGCTCCTTAGGCTCAGAGTTATGCAAGGAATTGGAATGCAGCTCTGTGACAGGATGACGTCATTCAATCAGGAGTTTGAGCCAGGTGTGGTGGCGGGTGCCTAGCTCTTGAGAGGTGAAGCAGGAGGATCAGGAGCTTAAGGATATCTTGGCAAGAATGGGGCTAGCCTGGCTCCATGAGGCCCCGTCTCAAAAGCAAACAAGACAAACAAGAAATTTAGCGATAATTAAAATAAAATTCCAGGTTGCACAGCACAGAGAGGTGAAGAAAATGTGAACATATATATATATATATATATATATATATATATACACACACACACACACACACACACACACACACACACACACATATGGACGTGTAGGGGCTAGAGAGATGCCTCAGCCTGTAAGAGTACTTGCTGCTTTTGTAGAGAACCTGAGTTCAAATCCCAGCACCCACAATTGCCTGTAACTCCAGCCCCAGGGGATCTGACACTTTTGACCTGCATGGGCACCCAAACTCACATGTACTCACTGACACCCACATACACATAATTAAAAATAAAACCTTCTAAAAATTAATAAATGCACACTTAACTTTATGCCTGTCTTAGCTTGCTGCAAGAGGCAAGCGTGCTGTATCACACAGTCGTAATGATCTCACTTGATGACATGATTTTTAAACAAAAGTGCAAAGTATTAAGGAACATTAAGTACAGAGGTGTGATGGGGGGTGGGGAAATAGTTTCTAATGACTGAAGTGGAAAGGAAGTGAATTTAGTGTTACTACCTCCCTTTGGCACGCTTTAATTAGGACTTTGTGCCCTCAAGTTTTGTTGATGTAATTAGTTTCTATTCTAAGGATAAAATATGCAAGGTGCTGGTCTGGAGGGATGGCTCAGGGGTTAAGAGCACTGGCTGATCTTCAGAGGACCTGGGTTCAGTTCCCAGCACCCATGTGGTGGCTCACACCGTCTGTAACTTCTTCTCTGGACTTTGAGAGCACTGTATATAAGGTGCCCAGACATACGTGTATAGTCTTTGAGATTTGGAGGTCTGAGGTCTACAATCTGCTTCAGTGGCCCAAGTCCAAGGGTCTTGAGGCTGTGACCCTTGTGGCCTGGGGCAGTTGTATTTCCTCCTTCCTTGTTTATCTTCCAGAATCTGCCTGCAGTTCTTTGGCTCACTACCTCACCTCCCCCACTGGTGCTTCCCTGGTGACGCTGTCTTTTTGCCTTCTCTTTACTGTCTCTTTTTGTGGCTGGGCATGGTGACACATGTCTGTAATCTTAGCACTCTGGAACACTGAGCTAGCAGGACCAATAAGTTCAAGGCCAGCCCGAGCCACAGAGCAAGATCCTGTCTCAATAAGCAGAGAAATGAAATAAATAAAATTTTAAGTCTTTGTTAGTACAGTGTGCTCGCCCTGTGGTCTTCCTTCTCATTCAAGGTCCTTAATCGTATCTGGAGTCCATTCTGCCACATGAAGAAACACTTTCACAGGCTGCAGGAGTCAAGATGTGGCTTTTGGGGAGCCAGTACTGGGCTTACAGGAGAGGGGAAAGGTTTGTAACCGCCAGGTAACACCTGGCCGTACATGGGAAGTCAAAGGTCAACTGGAAGAAGTATTGTCTGAGGCAGGAGGCTGCCAGGTTGTTTTATTTTCACGGATACCACCAGAGAACAGCATGATAGATTCCATATGCTTTCTTGTCCTAACACACACACACACACACACACACACACACACACACACACACACACGCACATAAAAGCACACACATCACATCACCATGCATACACACACCATGTTGTACACGCCACACATCATACACACTACATATGCATGCACTGTGCATGTACATACCACACTCACAGACTCGAAAGTTCTGAGTTCCCACCCAGGCTCCCTGCTCAGGTCTCAGGCCTCGGCTCAAGTGTGTTGAGCACCCACTTGAGGGCTGTGCCCTTCGGAGCTTGCGATGCTCTCCCTGATGCTCTCCCTGCCGTCCGGCCGGTCATCCGAGCTGCTGTCGGTCTTGATGTGCAGCTTTTGTTTGGTTTCTTTTCCTCCTTGCTTCATTTCTCTTCAGACATACACAGAGGGAACGGGTTGTATTGAGCTACCCTGTCACCCGTGGGTTTTAGTGTACTGAGTGGAAGGCGTCATTCTCTCTCACTCAGAATGTCACCTGTCTCCACTCTTAGGCCCTCTAGTTCTCCAAAGAGAAGCTCTGTGCTGTTCCTCTGTGCCACTGTGTGCACATATGTCCAGGAAGGAGAATGTCTTTGCTTTAGCCGTGCGGACACTTCTCTTTTGAAGTGATTACAGGTTGCAGGCAATTGTTCAGACAGTGCAGATGAGCCCAGGGTGAGCTCCTTCCCCTTGGCTGCTTGCATAGCCATGCTCAACATCGAGGGACCACCAGGAACATTCTAGAAACCACGCTACAGTTCTTACTCAAGGTGATGAGGAACACCTGGACACAAGAGTCAGCAGAACCTTCTTTAGGGCCTGGGCTGGTGACCTGGGGGAGGTCTGGGGGGTGGGGCTCGTGACTGCCTGGCTGTTGTCACAAGGTGGAGGAAGGCAGGGCTATGTCAGACATGGCATCCTTTTTCCTTTTTTCTTTCTTTCTTTCCCCACCCCCCTTTTTGGCTCAGGCTAGCCTTGAACTTGAGATCCTGCCTCACCCCCACCCCAGGTGTTCTTGTCTCTCGGGAGAAGCGATTCACAAGCTGCTAACTTGTTACTGATGCTGAAGTAATGGAGGGGAGTTTTTGTTTGTTTGTTTGTTTGTGCTGAGAGGAGGCTTGGTGTTTCGTGGGTAGCCGTGGCCTTGTCTTTGTGGACTGCTTAGAGAGGAAACAGCCTTGTTTGGTGTCACTTTCTTGTTGTCCTGGGGTCACCCTGACTAAGGTTGCCATCAAGAGAGGTTACTTATGTTCAGGAGAGTAATGTGTGGTCCTCCTGCCTCTACTTTTCAATTACTGGGATTACAGGTGTGCACCACCATGCCCAGTTCATGGGGTGCTGGGGGTTGAACCTAGGGCTTCCTGCATGCTAGGCCAGTGGTCTCCCAATGGAGCTGCATCCTCAGCCCTTGCTTTGTCCCCTGGAATGGTGTGAGTGCTGTGGAAGTTGTTGATGCTGGCTTTTATCATTAGCAGGGTACCCTTGAGATCCACCCACATCGTGCGGATCTATAGTACGTTCTTTTTCATAGCTGACTAGTATCCTGCAGTACATACAGTTCCTCTCCCAGTTCCAGCCTGCCCTGGCTCCCTGCTTCCCTTCCTGCCCTTAGGTGAAATCCCAGGCCTCACCTGCTGGGAAGTGTTCTACCAGGGAACCACAGAACCCCTCCAGCCCTAGTATTCTGTTTCTGCTGCACATATTAAATCTATCAGTGTGCACAGCACAAGTGCCGTCTTACAGGTCAGTAGATGGAATTCCAGCACTGGCTTGCCAGACCCAAAGTGTAGTGAGTAGCCTTCCCTTCTGAAGACTGGAGAGAAGCTCACCGTAACCTGTCTCCCTGTGCTCTAGAGGTGGAGGCTCGGGGAGCAGGGGTTCGAGGCCAGCCTAGACTACACAGCAAGGTCCTGCCTCAAAAACAAATCCCATGTCGTCACCACTCCTTGTACAGAACGTCGTTCCCTGGGGAGGGTTGTAGCAAGGCGAGGCTCCGTCCCTTGCTGGCGGTCAGCTGGGGTCCACTCCAGTCTCGAGACGGTGCCACCATGTTCCTCTGCAGCAAAGCCAGCAGAGGAGGATGTTCCCTCTGCCTCTGAAACATCGGTTCCTTGCCTCCTGCCATGGCTCTGTCTCCAACCTCGGCCATCCTTGCCACATTTAAGGGCTCCTGAGGCGGGATTGTCCCCAAGGGTAGCCTTCTGCCTCCAAATCTTTACCCTCAAGCGCACATCTGCAGAGCCCCTCTCTGCCTTGTCAGTGTGGCTTGTTCACAGGCTCCAGGAATCGGGTGCAGGTTTCTTGGGGGTCGTTATTCTTTAAATGTTGTAGTTTGCATAACCACTCTCCTGTTGAAGGGCGCTTGGTTGTGTGTAGTTGGGGCTATTGTAAGGTTGCTGTGAACAGTCTTACAAAACTATTCATAAGAGGGCCATATTCTCTCTCCTTTAGCAACTGTTCTTCTCACACAACACCCTGTTGCTGTTTTATTTGTGTTCATCTCTATAAATTTAGATTTTATGACATGCCTTTGTGCTCCATGTAGAGTCCTCCTAAGCTGTGTCCTCTTCTGTGCTGTGTAGTATTCCACTGAGTGACTGTTCCAAGAAGCACTCATCCATTTCCTGCTGCTGAACATTGAGGCTGCTTCCCTTTCTGTGCTAAATGAGGGCTGCAAACATCTCTGCAGCCATGGTATACATGGGACAAACCACACAGACAGCCTAGACTACACAGTTAGTGGTCTGGACTGAGTCTGTAGGAGGGACAGGTGTGTGTGTGTGTGTGTGTGTGTGTGTGTGTGTGTGTGTGTGAACTGTCTATTGTGTGATTGTTCCCAGAGCCTTTTCATGCCACCAGCAGAGATGAATGAGTAGTATCCTGGCTCCACCAGCAGTGGGAGTTACTGCTCATTTTAATTTCAGGACTGGTTTCTTATTAATTTCTTTTAATTAGTTTCTTTTCAATTTTGGACTGGGCCAAATCCTATCTGAAAAGTGTGAAATGGTGTCTGGTAGTTCTGATTGATGTTTTCCTCACTGTGAGGACCCCTATCCTCTTCCCCAGCACCCAGCCTTTCTACACCTCTGCTGACCCTGTGTCTCCCAACATCCATGTTCATAGTTGCCACTCACCTGCCTCCAACCATTAAGATCTGGGCAGTGCAACCCGACAGCTGAAATTACAGGATGTTCCTCCAGCCACTGTGTTTCCATGGGAACAAGTAACAGTCATCCTTCATGATTAGGTGGTATCCATGGCAACCAAGCCAGCAGCATTTGAATGAAACCGATTTTATTTTATTTAGTTTTTGCAAACACTTGAAGGTTAAGATGCCTGACTCTGGCAGTGGCTTCCAAGAGTGGTCGGTAGCCTGAGCTCACCGCTTATAGCCTGGGCTCACCGCTTATAGCCTGGTCTCACTGCTTAAATGGGGACTTTTTCTACCTGTCAGTGGAAAAAAGGACTCAGGGTCAGCCGATTCCGAGGCTCAGTTCTGTAACCTGGGAGGTTGTGTAGAGGTCATATCAAGTCTGAGATGAAGAAGGACTTCTGGGCTGTCCTCCAGGAAGGTCTGAGGGACTCCAGGGTGGCTGGGTCTCCTTTCCCATGAACAGTTCTTAGAAATGTTCCCTTAGTGCTGTGTGTTCTTAGTGGACTCACGAGCCCTGTCTGGGATCCTGCTCTCACCGGCTCCTGTGTCCAAGCCTGGGAAACAGCCATGGTGCTAAGTCTGAGACCAGAGGCCGAGGCCCTGGAGCTAATGCTCTGCGCAGAGATCCCCAGAGGTAGAGGCACTGTTAGGTTGGGGACACAGCAGGGCTCTCAGCCCCCTGCTTGTTTTCTGGTATAAATAATGGTTTTTTGCGGGGGGGGGGGCACTGGGAGAGTACTCTCTGCTTTTACTCCCAATTCACTAAATGGATGTTTAACCAAGAGCCCAGAGACGGGAAGGCATTGGGTTGGAGTCACACAGCACAGACTACAAATGGAGACCTCTCCCTATACCCTGTTTCCTCAGGTTCCCTGAGGTCCTAAGTGAGTTCTTTGCAGGGGGCATTGTTTGGGGGACTCGGAGTCACCTTTGTGTCTTGGCACCTTGGTTTCCTTATCTGGAAACGGGTGCATACCATGGCTGTCCGAGCTGTCTGAAAGTGCCCAGAGTACATGTTCTCAGTGGGGCGGTATTGTAAGCAGTATTATACACAAGCTGGTCAAAAGCTGGGTCCCCAAGGAGCTGGAAAGACCCTACCCTTTTTCATTTTAAAGCCCAGTACATGTGTGCAGCACCTAGAAGAGTCTGTCTTTGCTATCATGATTTTCCATGCGGGGGCCAGGGATAAAGGAGCTTAAGAAGATTGCTGAGTGGCAGCGCTCACCACCAGAGGCTGAGGGATGCTGGTCAGGGCCTTGGCTACAGAAGCCCGTTATCTCCTGTATGCTCAGCTCAGTGTCTGGCTGGTGTCTGGCTGCCTGCAGGCTCCCCAGGGATGCCACTTGGGGAAAAATGAGAGGTTGGACCAAACAGTCTCTGAGAAGCTCCTGGATCAGACCCTGAGGGCAAGAGGCAAGGTGATGGGTGTGTCCTGGAGAGAGCAGCAGTCTCAGAGCTGGGTGAAGGGGCAGCCCTTCCCAGCATCCATGCCCTACCAGGAGGACAGGTGTCCTGGAAGGGGAGGTAAAGCTGTGGCCAGGCGTGTGTGTGAGTTCTTTGCAGGGGGCATTGTTTGTGTGTGTGTGTGTGTGTGTGTGTGTGTGTGTGTGTGTGTGTGTGTGTGTGTATACATGCACTTGCACTCTTCTGTGTGTTTCCCACATGTGAACACATACATCTTTGGAGGCCAGTCATTCTGAACGTTTCCCTGATACTCTGGAGACCTCAGTACCTTTTTTCATAGGGATCCTAAGAGCTCTGCAGGAGGCTGGCCTTGCCAGCTGAGTCCATGGCTGTAGTGGGTGCCCTGTCTGGGTTAGCTGAGTTGGTGGAGGAAGGATAATGGTCAAACCAGGACCCAGCACTGCTGGGTGGCTGGCTCAACGTAGTAGGAACAGAACAGAGATGTTCATTTTCTCCCACTGAGAGAGACAAGGAAATAATTAGTAGGTATGCAACACTCAGGGATGGAGAGTGTGAGAGACAGGGAAGTAGTAGGTCTGCAAGACTCAGTAATGGAGAGTGGGCATGAGCCGGGTCTGAACTGATGAGGTAACCCCAACAGAGGAACAATGACCCCTTAGCACTTGACTGCATCCCACAGGAGGCCATGCTGGCTATCATGAGGGGACAGCATGAGTGAAGTGTGTGTGGGGGCATCTCTGCCTCATGGCAGGCATGGTAGAGATTGTTGTCAGGGGCAGCATCCAGTGTTACCATCAAGTGGCACCTTAGGAACCAGGGTAAAGTATATGTCACCTCGAGGGAACTGAGTAGAGTAGAAGACAGCTAGCTGGAGCTTGACAACTCCAGGATTGTCAGCTCCTATCATGACCCTGTTCTCTGTCCCTGGAAACGTGGCTGATCCCAGGAGTCTGCCTTAGCTGAATTTTGCACTCTGAACTGAGCTCTGAGGGCTATGTGTATGTCCAGTTCTTTGTCTGTCCTGGGGCCCAGTGACTCAGCACTTCTGGAGCCATGGACTCAGCCCACACACCCTGGGTACTCACTTGTACCTGTCCTTCACTTGCTGGGACCTGAGGCTCAGACTACACTCTGCTGGAATGAGGCCTTCATTGGCCGCTTGGCCTCCCATTTCAGTGCCTCCCACAGGACTCAGGTGAGAGTAGGGTACACCATCACAGAGCTCATAGGACATCTGCCTAGTGGTGGTGACATGTCCCGTCCAGGTAGAAAAGATGTGTTCTGTCGCAGAGTGAGCAGGAGCCAGGCCTAGATTCAGGGAAGGGACTTAAAGGCAGATGGGGAGCGTAGGAAGAGATTTCCTAGGGAAACCTCCAGAAAGAGTGGGTGTCTCTTGACTGACTAGCGGGGGATGGGGGTGAGTTTTAAGTAGAGAAACACAGCAAGGAAACATGGAGATGGCTGCCACCTGACTGGAGGAGCCACTCTGGCAGAGGTGACCCAGGGCATGGCCTGCTTGCTCCTTGGCCAGGGCTCAGAATTAGAGACTTGTAGTTGAGCAAGGGGCTGAGCTCTGTCCTTTTACACTTTTGGGAACACTTTTTCAGTCAGGAGAGAAGAAGGTAGGAGGTGTGGCTAGGGTGTTCTAGACTGCCCTGCCTTTGACGGACCTGCTCCTGTGAGCACCTGTCTTCTCTATCCTGTGTCTGCACACATCCCCACTTGCTGTGCCCCTGGGGTAGACTTGTGGGAGGATCTGTGTGAATGTGAATGTGAATGTGTGCACACATTTGCCAGGGTGGTCTCTTATCCCATGTCCCTGTGTGTTCCCATGTGCCAGGGAGACCTTCACACTGTCCTTTTCTTCTTTTGAGTCAACAGGTTTTTCCTAAACCCCACACATACCAGGCTCTGTGTGAGTGCAGGAGATGTGGAGATGCAGTGTGTGTATTAGGAGTCCCCCCCCCCCCACACACACACACAGCGCAATGACCTTCTCAGCAAGAGACAGAGTCAGCCATTGTTAGAGGAGCCAAGATGACAGGCAGAGGTGTCACGAGGACCTCCCTCGGGGCTGTCTGGATAGTCAGGCTGGTGGATGAAGCTGGAGGAGTGGTCTGTAGTGGGCCACACCAGAGCGGGCAAACAGGCAGCAACTATGGTCTGAGGAACCAGTCAAGAAGCAGTTGGATTAGGTTGGCTCGGGTCTTGACTAGGTTTGTGCATGCTGTGGGTATTCATTCTGCCAACAGCTTTGGAGTAGCAGCCTTGGGGTGTGGCCTCTCGGCAGGTTACATAACTGCTTAAAACTGAGGAGAGTGGCATGTGTGCCTCCCAAGTGCTGGGATTAAAGGTGTATGCCACCATTGCCTGGCCTCTATGGCTAACTAATGCCTGGCTTTGCTCTCTGATCTTTAGGCAAGCTTTATTTGTTAGAGCACACACAAAATATCATCACAGCACACCTTTAATCCCAGCACTAGGGAAACAGAGGCAGGTGGATCTCTGAGTTCGAGGCCAGCCTGGTCTACAGAGCAAGTTCCAGGACAGCCAGGACTGTTATACAGAGAAACCCTGTCTCCAAATATTAAAAATAAACAAAAGCCAAACCAAAACAACAACAAAAACAGTTGTGAGGGCTGGAGAGATGGCTCAGTGATTAAGAAGAGCATTTGCTGCTCTTGGAGAGGACCAGCGCTCACATGGTAACTCAACTAACTGTCTTTAACTTCTAGGGATCCATTGCCTCTCCTGGCCTCCATGGGTGCCGGGCATACGTGTGGTGCACACACATATGTAGGCAAAACACCCACACACCTATGACAACAATAAACAAATCATTTAAAAATTGTAGAAATCCAGCACTTGGGAGATGAAGGCAGAAGGATCAGGATCTCCCTGTCCCTGTGTGTGTGTGTGTGTGTGTGTGTGTGTGTGTGTGTGTGTGTGTGTGTGTGTTGGTGTCCTCTTGTTCACTCTCCGTCTTACTTTTTGGAGACCAGGGCGCTCCCTGAACTTGGCGCTCGCTCACAGCTGGACTGCTTGGCCAGCACCAGGACTACAAGCACACCTGACATCATGTGGGCACTGGGGATCCCAACGCAGGTCCTCATGCTTATGCATCAAGCACTTTACCAATGGAGCATCTCCCCAGCTGCCTTTTAACCATTGCTAAGTGTACAAATGTGAAGTTGTACAACTTTCCATGTGCAAAACCTTTTCATCTTCCTACACAGAAACCCTACACCATTCAGCCGTAGCCCCCACCCCTTCCCAACAGTCCTGGCTAACCTTTGACCTACTTTCTGGCTATAAGTTTGACTACTGTAGGTACCTCCCATTGTTGGACTCGAAGAGTCTTTGCCGTTGGTTTCTGGCTTACGTCACTTGGCCCGATGTTTTCGGGATTCATTCACATCATGTAAACTGTTTCACCATGTTCATCCGATCATCTGTGCATGGGCAATGAACTGTATCTGCCATGTGCCTGTTGTGAATACCACTGGTGTCAATATTTCATACAAGTGTTTAAATCTGTTTTCTGGTCCTCTTGGGTATACTTGTAGGGGTGTAATTAATTGCCTGGTATGTACTAGTCCTGTCTTTAATGGGGGTGGGGGGGCATGCCACTACATTTTTCCACAATGGCTACAGTCTGTCTTTTGTGCTGTCTTAGGATGTGGGAGTTGGCAGAAGCCTTGGCATCTCAGAGCTTTTGAATCTTAACCACCCCTCTCCTCCTTCCACAGAGTCACCCCAAGAAAGGCCGGGCTCCCGGCGCAGCCTTCCCGGCAGCCTGTCAGAGAAAAGCCCCAGCATGGAGCCCTCGGCTGCAACCCCGTTCCGGGTCACGGTAACTATCTCTGCGTCACCATGGCCACTGCCACCACCGTCACCACCTGGCCCTGCGGGGCTACTCTGCGACCCCGCATCCCCCTTCCTGGAGCCTCATGGACTGGGAGAGCCTCCAGCCTCCTTTGCTCTAGGTATCCAATCCCCTGGCGGCTGCCTGCTCTCTGGGGGCCACATGGGGTCCCAATCTTTGAGGGAGGGGGCAGGTGGAGGACAAAACCTAGGAGGCCACCAGGGCTGGGAGAACAGGCTGGACTGGATTAGAGCCCTTGACGTGTGCACACACTGCCCTCCGCCCTTCAGACGTACAGCTGTGTTTTGGTATCTTTCCTAGAGCAGTCAGGGAGTGTCATAATTTGATTCTGTCTTGACAGGAAAGAAAAGAATTCTGTATTCTCCAGCTGATGATGCCTTAAAATGGACCAAACACAGCATGTGTGCTGTAGCTGTTCAGTTTAGATAGCCGGCATGCGTATTTGATTCTTTTTTGCAAACCTAAATGATGGCGGGAGAGACGGCTCAGTCAATACAGTGCTTCCCTTGAAAACATAGGAACCCGCGTCCAGTTCCTAGACCCCATGTTTAGTGTGCACAGGAATGTGTCATCAGAGGGATGGAAGGCAGGTACAGGCAGGTCCCTGGGCTCACTGGCGGGGCAGCCTAGCCTACTAGGCGAGTTCCAGGTCAGTGACTATCTCAAAAAAGGTATCTGAGACTCTGAAGAGTTTTTCTGTGACCTCTACACAAGTGCACACTCTTGTGTACACGCACCAGCATGCACACATATGGATACATGGGTTTTCATGCATATATTAACACCAAAAACCCTAAATGACTTCACAGAAATGGACCTCAGTGACACTTAATGTCTCGCACTCCCATGCATTCTTTTTCTTTTCTTTCTTTTACTAAGAGGTGGTTCAGAGTCATGGCTAAGGTCAGCCTCTGGCAGGGAAGAAGAGTCCATGTTGAGGGCCTAGGGTCACACCCCTAGATGTAGCACATGGTTTCTGGGGGCTCCATTGGAGCAGGAACTAGATGCCCCCCCGCCAGACATGAGAGCCACAGCAGGGAGGGTAAACCTTTCTGGACCTTGGGACAGTGGTTGGTATTACTGTGGTCCTGCTACCGATAGGGTATCTACTGTGTGGCTGGCACTGTGCCCACTGCCCTGCACCCCTGACTTGTAATCCTCCAGGCAGCTCTGGTATTGATTCTCCCATTACCGAGGAGGGAACTGAGGCGCAGTGGGGTAAGGCGTTGACTCAAGCCTGGGCTAAGGAGTGAGACCCAGGTGTCTCGGCCCCAGGACTTGATTTTGACTTCCCAGGACTGGAAGCGGGAATGTCATGGGCATCATGTGGCCTGCCAGGTCCTCTGTTTGTGACTCCATGTGCACACCATCATACCTCCACGCTGCTGTAATCCATGGCTTGGTAACTGCCCACTGAGACTGGCGTTTTCCTGTTGTGTCTTCACTCTTGCCTGGGTCAGAAGCCACCTGAGAGGGGGCGTCAGTGACAGTCTGTGAACCTCCTGTACTCAGAACCCACTCCGGCGGCTGGACTCACTAGGGTAGGGTCTGCACGGTGCAGGGGGCATGTTCGTGGGCCATTTGTCCACCTACCTCCTGGCCACCCTGCGAGGAGTCATTCCGTGCTCCCATTTCACACAGGAGGAGCCCAAGGTTCGGAGTCTGTCACATAGCCCCCGAGTTACAGGCAGACACCGATAGTGCTGGTGGCCATGTCACTTTCTTGTCCTTAGGCGCTTTGGTCCTTTGTCTCTGTGTAGTCTTGAAGGACAGGGGTGTGAGTGGAGCTGGGGGAACTGAAGTGTTCGGGTATGGAGATCTGGTTTCAAATCCCAGCACTTCTCTGAGCTGTGCTGTGCCCTAGTTAGCCACCCAGCCTCTCAGAACCTCTGCCAGTAAAGTGTGGATGGCAACCCCTGCCCTGTGGCAGGTGCTTAGCTGATGAGATACGCTGTGGCCAATTGTATCCATCCATTCCATCTACAGTCCCAACCGAGTTTCTCTTTCTGGCTCCAGATTAGTGCAGGGCTGGGGAGGGCTGGGCTAGAGGACAGAAGGCATGGCGTTTGGGGTATTGGGAAGGAGCGCTTCCTCACCCCCATTCCTGAGCACTTACTCTCTCCCCCTTGGCATCCTCAGTTTGCAGCTTGCTGCTGCTCCCTGTAGACCCTGAGGGAGCCTGGGGAACATGGTTTTGCCTGGGGGAGGCAGGGGAGATACCACAGACTGTAATGAGACTGCCACTGTTGCTGCCATTGCAAGCCCCGGTGACAGGATGTCACCATCTCTCACAGAAAGTGCCCTGTGGGAGAGGGCTGGATCTGACAGAGGTCCCACCCAGCTGACAGTGGGTGTCTGCTCCCTTCCAGGGCTGGCTCTCAGCCCTCCTCTGTGAGAGGCTGTCCCTGTTTCCCAGGGCATGGTGGCTTGGTGCTAGCCTATCGAAGCCTCTTAATTGCAGGACTTGGGAGCGCCTGTTTTTTTTCTTGCTGTGAAACGAAGTTGATGGCGCTTGAGGTTGGCCACTTCTGATGTGGCTTCGAGGCCTGATGCCAGCTTTGTGATGGGCGAGTCGGGGGTCCTTCCAACTTGTGTACAGCTTCTGCTGTCAGGTGGCAGTGAGCGGGTGTGGTTCTTCAGATTGGTGTGCCCAGCTCTGTGGGGTAAGAGCGGATGGGGAAGGGGCTGAGAGCAGGTGACCACGGTAGCCTCCTCTTCCTCCTTGTAGGTGTCTGGGTTTCACACCCAGGTGCGTCTTTTCTGACCCAGGTTTTGGGAAGTGGGAGACAGAGACAGGAAAGAACATGCAGGATGCGGGGTTCTGGATCTGCAGGTGTTGGGCCAACCCCTCCTGGGCCCACGTCCCCTCGTGTGTTCCCAGGAATCAGGTTAGTGGGAGACAAGGAAGTGCTGACAGCCGTGGTTCCCGGGAAGGCCCCTTAGCCCCTGCCATCCCTAGATGTGGGCTGGAGGAGGCTGTTGACCTGGAGGAGCTGAGCAGGGGTGGGGTGGGAGGTGGCTTTGGGAAACCTGATGGCCAGTTGATCCCTCCTCGGGAAGTTGAGAGTAGAGATGTTTGAAGGTTTGGCTGAAATTAGGTCTCAAGGCTATTTTTTGTGAGATGGCAAGTGTCAGAGAGGGGAAGGCTGGGGGCCGGCGGGGGGGGGGGGGGGGGGGGGGGAGGCGCGAGGCTCCAGAAGCAGCAGATGAACTGAGCACTGGGTGGATCACAGTGCTTCTGGAAGGAAGCAGGTCTTCCGTTCTTTTCCGAGATTCCCTTTTACTGGTGCTGGGTTGCACATAAACTCTGTGTTTCTGATTCCGTGACAGGTGTGCTCGGGGTGCTGTGGGAACTCAGGGGGAGATAGGAGAATTCTTAGAGTGGGGACCTTTAAACTGGCTTTTAAGGGCTTGTAGTTTTTCAAGAAAAGAGATAATAGTTCTGTTAGAGGAAGGTCTAACCAGACAAGAATAAACCAGTAGTCCTCATCGGAATGTTGGGAGCATGAAGGTAACAGCCAGTTGAGAAGCGTGAGGGACTCTAGTGGGGCTCTAAAGCCTTTGTACTATCTCCAGTAGGATGCAGGAACTGCAGGGGTGATGGCTAAGGGTGGAGGCCTCTGAGGTACCCGTTTGAGGTTTTCAGCTGCTCAGTCCTCACCCAGTTTCTGCGTGACTTCTCCATGCATGCACCATCTTTTTTCCAAGACCAGACATTCGGAGGCTGCCTCTGCAGGGGGCTCTTGTTAGAGAAGGAGCTGTTGGGGTTGGGCCAGGGTTGGGGAACAATAAAGGCCTCCTGTCTGAACAAGCCGGCAGCCCAGGCCCATCAGGCGAACGAGACTGTTGGGATTTGTGCTCAGGTGGAGAACCAGGTGTTCCATCAGTAGACAGAGACCAGGCCAGAGGGGGATTCAGGATGGGTGAAGGGACATCTGCTATTCTCACCCGATCCTTGATCCCCTGAGCTTAGATGTCCTTGTGGGGGTCTGCTTGCTCAGTCCTGGGAAGGACTAGCCCAGCCTGGGCAGCTTGGAGAGGGAAGGGGACACGGAGAGCTCCCATCCCTTCTTTTCATCTCTAGAACCTTCTAGAGTGTGCCTGTTCTCGGCCAGGCCCTCTCTGGTAACTACTAAGGTGTGAATGACTGGTTCCTGGGCTGTGTCACAGGCTCCTTACACGTTTTCTTGCCCAGGGTGGGATGCTGGGTTCAGTGACTGGCAGGTAAGCAGAGTGCCATGAGACACTCTTCTCTCTTCACGTGTGCTCCGGGGATGTAGTGCTGATAGCTCCCAACAGACCACAGGGAGGGACCAGATTTGAATCTTGGCTGCTGCTCCCCTCTGTGGGCAAGCTACTCATTCCCAGACCTCTTCCCTCATCTGCAAACAGGGAGCTGTGAGGGCTCCGAACCACACAGGTAGGCATTCAGCCAGTGTCCACCCCTACGGCTTGCTATTTCAGGGCACACCCTTTCCACACTTTCCCCAGAGCCCCAGGTAGAGGGCCCTATCTCTCTACTTAACACTGTCCCAAAGCAGCATCCCTCCTGACAGCTCTGAGGCCCAGCTGGAACCAGGAGGTTGAGAGAGGTGAAGCAGAGAACACTTGGGGAACCAGAACTAGTGTTCTAAGGGGCCAGAGCTGGCCAGAGCTGGCCAGAGCTGGCCAGAGCTGGCCAGTCTGCAGGGTATTTTCCCACCAGTTGGGGGCAGCAGAGGGCAGCAAGTGAACGCATGGGGGACTGAGCTGGTTTGGCCTGGGTTGATCAGACAGCTGTCCTTTGAGGTCATTGGGGGGCCAAGGTTTGGAGCCACGACAGGCTTGCATCAGGAGAGGCTCAGGGTGAGAGGCTAGTGTGTGAGCTGACAGGAAGGGTTATGGCACTGTCACCAGGCTGGGTCTCCTAAACACTTGGACCCTGTCATTCTGAACAGTTTATAGGCTCCTTGGGTCCCCTTAGTGACTCCACTACTTAGGGATGGAGTAGAAGGGCATTCCAGGGGAGGTCAAGTCCCCTGACTGGGTCCCAAGCTCAGCATGGCTGACTCTATGGGCTATTTGGTACAGGATCATGAAGCCTGTTTTTGGCAGGCCCCTGGGGCAGACCCATGCTGGGCACTCTGCAGATAGTGTTCATTTCCTCCTTAAACTCCAGGGCACACATACTTCACTTTCCAAGGTGACTACACTGAGTGTTGGGAAAGGCCCCCTGAAGCTGCCTGCCCTGTGCACCTGCATGCGGAAGGCTCATGGACCTTGCTGGCTGGCTGTGGCCAATGTGTGCTAGCCAGTGTCATCATTCTCCTTGTGGATGAGGATTCAGACTCACAGAGGGGCGGTGTGTTGTTTGGGGATCACACAGTCAGGGAGAGTCAGAGCTGACATTTGAATCCAGGCTCCCCTCCCCCGCTTTCTCCTGCTCAGCACATGGGCCAGCAGGTGTCTATGTAGGACAGACACTCCTCCAGCCAGGGGAGAGTTTATGTCTTATACCCCACCTTTTAGCCCCGAGGCCCTTTGAGGAGCCTGGATAGAGGCACGGCTCAGATGCCTTCATTTCCCACTTGCTTTCTCTGTGTGTGTTGTTTGTGTGTTCTCGTGGAGGTGCACATGTGCATATGGGTGCCCTGCTTGTGTGCACATGTGTGTGTAGAGGCCAGAAGTGATGTTGGGAGCTTTCCTCGGCTTCTCTTCCTCTCTCCCCTCACCTCTGCTCTCTGAGACAGGTCTCTCGTTAGCCTGGAGTTCACTGGTGTGTCCGCTCACTGGCCGGTGAGCCCTGGGGACCCTGCTCTCCCAGCATGTGTCACTGAGCCTGGATTTTTTCTTTTCCTCCTTGACATCTAGGATTGAACTTGGGTCCTCATTCTTGTGTGGCATACACTTTACTGATAGGCATCTCTCTAGCTCCCTACCCCATCTCTTTTTTTAAGACAGGCCTTGGACTGTTGATCTTTCTCCTCCACCTCTTGGTTGCTAAGAGGACAGGCATATATCCTCATGCCTGGTTTAGACGGTGCTGGGGATCAAACTCAGGACTTTGTGTATGCTGGGTGAGCATTATACCAACTGAGCCACACCCCCAGCCCCGTTTCCTCACTATTTAATGCTGTGAATACAAAGTGATCCTGTGCCATTGGGGTTGGATTACACACATAATTCCATGTGAGTTCTTGAGTAGGAATTGTTTCTGGAGCCAGGAGGCCCTCTGTAGAGGTGGCTCATACTGACATCTGTTTCCTACACAAGTCTACACATGCTGATGATTAGTTGCCTGTGGGGTTGCCTGAAGAACATCTTGGAGGAACCGTGACTGTCCTTCCCCTGCCCTGGTGCCTCGTAAGGGTGGGTAGATCCATTTCTCCAGCCTGGCATCCGGCCATCCAGAGCCCCACAGGCCTGTGCCAGCCTCCACCTTGGGGCAGGTTGGTCTTCCACCCTCCATCCCCTGCTTTGAGAAGTTCTTGTTGCCTCCTGCCCCCCTTTCCTCCCTGGAAGGCCTTCCTGGGCAGACGTCTCCCCAGCTTCAGGATGTCTGCCTTTTCTTCCTCCGCTCGCTTGTCCCTAATGATCCACCACGTGCCTCTTCCACCAGCTGACAGTGACCTTCTCAAGGACAGGACTGGCTTCTGATTCCTTGGAATCCATAGTGCCTGCTGTGGGTACCTGCTAGGGGCTGGTGGAACGGCCGGGGGTGGGGGGCAGCAGGGAGCAAATTAATTAGATGGGGGAGAAGTGGGAAGCAGCCACCTCCTCAAATCTGAGAGTCCCCAGCTCTGTCTGAGGCCACTGTGGCTCCTTGCTCCAAGAGGGAAGGTTGACTGGTCTCCCAGTTCCCCAGAGCCCAGCAGAACACCAGCCCTTGCCTGGATATAGACTCTGTTCACAGTTCCTCTGAGGCCAGGACTCCCAGGTCAGCGCAACCTGCACCTGCCAGATTACCCAAGGACAGTGAGTGGTCCAGCTGTGACTGTTTTCCTAGTGAAAAGGCATTTAACAATCCTGCTGCTCAAGAGTTTGGGGGTACTCCCCACCACCCCCTACCCCCACCTGGCTCAGTTTGGCTTTCTTGATGTGCAAGTCAGAGGCCCCCTGGGTTCTCTGGTTCCCCATTGGTTAACACTTTTCCCTCCTTGCTCCAGGTCTGACCTAGCATCCATCCTTTGGGGTAGCCACTGTTCCCAAAAGGTTCTTTCATTTGTTGTCACGAGAGATGAATTCCTGTTGTGGTGGGGGAACATGCCCAAGAAATGAAGGGTTTAGAGATCGGCTGGTCTCTAGACCGACCTTTTCATTGTAGGAATGAGGAAGCTGAGTTACAGAATGGCTAAAGTTGCTTGTTCAGGGCCTTAGGGTTAGTTGTGGAGTGGTCTACCCAGACTGAACCCTGCTGCTCCCTGGCTGTGTGGCCCTGTGCAAGATTCTTGCCCTTCCTGAGCCTCTAATTTTTCATCTGCATAATGGGTTGTGAGGACCAAAGGAGTCATGAAAAGCTCTAGTACAGACAGGGCCTGGTGGAAGCTTTGTGAGGGCCTGTGTTACGTCAACTCCTGTTGTGTGGTGAACAGGGAGGCTGAGAATGGGCCCGTGGCCACTCTGCTGGGCATCCTCGCCAGAGCATTTGCTCACACAGGATGGGGAAGGTGTGACTCACTAGGAAGACCTACCAGGTCATGAGATCTCAGCCCTGAGGCCAGGGGACAAAGATGAGAGGTCAAATGCAAGGGAAGGAAGGCACCCTAGTGGAATGGGCTTCCGAAGCCACCTCCTGTACTAGCCTAAGGCCAGCCTAGAACAATGATTCTCAACCAGTGGGTTGTGACCCCTTTGGGAGTCTAACAATCCCCATCTCCCCCCCTTGCCTAAGATCATCGGAAAACACAGATATTTACATTATGATTCATAACAAAATTGCAGTTATAAAGTAGCAACGAAACAGTTTTATGGTGGAGGTCACCACAACATGAAGAACTGTATTAAAGGGTCGAAGCATTAGGAAAGTTGAGAGCCGCTGGCCTAGAACGTGGTGGCCTTCAGGCTTCTGAGCCAGTTTATGCTGAAGGCAGTGTCCACAGGCCTGGGGCTTTACGGGATGGCCAGTCACTCCCTGGCTGCTCCCCGTTGTCACATCTGCGGTTGAGACCTGAGGAATGCATGTCTGATTTCTGCACATGGATGTCTGCTCAAGCCTGCGGGAAGTGTTAGAGGGCCATGCTCGTGGAGCCTTTCCCCTTCCTGAATCACTCCACCCTCTTCTCCTGCCTTCTCCAGGCTCTTGGGGTTTCTCATGTGCCATGCGCCCAGGCTGGGGTGATGGTGTGGAAGTTGGAGGCCAGGGGGCCCTGCAGCAGTGGCAGGGGTCTCCAGAAGTGGTCACACTCACTGCTGTCCTGAGCACAGAGTTCGCCTTCATTGCCCTCTGTGGCTGCCCTGCCCTGAATCTTTCGTTAGACCTGCCTGCTGGCCCATCGTCAGTGTTTCTAAAAAGCTGTCTCCTCTGATAAGCCTACCAGGATTACTTCTAAGCGGGATTCTTTAAAAAGTCTTTTTTTGCATCGTAGATATAAATCCACTCAGGAGATATTTAGTGAATACCTGCCAGGCTTGCAGCCCCTGCTCTGGGGTTTTACGGCCCAGTATGGCTGGGAGGTATTAAACACATTCATTTGTATTGGAAATGTCCACAGAGGGACCTGACCAAGACTGAGGGCATCCGGGAGGCCAGCCTGGGAGGAGGGGTCTAAAGGAGGGTCTGGGTCCTTCAGGAGAAGGAGGCTTCCATTTCAGACGGCCCTTTCAGAGTCCTTGCTGGTCAGAGGGAGCAATATAAGCAAGACAGGAAAAGTGGAGGTGATGGTGAAGATGGGGGCCAGAGCCGAGAGCTGCAGTGGGCTGAGCTCTCCCCACACCGCCCGCCCGCCCGCATGCTGTCCTCCAAACACTGTATTCGTAGCTGTTTCCCCCTTCACAGCAGGGAAGCGGCCCAGGACATCCAGCCCCTGGCTTAGGCAGCGTGGCTCCTGATCTGGCTTCTTCAGGGAGATGGAAGGCAGAGCTCGGACTTGACCCGGCAGGTCTTGGGTTGTGCCAGGCGGGGACTTCTGAGTGTGTTAAATTTTAGGACGGAAAGACATGTTTGGGGCAGGAGGTTTTTGCTCTTTACAAAAGCCTGAGAGCCACACATTGAGGGACTGTAAAGATGAGCTTTTGGGGTGTATAATGAGTAAACAGGGTATGCTCAGAAACACCCCCAAATGAAGCCTCCTACACGGGCCGGAGGAAATGGTGGTGGTAGGATTAAGCTTGGTCTTCAGGTTCACTTTCTCTTCTTTCCCTGGTGTGACCGGCATTTGTGACAGTGTCATTTGTGGCCGCCTGTTAACAGCTAAGCATGTGTGTGTGTGTGTGTGTGCTCGTCTCTGTCTTGTGTGTGCCTCTGTGAGTATGGTGGTGCTGACGAGAGTGTATATTCTGCTCGCCTTTCCTGTGGGCATTGCTGGCATGCTGTCCGTGAGCTCAAGTACGGTTTCAGCCTTGTGTATTCTCCATGTGAGACTGTGTTGATGTGCAGTTTTCTGGCCAGGATGTTTGTTTGAGACAGGGTCTCATTCTGTAGCCCAGGCTGGCCTCCAACTCACGATCCTCCTGCCTCTGCCTCCTCAGTGCTGAGATTACAAGTGTGCCCACATTCTTGGCCGCTCAGTATTTTGAGACAAGAGTTAGTTAGTTAGTTAGTTAGTTAGTTAGTTAGTTAGTTAGTTGTTAGTTAATTAGTTAGTTTATTTTGGTTTTTCAAGACAGGATTTCTCTGTGTAACTGTCCTGTCTGTCCTGGAACTTGCTTTGTAGCCCAGGCTGGCCTCGAACTCACAGAGATCCGCCTGTCTCTGCCTCCCGAGTGCTGGGGTTAAAGGCGTGCGCCACCATCGCCTGGCAAGAGTTTATTTTTGACTGTCCCAGCCTCTTTTCGGGATCTCATGACCTGAGGTCCTGTGCTCCCTTTGTGTGGACCATGTGTTCCGCTGACAAGTGGACTGTGAAGGTCTTTCATGTTTAAGGGAACACTGGCATGGGTCAGAGGGTGATCTGTGGGCATAAGATGCCCACAAGTGGGTGGCCATCAGAAAGGCACCAGCTTTTGATCTCAGCTTAAAATTCCTCTTCTCTTCCACCTGTCACCATGCCTGTCATTTCATTAGTGAGTCATTCCCTGGCTTCAGTCACCTTTGATGGCAGAGGAGGACGGAGGAATGCAGAGCCAGAGCATTCTTCAGTACTAAGTGCCAAGCCTGGGAGAACCAGGCCACCCGGCTGGTCACTGATCTTAACTTCATAGAATTGACAGGTGCCAGCACTGGAGAGTGCTCACTCACCCCAGCTCCTTGTGTTTCCCATGGGAGACTGAGGAGGCCTGGAGAAAGGAACACACCTACCTGGGAGAGTCTGGAAGCATGGTGCTGAAGCTGTAAGGAACGCAGGAGACCTAGGTGTTGTGCTTGGTTATACTCGACAAGTCTAGCCACCCTCTGGGCCTCGGGTGTTTTGCTTGTACCATGTGGGGCCCGTGGCTTTTACTCATCCACCTAGGAAATAGGTCTCTGCCCACTGCAGCTCCTGCCCCAGCCTGCTGTGTGCCCAGCATCTCTCCTCTCCTGGGGCCGAGAGGTGGCGATATCTGGCTGGGATCTTCCCCTGCCTTTCCTGTTTTGCTTATTTAGATGTGTTCTTGGCGTTTGGACAGAGCCCTAGAATGGTATTGAAGGAGACATCTGTGAAAACAGCCTCTCTTCCTGAAGCTTCCCTGTTTGGGTTTGGACTTTTAAATCTGGCATGGGTAGAGCTGAGTACTGCCCAGCATAGATCCATGGCATTCTGCCTGCGTTGTGAGCACTGTCTTAAAGAGCCGCGGGTTGGACAGATAAAGGGAGACAGAGGTATGCCAGACTGTTCACACATCTGCAGTGGCCCAGGGTCAGTTTTCAGGAAGCGGAGGAGATGACGGCTGGGTTGGGTGGAAGGAATGACGGGCTAGATGCTGAGGGTAGGGAAGGAGCATGCCCTTGACTGAGTACTTGCTATCTGCTGGGTCTGGGCTCAGTACTTCACACTGTAGGAGATACATAGCAGGTTGGAGGCCCTTGGTGACAAGGGGCTTCCAGGGTGGTGTGGTATGTATACCCCCCAGAGTACAGTGCACGAGAGGACAGGTGAAGACTCCTCCTGAGCCTTCAGGTCTTCACCTGAAGTCCTGTGTGCAGAGGATGGTCTGAGCTGTCATTTCACATATGAGGAAGGAGGTCCCCACTCTGTTCATCCCACGTTCTAGAACTCTCCTGGGTAAAGTCCAGGCTCTGCCACATAACAACCTAGCCACTCTGAGCATGTGTCTGGATCTCTTGTAGCCTCCACTTCCCATTCTGAAAACCTAACATTCTGATACTGAAGCCTGTTTCCTCCCAAGGACTCTTAGCAGAGGCCTTGAGCCTCCTGTGCTGACTCCCTCCCTGCTGAGAGATGTGCTCTGAGTTTTCATGGACACAGCAACTTGGTAAAACAGGAGCTTGCTCGATAACCCATCATTTATCATCATCATCATCACTTGGAATTGATTGAAATGGGTGAAGGAAGAAGTCATGCGTCTGGAATTCTGAAAGGGTCTGAGCGCGGCTGGAGAGCCTTCCAGAGAAGAGCAAGGTTGGGCCAGATGTTAGGAGAGAACGATGTAACTGGGTGTGTGTGTGTGTGTGTGTGTGTGTGTGTGTGTGTGTGTGTGTGGTGTGTCTGATGACGTGTCCTTCCAGCCAACGACACCTGTGTTCTCCACTCTGGTCTGTCCTGGGTCTTGGCCAGTGATAGGGTGGGGATCAGCTGTGAGTGGTTGTGTTCTTTGGGTGGGGGCATCCACAGAGGGTGCAGAGGCAGGGGCTGGCAACACAGCCTTGCATGAAAGCCCTGACCTTAGCTGAGCCCAGGATACTGGCGCAGCTGCCATCTGTGTTAATGGAGGCCAGTGCCCCACAGGGGTGGAGCAGGCTCTGTCCCCGTGGACTGCAGGCTGCCCGCTGCGTTTTACACTTCAGCTCCCTGGATGAAAGCTTAGGCCTCACCTGAGCAGCCCTACGGCCCCACACTGTGCACATGGGGAGTCTCTGAGGCTGCTTTAGAAGGCAGCACTAGTTAAAAGAGTTCGAACTTCTAAACTGGATCTTCCTCTGTGCCTGCAGGGCCATTTCCCAAGCAGCTTCATTCACGGTTCTATCCCCACTGCTAGTCAGCCTGCAGACTCCTCCCACCTCCGTCGGTCACCCACACCTTGGGACAAAAAGCACCTTAGTAACGGTGACAGCCAAGCTACTTCGTGTGGTTGCCTAAATACTTGCTGATTTACTGGTGCCATCTGACCATAATCCTTCCCGTAGTCCCATAGAGTAGGTTCATCATTAGCCTGTTTTACAGATTGGATAGTGAGGTTCAGAAAGGGCAGGTAATTTTTACGGAGGTTACCTGAATTAGGATTTACCTGAATTAGGATTTGAACCCAGACCAGACATGGTGTTGCATGCTGTAATCTCAGTACATGGAAGGAGACAGGAGGATTAGGAGTTTTGAGGCTAGCCTCTTCCCCCCAAAATAAGGTTTGATCCTAGGAAGCCAAGTGTGATGGTGCTACCCCTATAATCCTAGCACTCAGGAGGCTGAGGTAGGAAGATCATGAGTTCAGGGCCAGCCTGAGCTGCATGCTGAGACCCTTCCCAAAAAACAAATGAACAAAGAGATTTGAACCCATGCACCATGCAAAGTTTGAGTGCCCTAGGGGTTGATTGGCAAGGCCAGATCCTGTGGGGGGGGAGATAGTCTCTTAGAGGACATGTGACAAAGCAGACTTTGGGGGGGTGACTGTGGGGGGAGGTCACTGTGGGGGCAGGCAAAGGAGTGATTATGGAGTGATTATTGAAAGCATGCCTGGCCCTCACAGATGAGCTAGCCCTGGCATATGCTATTACAAATGACAGGTTTTTATAAAACCTTTGTATTTGAGTGGGTTCCTTGTGAGAATAAACTTGGCTTTTGTTGGACATTCCTTTCTGCACCCCAAACCTAAACTCTAGTCAGCTTTATGTGTCCTGTTTAATCCTCCCCAACTCATTTCACAGTGAGGTGACAGACCTTGCCCCCCAACTCTCAGAGATAAGCTGGGGCCTGCTACAGCTGGGTTTGAGGCTTATGTGCCTACTTGGACCTCTCCGTTCTTAGCCACAGGCTGTCAGTGTGCTCCGACACATCCCCAAAGTGGGTGACAGGAATTCTGTTCTCTGGTTTTTTTGTTGTTGTTGTTGTTTTTTGTTTTTGTTTTTTTTGTTTTGGTTTTTCAAGACAGGGTTTCTCTGTGTAGCTTTGCGCCTTTTCCTGGATCTCACTCTGTAGCCCAGGCTGGCCTCGAACTCACAGAGATCCGCCTGCCTCTGCCTCCCGAGTGCTGGGATTAAAGGCGTGCACCACCACCGCCCGGCTCTGTTCTCTGTTTTACTGAAAGAAAGAACGATGTGTTTTTTGAGGCAAGGTCTCACTACATAGGCCTGGCTTGCCCGGAACTTACAAAGATCTCTGCCTGCCTCTGCCTCTGGAGTGCCCGGATCAAAGGTGTGCTCCATCAGGTCAGTCAAGGGTTGGCTTGGGTCTTTGTTTTTTCCTCAGTGCTGGCTCCAAACTCTGCACCTGATGCATGCCAAGCAAGCACTCTACCACTGAGCTACCTCCCAGCCCTTTGACTTGGCCTAGCATGACCTTCTGGCTTGAAGACCAACCAGCCACTCTTCATGTGTTCTGGCTCTAGCTGACCCCATGAATGGATAAAGGAAAAGGCTTGTCTCCTTTCATCTAGGGCAGGGGCTGAACCACCTGACCCTCCAGCTCTGTGAATCTGGGCAGATTGAAGGAATACAGCTTGGGGCCTTTGATGAACCTTGCTGCATGATCTTGGGAAGCCCCTTCACCTCTGTGGACCTTCGTCACCCTCAGTAACAGCTTGTCAGCTATGGGTCTCCTTCCAGGATGAGGATATATTATATGTGGAGCTTCAGAACTCGGACCTGGGTTTGTAGGGCAGATTGTGGAAGAGTGGGGATTAACAGGAGTCCTCAAGGGTTCCCTGAAGAACCCTGTGTGATCTGAGCTTCTGGGCCTCTTGGAAGTGTAGGCAGTGCTCACGTTATAGTGGCTGTTGTGTTCCCAGTGTCTTGTGTAGCAGGCTCTTGGAGTACTGGTCCCCAAGGTCATTGCTGGCTTGGAGAGGTAGGTGGTAGCATTGCCGTCCGACAACTGGTATTTGAGCCTTGTGAGAAGTGGGAAAGTTGCACGAGTCCAACCCACTCTCGTAGAGGGGAGACTACTTTTATTTTTTTTAAACTCAGACATAGGATCAAACTGACAATATTATTAGAGAATGGGCTCCATAAATTGTAAGATGGGCTTTGTGGTTCTTTGAACCCCAAGAGTGTAACAATTGTGAAATCTTCATCAGTGCAGAAAATGAAAACCAAGAAAAAGTCCAAGTGTGCTGGGGAGACTCCTCAACTTAGTGCCTGTGAGGGAAGCCACACAGGTCAGCCAGGCGGGGCTGAGGATGGGAGAGCCCGTTTGCACGGAGGTGCGGGTCCCCCAGGAACTTCGAGCTCCCCTGGTGTGCAATGCCTTGCCTGTGGATTATGTCTCTGGAGGAGGGTCCCTCCAGCTTACCTGTAAGCCAAGAGTAGCTACTGAGCTGCAGTGCATTGGAATACCTATTTGGACATTAGTACCTAGGAAAGCTTTGGGTGAGGTGGTATTTTAGTCGACCTAGGAGGACGTGGAATGCTGACAGATGCCAACAGAAGAAGTCTGCTATGGATAGGAGAGGTTGAGGAGGAAGAAAATGAAGAGGGAAAAGGGCAAGGTGAGGGATAGCTTGAGGAATTGCAAGAGAGGGGATGTCCTGTGGGAACATCTCTGCCATTAGCCCCTGGAGCTGGGTGTCCTTGGGCAAGACACCTCATCTCTGAGCAAGGCTTCTTCACTTGCAGACAAGGTTTTTCTGGTGTTTTCTGTGTGTGCTGGTGACACGAAAGGATTTATTCAGCCCATTTTTGAGCTTGTCATGTATGGGGGGTGAGGCTGCAGCAGATGTCCACCTCTGAAGTCAGAGGGCTGTCACACACCGGTTCTCCTGTGATGGATGAAATGTGACATTCAGGTCACATTGACAGCACTGACATCCAAGTAGTGAACACCCCCTTCACTTCTGTCCTTAGATCACCCAGAATCCAGGCTGAGTGGGTGGGGCCCAGCACCCCTCCCAGACAGCTCTCCTCAGGGAGTTCCAGTTCTTGGCTCTTTTCCCCCAAGGGGCTTGCAGGTTCCAAGCCCAGTGTCTTACAGTTTTTAATGCGATGATGAAAAACCATGACCAAAGGAACTTGGGGAGGAAAGGGTTCATTCAGTTTATGCTTTCATATCTTAGTCCATCCACGAAGGAGGTCAGGACAGGAACTCAGACAGGGCAGGATCCTGGAGGCAGGAGCTGACACAGAGGCCATGAAGGGTGCTGCTTCCTGACTTGTTCCCCACGGCTTAACTCAGCCTGCTTTCTTACAGAACCCAGGACCATCAGCCCAGGATGGCACCACCAATGGGCTGGGCCCTTCCACATCAGTCCTTAAACAAGAAAAATTCCCTCCAACTAGATCTTATGGAGGCATTTTCTCAGTTGAGGTTCCCTCCTCTGAAATGACTCTAGCCTGTGTCAAGTTGACCTAAAACTAGCCAGCTCACTAAAGACTCGGCTGTGGCCCCTTGAGCCCCATCTCATCATCTGTCAACGGAGCTCTGGTCCAACCTGCATATACTGACTGAAGCCGGCCTTCTCGCCTGCTTCTTCGTTAGTCCAGAAGCTCTGGGGTGGGGTGGGGTGAGTGGGGATGGTGGTTTGAGCCCGGTGTCCCAAAACTGAGGATGCTCAGCAAACCCTTCAGCACCTCGGGCTCCTCCCCAACGGGTGCACTGGGGGATAATGTACCCATGGAGATTGGCCTTGCTGGGGTCCAGGGGTTTCAGCCTCCATCCTGACATCCAGCCACTGTCTGCCTACCTTAGAGGTCTAGATGGCCCGAGTACTGCTACTAAGCGATGGCCGGCTGGAGGGCCTGCTCTCCCGGCCTTAGCTTCCTTCATCTGTGCAGCGCTCCTGTTAGTCCCGGGCGGGGCGGGGTGTGTGGAATCCCCCTGGGAGGTTGGGGGTGTGGTCTGCTTGTGAAGGAAGGCTGGGAGATGAGGGGCAGCTGGTGGCGCGAGACCCCCAGGTCCCCGCCCTCTTGGCACCAGGGGGCGGGGGTGGGGGTGGGGGGCTCGGGCATCCTCGGCCGCGGTCGGAGGCACTCGGCTCAGCGTCGCCAAGGCAACGGCGGCTTAGGGGCGGGGGCGACGTGGCGGGCTGGGCTGGCCGGCGGGCGGGCGGGCGGCGCGGGGTGGGCTGGGCCGCGCTGCGCGGGCCGGGCCGTCGGCGCTCGGTCGGCGGGCGGGCGGGCGAGCGGCGGCGCGGGCCGCGAGCTGCTGGGGCCGAGCCCGGCCCGCCGTGGGCCGCGAGGGTGCGGGTCCCGGCCCGCCGCCGCCGCCGCGCTAACCCCGCCTCCCCTTCCCCCTCTTGTCGCCCCGCGCGCAGGGCTTCCTCAGCCGCCGCCTCAAGGGCTCCATCAAGCGCACCAAGAGCCAGCCCAAGCTGGACCGCAACCACAGCTTCCGCCACATCCTGCCGGGGTTCCGGAGCGCAGCCGCCGCCGCCGCCGCCGCCGCCGCGGACAATGAGAGGTGAGCCCGCCGTCGCCCGGGCTGTGCCCCGAGGGCGCGGGGACAAAGCCAGAGCCGGGCAGAGCATGCTCCCGAGGGAGGGACGCCTCGCCGGCCTCCGGGAACTCCGGGAACGGGGTCCCCGTCGGGCCATGGGACCGGGGCTGTACCCTTTGCTGCCCCCACCGGCTGCTGGAGGTCCGGGGTGAGGCCGGGCGGCAAGTGCCCTCTCGGGCATGAGGGGTCCTGCTTCGTCTGGCCGAGGTGGGCATTGTTTCCCGGGCCGTGCGGTGCCTGGAGGTAGGGACGGAAGTGGCGCCTCCACCCTCAGGACCCATCCCCCGGCCTGCCGAGTCCCTCGGTGTCCGATACAAAAGGCGTTTTCGCCTGGGTCTTGCCCAGATCAGGCAGCGCTTGTGGCGCGGAAAAGGGTGAACATCTGGAGGGGAGGAGCAGGGGGCTGGGCTGCTTAGGGGGCACATCTGCGCTAAGTAGGGCACGTGCTCCGCTGGGGGCTGGGGCGAGCAGAGCGGGCAGTGCCCAGGCGCTGGGTTGATGGGCATAACCTGAGACCTGGGAAGATGGGCCTTCCCCCCTCCAGTCTGGGCAGCTGCTCCCCTCCTTTACCTCCCGCTCCCAGGGGTGTCTCCTATTCCCTGCTTCCTTCTGGGTAAGCCGGGAGCAGGTGTGGAAATTCCAGGGGGAGGTGGCTTGTGGGGCAGAGGAGCGAGGAGGAGGTTGTTGAGCCTGCTTTGGAGTCACTGGCAATGTGCAGGCTTCAGCTCGCAAGGGCAAGCCATCCTGTCCGTGCGGGGGCACTGGGCGGGCACAGCCTCTGGATTCTCCTCCTTGAGTCGTGTCAGCCACAGGCACCTTTCCACTTAGGCACAGGCACAGTGATGGATTCCTGTGCCAGTTAGAACGTGTCGTGGAGGTGAAGGAGCCAGTAGGCTCTGAGAAGCCTTTTCAGTATTCAGCCCCAATGTCTTAGGCTACTGGCATCTTCCTTCCTGGGTCTGTGTCTGTTTTACCATTGGCGAGTTGGCACTTTCTGTGTGGAAGGCACAGGTAGAATGACAATGTCTCTCCTTTCCTCCTTGGTTCCAGCAAGCAAAGGAGCCCAAGTTATCCTAACTCCTGCCCAAGGTGGAGTGACGATTAGTGACAGCTAGTGTCTTCCTCAGAGTACCCCTCCCACATCCCAATTAGAACCGCTAGACCTTCCTTGTCCCTCAGCCCAGAGCGGCTCTCCAGTGCCTCCCCACCACTGTGGGCACCTGGCTTCCTGCCCCAGCTGCCAAGCCCAGCCCCAGGCAGGACCCCCCGGCCTTTCACTGATGGCTATGGTGCCCCAGGGGACCAGGCGTTCCCAGGCAGGAAGATGCAGCCAGGTCAGAGCTCAGTGCTGGGTGCAGCCACTGCGTCTTTGAAAATCTCCATTCCCATCTTCGTTATTATTGTCTGTCTGGGCGGCAGGCCACCCGGTTTGCTGCCTTCATCTCTCCTACGGCCCCCACCTCTGGCTGTCTCCCCCAAGAACATGCCCTTCTCTGCGCTTTCCCTGGCAGGGGTCCGGACCCTCTGTTCTCACATGCGAGGGCTTGTGTACGTACCTGGTTTTGTGTGCATGTGGTGGTTGTCCGCGAGCAGGAGAGACAGCAGGCAACGCGGGTCTCTCAGTGTGTCTGCCCTCTTGAGAGCAGGAAGCATGCATGTGGTGTTTACCTCCCACCCTGGGAAGCCGGCACCAAAAGGCCGGCAAGCGCTTGGCTGGCAGCCGTAGCCAGAGGTCCAGGCTCAGCTAAGATGACCTGAGATACATCCTGTTCAGCCTGGTCTCAAGTTAGCCTTGTTATATGCAGCGGGAGGGGGTAGGCAGAGTCAGGTTTGAGAGCGAAACTACACGTCCGTTTCTGGAAATGTGAACCTCAGCACGAGGAACTGAATGTCACTGGCAGCGGCATGGAATTGTCTTTTTAATTTCTATAAACAAAATCTGGCCTAGTGGCGTGACTGATACCGGAAAGGAACCCAGGTTTCCCAGGAACAGTCAGGGGAACTGGGCTTGGAATCCTATTCAGTCTAGAAGCTGAAGTGGGCTTTGCCAGGGCTGGGGTCTCAGTTTGTTGCTTTGTTCAGGAATAGGTCTGCTGGCTGGTGTTGGGTGAATTGGCAGATGTTTCTCTGGGGCAGTCCTGGAGTCATCTTGGTCAGTGAATAACTGTGGTGAATCCACTCCCACCCCCTCATTTCATGGTCAGACCTGGGTCAGTGGAGAGGTACCTCTTCATTCTGTGGGTGTAGTGCTGCCCAAGTGGGGTGGAATGGAGAGATTGCATCCCCTCTCTGTGGCACCCCACTGACTGCCCTGCCTTTCTCCGGGGCTGGGGTAAATCCAGAGACACCAAGCAGTGAGTGGATGGGGGACCAGGACTCCTGGGAAGGGGAGTAGAGGCTTCCAGGGTGGTGTGTGAGAGCCCTGATCCCAGAGGCCCTCCCATGTAGATGAACAGTTTAGGGCTATCTGGGTCAGTCTCTTGAGTCTAAGTGGGTGAATCTGTCTGGTTTGTAAGGCCGCTAAAGAGGCGTTGTTGCATGCTGTCTGTGTGCTCTGCAGACTGCTGTGCTGGGGAGATCCTTTTTTTTGTTCTGGAATTCTCCATCCAGAGACTGGAAAATCAGGTGGTTCTGTGCTTGAATCTTTGGGATTCCTGAGAAGGAAGTCTGCCCTAGGTGTGGGCTGCTGCTGTTGCTTGTGAGGCTTGGGTCAGGCCAGCAGAGGGGACTTGGAGGCTCAAGGGCTACAGAACATGTTTGAGCCTTGCACTTACTCTGCTGAAGATGGCTTCGGGGCAGGGTCCCAACTGGTCTCCGGTCTCTGGGCCTCCTCGACACTCCTTTCTCCTTTGGAGGCTGTGGCGGTAAGCGTCGGGGGGCAGGCAGTCATTTCTCCTGGATAGCAGAAATGGGTGCAGGCCAGCGCTCTCCAGGCGAGCCGGTGCTGGCAGAAGCGCTTTCCTTGTGCAGACTGGAAGTGTTGCCGATTCGTTTGCAGGGGTTTTAATGTTGGTAAAGGCAATAAAGGATATGGTGGATAAGCCTTCCCAGAACCAAGACACTGAGCTAGGAGGTCAGTCAGCTGACATCCTTCTCTTTATTTCTCCTGATACCATTTCTAGGCGACTCTGGCCCTCTACATGCTGGGAGAGAGTGTCCCCTCTGACTCTGGGTGTACTCTGGAAGTGGCAGTACCCTCCTGTTCTTACCAGTTGGCCTGGTGTGACACTTAGCTTGGAAATGCAGGCAGTCAGGTGCAGCTAGGCAAGGCTGGTGTGTGTGTGTGTGTGTGTGTGTGTGTGCAGTTCCTTCCAGGGAATGTGTGGAACTCTGTTTCCACGGCCGAGAGTTACTCAGATGTGTAGAGCCAGGGAGGGGAGATAATTGGAAGTTGGAGGTGGGGTTGTTACAGGGACCCTGAGTAGGCAGATATGGGTTCTGTTTCCAGGACTGAAGTAACCCTTAGAGGAAGAGACAGGAAGCTGGATGAAGAACAGGAAGTGGAACGTTGTGTGCTGGCTCCTGCCTTGCTGTGCACAGGGAATGGGACATCGGGCCCTGCTCTGCACAGGGAATGGGACATCAGGCCCTGCTCTGCACAGGGAATGGGACATCAGGCCCTGCTCTGCACAGGGAATGGGACATTGGGCCCTTGCTCACTTCCCCTTGGGACTGGTCTGTGAAGTATAGTGACTACAAGATGCAGTTCAGACAGTTGCTAGGTATAGTGTGAGTTTTGGTTTTGAAGCCATTCTTGGAGCAAGTCACTTAGGTTTTGAGAGCCTCAGCTTATACATCTATAAAGTGGGCACAATGTAAATTATGATGGAGATACTGGTATTGATACTTTAGTATTTAATCGCAAGTATTTGATCTTATTCCATGCTGTTTCCTTAGCATTTAATACTGGGTCTCATACACTTCTTAAATGTTTCTAAAATTTGATTAAGTGAAGCATAATATGTGAAAGAACTTAGCCTAACTGTAGGATTTGAAGTATTAGTTAGTATCAGTAGGAGGAAGCCATTTTGTGTGGTAGGCCTCAGCTTTCTCATCTCTATGCTGGGACCAACAACCAGTCATGTGGTATCATCCCATAATTCTAGAGAGATCACAGATGTAAGAAGAATTGAGTCCTGATGGAGGTTGTTGTTAACCTTGAACGAAGCAGAGCGAGAGGCCTGGGAAAAGGCCCTCTTCTCGTCCACACCTGGAGTGCAGAGCTTTCCTGTGTGGTTTACAAATCTATTTTAAATGTCCGTTGTTCCAGCTCCTTCTGAGCCATCCTTATTTTAAATCATTTAGCATTTAGCTTTACTTTTTCTTTATTAATTTAAATCCTTGCGTGTTCATTTTTTTGTCTACATCTCTTATTTTCTCATAGGACAATGTCTTAGAAATAAAATTACTAAGTCAAAGAATATGAAGTTTGAAGTTTTTGACCGAAAAAAAGCATATCAAAAACCTATAATGGTTTATTCTCTGCCAGTGAGTTTTGAGAATGACGACCTGTTGGTTTGCCTTCACATCCCTAAGAGATGAGCTGTCTGTCATCATTGAGACGGTCTCTTTCATTTTGGAAAGACAGAAAAATGACATTTCTTTATTTGCATTAATTTGCTTGTTAGTGGTTGAGTACGGACTGCTCTCCTGAGTCAAGCGGCCGGCGGTGCTGGTAGTGCTGTTCCTCCAGACTCACCTCTTGCGTCCTGTGTTCTGAGTTCCCGTGATCTGTTTCCCGACAGAGCCTTTGGCAGATTTGCGGTTGCCCTGTCTTGTCTTCCTCAGCACCAGGAGGCCTTGTGTGGGTGGCCCTACATGTTACATGAGCTCTAAGGAGAGACTCACTAATTCCTGTGGGCTCTCTCTCATCTCTTCCCCTCTCTCCTCCCCCTCCCTCCAGATGGGACTCAGATTGAATTCTTGAACAATAATCATTACAAGGAAGCTTATATTCACGCGGTACTTGGAGAGGGCATCTGTCCTTCACAGGGTAGGCAGGCAGAGAAGGGCTGAAAGGTCCAGGGAAACTGAGGCCACATAACAGCCAGGCCTTTTGTAGTTAGACTGCCTCCCTATTCAGCACTTCACTTGAGGCTCGAGCATGGGCAAGCCCAGCTAGAGCTTCAGCTCCAGAGGAGAGGGAGGCCACAGACGCAACCTGGATGTATGGAGCAGCCAATTTATTTTTGCTTCCTCATTTTTATTGCCTGCCTTTTATATCTGCGGTTCCCTTGTGGACCTTATAGATACCTGAGCTGGATAAAATTGTAAGGAATGGTGGAAATTAGCTAGTGATCAGCCCCAAGCTGCCCAGCTGAAGTTTCAGAGGCTAAGTAAGCCTACCTTTGGACAAGCACACATACATTTGCATGGTTTTTATATATTTTGCAATTGTGCATGTGTCCTTGGAAAGTTGTATGTGCATGACATGTGAGTATTTTTCTATATGTCTTTGTATTTTGAATAAGCGTGTATATAAAACATTTGCAACAGACCAGTTTGGCATCCTGTTGGATTAGACCATATGAAGTTTTAAAATTTCTGTAGGTCAAATATAGGCAAATGATTCAAACTAAGTACTCAGTAAGTGCTGACTGCTGTATTATTGTGTATCTTCTTCATGTGTGTGTTGCCTTTTGTGTTTACGTATACTCTGTGTTGTCCAGGTGCATGTTCTGAGTTTTCTGTATATATGTGTGTGGTCTGTGTCCATGTGTGTATTCCTGTCCACATTCGCAGTTCTGTCTGGGCATGTGGACATGCTGTCCTGTTTGTAAACAAGCTGCCTAACTTCTGGGGATAACTTACCCAGCAGCAGCCCTTGGACTCCCTTCTCAACCTCACATGCTAAGTAGACCCAGGTCCTAGTGACAGCCAGCCTCTGGGTACCGTGGGACTTCTCTCCCCAAGTAGCCTTGCCTATTTCCAGGTCCTATATCAGAGGATATGCAAATAGACTCTTTAATGGAATTCCTTTGCAAAATATTATTTGAACCAGAAAGTTAATTACTGGGCTCTAATTAATGGCTATTTCTGAAGACCACAGAAGCAAACTGGAGATCATAGAGAGACTGAGAAGGCGAGAAGGCAAACCACGGACCTCCCTGACTGGCTGTTGCCTTCCAGGGGAACAGCCTATGTTTGGCAGTCCTGAGACTGTGAAGGACAAAGCGCCCCTTCCCAGAGAAGCTCTGATGGTTGTACATTTCTGCTGTCCATGAGTCTGTCTGTCTGGAAGGAGGACCGTGAATAAGCGTCCCATCCTGTAGGAGCTTGTGAGTGGATGTGGGCAGCAGGTCTGGATTGAACCGAAGCTACCTATCCTCAGAGCTCCAGGTGACATGCCTAAGGCCTGCTCTTTCTTCCATGAAACTGGCCCATTTCCTACTCACTCCATGCAAGGGGTACTGTCCCTTAGCCCAAGCAGCGCCTAGATAACTGCCATGGCCACACCCCACCAAGGGCTCAGCTCCTTGCCCTCAGACCCCTCCAGTGCTTGTATGGAGTCTGATCCATGAGTAAGGTGAGACCACACTCACTCTCGTGCCATCGTCTGGTCTTTGAGTACTGTCAGCAAGCCACACCCCCTTCTAGCCCCCTTCTCATCGTGAGTCTGTGTGTTTCTGTTCTTCAGAAGGCTCAGAGGTGACTAATGCAGTTGACATGGAAGTTCCCCTCCAGGCCTGCTGTGCCTGCTTTCGCATTCCCTCCTGAACTAGAGAATGAGCTCCATAGACATATGGCTGTTCACCCGTCTGCTATTCTGCATGCACACATAGACTTTCTTTGGGGTGGGAACTTGGGTGTAAGTACTTGTGAAAGCCATCACTTATGCGCTGAAGGTCCTGTCTATGCTGGGCAAGTAGTGGGTATAATCCCAGGAGAGGGAGGAAGAGAGTGTCCAACCTGACACCCTTCCTGGGTACTCCCTAGACATTCTTAGACTAAGAAGTGACCCCCAAAGCTGGAGGTTAAGCCTAATCCTGGCAACATGTCAAGAATGTTTTTGCCTGCTCAGGAGGCCTGCATGCCTCTGACTCCTGACAGCTTCTGCAGTGGGGCTGGTCAGAAGCAACGACAGTGCTGTGTGCTGCACGGAAATGTTTAGTGCTGTCAGTAACTTTCCATGGCCTTAAGTTTCCTAAGAGATTGGGGTAGTGGGCAGCCCTAAAGCCCTGCTGCTTGGGGCATCCTCCAAAAGGTAACCTGGCAGGCTTTTGTCACCCACCTTCTGTGGGCACTCACGGGAACGTTGGTGTTTCTGGCCAGGCTGGAGCAGGGGCTTCAAGAGTCACAGGCATGCTCTGAGTCCAGCTTTCCCATCTCGTGGAACATCTCCCTGTGTCTGCTACCTGCCAGTGCAGCGGCCTTCCACCTCCTTTTCCAGTGGGAAGCTCCTGCTGGGGGTTCTTCAACCTTCTCTCAGCTGCCCTGGCAAATCCCCTTCTCTGTTAACCTCCTGCCCACTCTTCTGACCTTCCTTGAACAAGCAGGGTCCTGCTTGATTGTACATCAACCTGGCTGGATTGTAAAAGAGCATTGGGCACAGAGAAAGATGGTACCAGGGTAGCACACACCCTAATAAGATGTGACATTGTTGTAGGGAGTTCTCATGCTGAGGGCAGTGAATTAGTGTAGCATCTCCCTGTGCCCACTGACTAAGGGGAAGTTAATTTCATGCTCTGTCTTTTTGACGTTCATAATCAGAGCCTTGTATTGCAGCTGCAGATTGTTAGCATGTGAAGAATGGCCAAGCCTCAACAATTGCTGTTTCTGGTTGGGGAGGAGATTTATAATGGATTGTTCCTGGCCCCACCCCCTGTTCTCTTCCCTTGTATGCCTTCTTTTCAGTCCCCACCCCAGACTCAGCTAGGAGACTCAGTCGTAGAAGTGGCTGGGTGGAGTTTGTCACAGATGTTCAGGGTAGATGTTCAGGTGCTGGGATGGCACCTGATAAAATACAGGTTCTTGGTCTCCACCCTAGACCTGCTGGATTACACTCTTTGCTTGGGTAACATGTCTCCTCCAAGTCTAAGAACTGTTGCCCAAAGTTGAGAACCTTTGTAGAGGGGCGAAGACTGACCCAGCTGTGTGCGGGCAGCTTGTCCAAGCATATCCTGTGCTGTGTTCTTGATTCCTCACAGTAGGGGGCGGGGGTTCCCATTTCACAGATGGAGAAACTGAAGCTCAGTGTGTGAGTGGCCCCTTGTCACTCCTGGGAGAGCTCTCTGCTTAGGTAGTTCATTCCCCGGCCAGAGCTGAGATTCCACCTTTATCTGGGCCTGCCATTTGCTTTAAGGTTGGTTGTAGTACCTTTTCAAAGAACATCTCAAACCAGGAACCCTCTTGTTAGAAATAAGTTCAGGGTCAGGAAAGAGCCCAGCACTCACTGAAGTGTCCCCACGGGGCAGCATGCTCCCCTTGGTCAAGAAGGTGCTTGCTCTTCAGCTGTGGGGATTTCTCAGCCTGGTGTTGACTGTCCGGCTCCCACTGTGGATGGAAAGCATCTCATTGTGCCAGTGCTCTGGGCTTCCTGGCGGTGCTTGGATGAGGTCAGGCCTGGAGACCGTGGTCAGCAGGTGAGTGAGCTCGGAGAGGGCGGGCAAAGCTGGAGCCGCACTCGTCTCCATCTCCAGGTGTCCAGAATTGAGCCCAGACCAGTCCCCACAGCCCGTTCCGTACTCTGACCCCCTGGTTCTAGGGGTGAAGCACCAGGATGAATAAGCTCCGGCCATGTAATTCAGGCCCAGTTCCATGAAGGCAAAGCCCCTGGGCAAGACAAGCCAGTGTTTCAGGTCTGGAGGGGTGTCCTGCCTTCTGGACAGAGCTCTCAGCGCAGCCTAGAGGGGTCTGTCTTGAGGGAGACAGATCAGCCCAGGTCACCTACCGGGTGGTGGCTGAATGAGAGGAGTTAGGGGGTCTGGCTTGTGAGGTAAGGTCTTGGAATTTGAACCCCTGGCTGCCCATTCCAGGCCCTATCCCCTATAGTTGCCACACTACCACATGCTGAGGAGTCGTCTCCCGGAACCTGTCTGAGGCCTAGGCCGCCTACTGCTCCCCTCAAATTCCCTGTGTTAGTGAAGCAGGCCCAGGATTCCAAGAGGGAATGCACACTGCAGGTTTGTGCCGTCTTTGCTGGGCTTGGTTCATTGCATTCAGGTCGTGAAGCCCTGGAACTTCCTGGACTGTTGGAGCTGGGTGGGATGCAGATGTCTTTCATCTCGCTGTCTCCATGGCAGGCTTCTCTCGGTGCTGGGATGGCACCACCCACCGCCTTTGAGTGGCCACTGAAAACGGGCTATGTCATGCCTTTCTGTGTTTCACGCTCACAGGTGCTGTTACCATCCCCACTTTACAGAGGGGACAACGGAGTCCCAGTGTGGCCCTGCCTGTGAAGCCCTGTCACCTGTTTTTCATGTGGTCTCTGCTCACATGTTCATGTTACATGTTCGGATAACACTAGTAATAGCAAACTGCTTACCATTTGAGGCGCATGTGCCAGGCCTTGGGCGGTGAACACACACCATTGCTGACGGCCTACTCCTACTTTACCCTTCCTGTCTGGTGAGTGAAGAAATTGGCCTCAGACAGTAAGTCTCTTCTCCAGGGTTAGCCTCACAGTAGACTTAGAGACAGACTTTCTTTAGCTACAAAGTCGGGGTCCTCTAGTGGACTGGTCATGTGGTGAGCCATCTTCCAGGCCAGGCCCTTCCTCAGCTCATGACAGGCCGAGCCATGTGTACTCTGGTTGCCAGAGCTAGGTTCTAAACCCAGCAGCCCATCTCCCATCTCTAGGGCCTAGGCTTTAACCACTGGGCAGTGCTGCCTTTTCCTAGTTTACAGATACATAAATTGAGGTTTTCCAAGGGAAGTCACTTGCCAGTGATTAGCAGAGATGGGATTACACTTGGGTTTCTCCAGAGTATTTCACTGTCTCCTGCATGAGAACATGGTGGCTGCCAGGAGAGTTTTGGGGACTGTCTCTAGGCCACTAGAAACTCTGCAAGAGGCTGATGTAGTGGTGAAGTCTCAGGGAGGTAGGTGGGCAGTTTCAGTTTGTGGTTCCTCCATTGTGCTGAGTAACTTTCTAGTTCTTGAGTTGGTACTGATGAGCAGTAGCTGTGTTTGGGTCTGTGTTATGGTGATGGGGAAGAGGGCAGGAAGGTGTTGGCTTTCACAGCTCCCCACTCCCCAAATCAGAATGTGGATGTGACTTTGATCACTGCCTTGGAAAGTATCATGGTGATGGTGGATAGTTAACCTGTTGCCCAGTTTCCTCTGGGTCTGTGGAAGGGTGTAGTACTGAGGGCTGTCTTGTGGGCTGCAGGCTGTGGGCACAGTCCAGGGTACATGAGGTGGTCTCATCTTTGCCCCAGGGATCCCGATGTGCAACTTTGGTGCTGAGGATAAGGGTCATGAAAACCTACTCCACAGTATTTCAGAGCCTGTGCTGGCGTAGCTCAGCAGGGAACATTTACAGTCTCTTCAGACTAGGGGAAGGTCCTGCTCTCCTGCCTGCCACATTCCCAGACTAAGTTCCACAGAACACTATTCTTGCTGCTGGTAATGGGTTAGGGATGAGGAATTTCCTAGCCGAAAGCCATCTGGTGGTGGAGGATGACCTCAGAAGTGGTTTCAGAGGTTTCTGGATGTGGGACTATATGTTGTCTTCCACAGGGGCTGTTTGCTTCCTTGCCCCAGAAGGTTAGAGCCTTTGAGAGGTCATGTAGTAAAGACACCAGTTCTGCTTTGTTTAATCCAGGGCTTCCTGCCCCTACGCCTACCCCAGGAGCAGCTGTGGACGTCTGCAGGAATGTTCTGCAGAGCACCATTCGGTAAACACTAGCTTGAGGTGTTCCCTCTCCTCAGAAGCGTGTCTTTAAGATAGGACTTTGGGTGCATTCCCTGCCTTCAGGGCCTGCAGGGGTGAGCCCTGCACAGTGGCGGTGCTGGCTCAGGGGCAGGGTGATGCTGTTTGGGGAAAGTTACTATGAGGTGCCCAGAGCTGATCTTCAGAGTTGCTTCCAATTCTCGTGTGTGTGTGTGTGTGTGTGTGTGTGTGTCCGTCCGTCAGTCCGTCTGTCTTGTCCACACCCTCACTGGATTAGTGGTTTGACCATTACTAACCTTAGCCAGGATATTGGCTAAGTTGTCCCTTTAGTAGGATGATGGGTCCCCTGTACACAGCAGCTCTGGCTCTGGGTCTCCCCATGCCCCTCAGGCGCTCTCTGCAGAAGGCAGTAGTTGGGCAGAGGCTGTCCACAGATTTGCATAATTGTACTGTCCTCTGAATAATTAATAAAGCACTGTCCTTGCTGGGAGCAAAGTCTGTGCCATTATGGATGGGTCTGCCATGAATGGGTTTGCAGGAGCTCTTCCGGAGGAGCTGGTTCCTGGAGTCCTTGACCTTTCAAGGAGCCCTCTATCTAAGAGAAAAGTGGGGACACTGAGTTGTTTTGGGGGAGTTGCTATTGTTTTTGTTTGTTTGGTTGTTTGTTTGTTTTCGAGACAGGGTTTCTCTGTGTAGCTTTGGAGCTTGTCCTGGAACTCACTCTGTAGCCCAGACTGGCCTCGAACTCACAGAGATCCGCCTGCCTCTGCCTCCCAAGTGCTGGGATTAAAGGTGTGCGCCACCACCGCCCGGCTGGAGTTGCTATTGTTGTACCCATGTGGCCCTTGTGCTGGCCATGTCCCTTCTGGGATCCATAAATGGGATCTCTGGTGCACATGGGTTATGCCTCTGTGTTCTCTCTGATTTCTTTGTTCTTATACTGTCTTCTCAAATGTGTGTCCAGCTGTTATTGGGACCTTGCCCCGTTTTTTGGAAGCCACAAGGGCGTGGTGCTTACCTGTAGCTAGAAGTGCATTTTGGAGCAGGAGAGGGTAAGGTAAGCATGTCTACCTGGATCCTCTTCCGGAATTCCAGTCTCCCAGTTTCTGGACCTCAGAAGGTTATTGGTAGCCTGGAGGAAATTCCATTTGAGATTTCTAGTCCTTTTTTAATTGCCTCTTGTTGAGATGAATGTTCTTTCTGGTATGTGGTCTCTTGCTTCTTCTTATGCTAGAAATGGAAATTGAGGCACAGATCTGCCCCAATGTGCTGCTGGAAATTGAGGAAAGTCCTATTTCTCCAAGCTGGGATACACTCCCCTATCTCCCCCTCTGTCCCGAGCTCCCATGGAAGTGTTTCTCAGAACTTCTTACAGGTGTTACAGTCTGTTAGGGCTGAGGGAATCCTATTGTACATACAGGTAGGTGGGCAGCATTCAGTGAGCTGGAGGAAGTAGATTTCTTCAAGGCATGATTCCTCAACTTGAAATGCTAATGTGTCTGAAACTACAAAAGGGAGTTTGGGTTACCTTCCTGCCCACACTGCACATCCCTAGAATGGGTGCCCTGTTCATAGGGACAGGCCATGCTGTCCTGCTAGAGCTGAATGCCCCGACTCCTTTGCTGAGTGTGCCGTGTGTGTGTGTGTGTGTGTGTGTGTGTGTGTGTGTGTGTGTGTGTGTGTGTCAGAGAGAGAGAGAGAGAGAGAGAGAGAGAGAGAGAGAGAGTGTGAGTGTTGGGTGGGGTGGGGTGGGATGGGTATGAGAGTATGTGTGCATACTAAATTATTTACCACTTTGCTTTCATACCAGATAGAACTTTGGCAGGACAGGAATCATCATCCCATTTTACAGATGAGCTAGAGAGGCTCAGAGAGTAATAATCACACCAAAAGGCACCGAGTTTGCATTTTAAATTTACACTCATCAGCTGGGCCTTGGGCTATTGCCCTGCAGCTACCAAGAACCTTCTGCTCCCTGGATCAAAGTTAGTCTGTTGGCTAGGGTGGGGCTGTGGGGACCTGTTGCTTCTCCAGCTGTCTTCTCCACTTGCTTGGAGCGTCTGGGGTGAGAGATTAGCAGAATCCCTGTTTAATAGTTTTCCCACTGTGAGGTTGGCTTTGACACCTTGTGTCAGTGTGGGCATAAGACTGCCAGATGCCCCACTCATTGGGCTGCCCCTGATAGGCTACCTTTTCCTCCTCTTGCCCTGTGTTTTGGAAAGTGATTTGGAGTGTTCTAGAACTATAAGGCGTTCGTCTTGGGTTGTGGCGGTGGGAGGGAGAGGAAGAGTGTCCAGCTGGCTTGTCTTTCTTCAGCCCTTTCTGAGCCTAGAGGTTGGATGGGCAGCCTGAGGTGGACATGCTCTTGATAGGCATGAGGATTGTACTGCGGTGTGATTCAGGTGTGATGTACATGGGTATGACTCAGGATTTGGACCCAGCTGTTTCCTATTTCCATCCTCACCGCACTGAAGACAAGGCACACTGATGAACACAGTTCTGCTCTGTGCCATATGGACCTGTGCCTGGGCCAGACTCTGTCATCTTGGGTGATGAGACAGGTCCCCTGGGGTCTTGAGGTCTACCCGAGATTGCATGCGTGGTCATTTTATCATCTTATTGTTTTATCCTATTATCATACATTGGAGCTTCTATTTGAGGCCCCGGGATCCTGACAGTAGATCCCATCAGCGCTCCCATAGTTCACCCCACCATGTAGCAAGAGATGGCCCAAGACAAGCAGGAAATGACGTTTGTGCTGACATTCTTCCACTTAGAAAATCAATATTCTGTGGTCTGCCTAATTGCTCTGTTGTTGCTAAATGAGTCATTATGGAAGGAAAATAGCAAATGCATTGTGAGATTAATGGGAGAAAATAGTTGGCAAATGACTTTGGTTTGCTTCCGAAACTCCGAGAAGGTGTTACTATGAGAAATCTGGAGAGTCATGCAAGTCCCAAGCAGTGGGGAGACAGGCAGCTATTGGGTGGTGAGGTGCTGGAGGTACTGACAGGTCTAAGATGCCCGTTTGAGTCGGGTGCCACTGGGACTGGAACCAGGAGTTAGTAAATGTCAAGTTAGCCCGCACCGCAAAGGAACTTCGATGGCCTGGGCTGGAGGGAAGGGGCATTGTTCAGGTAGACCCTGCCACTTGTCAGGCACCAGGCAAGCTGGAAGAAGTGGTGGGTACTGAGCCTCTCCCCTCAGGGCTGGGATAAAATTGTCCCACAGGCAAATTATAATTGCACTGCCCATGGAAGTGAGTCCAGATGTGGCATTTGATCCAGTGGGAGTAAGGTAGGAACAGTGAGCTTTCTGGGCAGGTAGAAGAGCATACACACATTCCATGGTCTGGCTGCTGGGGGATGGAAGAGTATGTGACCCTAAATCTCAGACCGTCCTAGGAAATATAATTCTTACAAGTGTGGAGACCAAGGCAGAAACAGCTAAGTACTTGCCTAAGGTCATATAGGCGTTAAGGTGAACTGGGTTCAAACCTGGGCCTGAAGAACCCCAAGTCCAAAGGCACTTGGAAGCTGGCACCTGCGACTAGTGTCAAGGACTTCATTCCCACAGAAGGACTGGCAGCTGCCTGAGACTGTTGAACTGGGGTCTACAGGACGCCAGCAAAGTGTTGGCCTCAGTATCCCCAAACCAGACTTTTCTTCCTCTTAATGGCAGCCTGACAGTTTCGCAATGTTCTAAATGCCGAGTATATTAATGACTCTTGAAAAGGCTTTGTAAATAACATCCGTCTCCCCTCCCATGAGGCCTGTTGGTTTATTCCTTACTAGTATCCAGCTCACTTGTGATGATGTGGGGCCTTCTGCTGTCTACAGAGGTGTTGGTGGAGGTGTGGTTAGCTGAGCACACTTGGAGATTTCTGGACTCTCCAGGGTTTCAGAAGTGGCAACAGCAGGTGGGGAGAATTGACCTTCACTGTGAGCACTAAGAAAGGCCTGGAGGGCATCAGAGGCCATGCTGCCCTGTTTTCTGGAGATAGCTGAGCATCTTTGTGCCAGAGGAGCTGTGCAAAGAAACCCAGCCTTTGAGGGCTAGATCCTCAAGTCTGTGGTCCGTTCTGGAGTGTGTAGCCCCCTCAAGTTCTGGGTAATCCAGAGATTCCAAGCAGTAGGCCCACATTCTTCCTCCCCCACAGCCAGGTTTCTGGAGGACAGGGAGTGATGGGTTGCAGGTAGGGCTGTACGCTCGTCTTCCTAGGTACAGAGTAACCCGGGATTGGGTGTGCAGGACCTGCTTGCACCCAGAGCCAGACCTCAGGGTGTCCCTATAGATGCTGAAGGACAGGGCCAGATGGGCTGTTGAGCCTCGGAAGTGTCAGGAGCTTGCTGGGCATGTTTGCTACTGTTGCTGGCTGGAAGCCAGGTTTCAGCCCGGGTCTGATTGGCTGTTCCTGCCCCTTGCCAAATGTAAACTGCAGCGCTCCATGGCTAGAGGCTAAGTGTTTATGTTGGTTGGTTAAAGAGCCCAGCCGGTGCTCTTTGTCCCACACTCATTCCATTTCCCAAAAAAACTTCTGCTTAGTTCTTCAAGTAAACAGCAAGGCATTTTGCTGCGGGACCGCCAGCCCTGCCCAGTACCCCAGCCCGCTGCCGGAGGGAGCCTGAGGTAGCAGCAAGGAGGCTTGCCGGGCCCCCTGTTGTGATCAAGACCATGAGCAAACCAAAAGCAACTTTGGGAGGGGGGTTATTCCGCTTTACCACTTACAGTCCATCGTGAGGGAAGTCCTGGCAAGAACTGAAGCGCGGACTGCAGAGACCATGGTGCTGCCTGGCTTGCTCTCTGGTTCACTCAGCTTGGGTTTAGATGGCCAAAGACCATACCTGCCCGGGGGTGCTGCTGCCACAGAGCAGACATGGAGGCCTCTTCTTAAGTAAGGTTCCCTCTTGTTTGTGTCAAGTGACAGAACCAACCAACCTGTACCGCCAGCTTTTGCTCTTCAGTGTGCTATTTTAGGATCACATAGCAGCCCTGACTCTGGATACCGATCCTGGGTCTCTTCATAGGCATTTTCCGGCTTTCCATAGACAGGCTTGGGCCTGCTGGAACCCAGGGAGGTGTGAAGTGGAAGGCACCTCGTTAAGCTTCCCCTACCATGTATGTATGCGTTGCTTCTCCTTGGACCATGAGAGGATTTGAGATCCTTTCTTCTGTATTTCTCTCCCAGCTAGGTATCCCAGCCACTGTGCTAGTATGTGTAGGTACCCGCTTAAGGCCAGGTGGATAGTGGGCTCTTCTCAGAGCCCGGTCTCAGGGTGCCCACCTGACCTGCAGCCTCTTACTCCTAAGTCAGAGTGGCTGAATTTCTAGTCTAAAGATTTGCCGTGAGCACAGAGCTTGGACTCCTCTCCACCCAGGGAGTCCCAGGATAAGTATTGTAGTGGTGTCAGGCAGACTGCTGTGGGCACACACAGAGAGAGCGGCCCTGCAAACAGTCTCCTGCGTGTGCTCCTGTCTGCTGAGAAGCACTGAGTCTCAGATCATTCCTAGCATGCCTCAGTGTGTTCCTAGCAGGGACCAGCAGCTTCCTTACTGGCTCAAGGGTCAAGGGGCCTCCTTAAGCGACCTTAGTCCAAGTAGAACTCAGGACCTGAGCGCCATGGGCAGCGCTGGTCTGCTGACTTTCCTGAGTCTTGGGGCAGGTTCGGACAGGTTGGTGGCGCCTGTGTGGTCAGTGTGAGGCTTCTCGGTGTGCTCTCAGGAACACTGCGTCCTTTCTAGCACAGCTTTAGAGAAAACTACTCTAGACCTCTGGTTGCCACCTCAGCACATGGATTCCTGGTTTTGAGGGGTTTTGTGACTCTGCCCTTGGGTGGATTCAGTCCAAGTTCACATGTTTCTTACAGCGCTTGGAATTCCTCTGAGTCTGTGGACTACATACATAGCCCTTCGCAGTAGTCTGGACCATAACTATCCCAGGGCCGGTCTGATCTGGCCTGGTTGGAGCTCAGTTGGGGGGCCTATTTTCCCCTCATTCTCTCCTCAGCTCCACTTCCCCTGACCCTGGCAGAGGACCAGCCATCCCAGATGGTAGATGTCTTGCCCGTGAGCCCTGTTTCTCTGGGGCAGAAGCTTGAAGCCCATGGCTGAGGTAGCTGCTGCTGGACATTGTGCTGGCAGCCCAGAGAGAGCATGTGCTAAAGCGCTCTGCCTGTGAAGGCAGACTCTTCAGCTGCCCTGGCAACAGCTCCTCAGCAGCCTGTGGTGTGGCCACTGAGCATGCCTCCTGACTGGCTGCCTTCTCCGGCTCCTCAGCAGCAGCCGCTTTCAGGCTTCAGGCAAATGGTGAAAGAAGGTTGGGGGACCGAGGTCCTTAGACTGGCAATCCTCCTGCTGCCACCAGGTGCTCCCTGGGGTTTCATCTGTATATGCTAGGGTGGGTCTGCAGGGACAGCAGAGCTGACATCAAGGGCTCAACAAGCCTCAGAGCCTCCAGACTCTGCTTGCCCTTGCTGCCCCAATCCCCTTGTGCTCTGGGCTCCCTTGTTTACTCATGCAAGTGCCCCAGGTCAGGGTCTTTGTCAAACCTAGCTCTGCCTACTTACCTGTAAGGTGAGGATAATGGCAATCCCCGTCTCTTGGGAGTCTTGAGGAATAGATGAAATTTACAGCGAAGTGCTTGGCACGGAGCAGGTGCTTGAAGCCGAAACCCTTAAGGCGCCGTCATGCTGTGCTCCCTGCCTTCTCTTCCCCTGTCCAAATGCCTTCTCTACCCATCTTCAAGTCCCAACCCCTTTGCTTAGGGCTTGCTTCCCTGGTGCCCCTTGCCAGCCTCTCGAGCTGTTCATTTGGGTCCCTGTTGGATCTGCCCCTCAACAGTAGAAGGGCTTCCTGGGGACACTGGGGGTCTAGCTCCTCCCCCAGTCCTAACAAAGAGCACTCTGCCTCGATCTGCATACAGGGCTGTTGAGATTAGCCCCTTGCAGAGGGACGTCAGGGCCAGGTGAGGAAGGAATGTTCCCAAGTAGACAAGGGGCCGCAGACACTCTGACCTGCTTCTTCCTACTGCTGTCTAGGGTTAGGGGAACAGTTGGGTCTGCTCTCAGGGAATCTGCTGGAATGGTGATAATACTCGAGGTTTGAAAGGAGTCGGTCCCTCAGGTGGCGAAGCAAGGAGCAGGGCCCCGAGACAGGTAGAGGGAGCCCGCTGAGGACAGGCTTCAGAGGACAGGGCCTTTCTTCTTCTTGGACAGGCTGTGGGAGGTGAAAAGGAGGCTCGGCGCTGGGAGAGTGGGAGCCAGTTCTAAAGGGCAGGAGCAGCAGGTAGGAGAGGTGAAGGCTGAGACTGAGGAGATAGACGATGGGCCCCAGACTGGCCCCTTTTTGGCTGGGTGCTTTGTTTTTGGTATCAGAAGTATAAGAGGTGCTGGGAAAAGGCTGTAGAGGGACTTGTTGACTTTTCCAAGGTCTTGAGGCTAGTACAGAAAAGCCAGGACAGCCTGCCAGCTGCCCAACATTAAAACTGCTGGTGGCCACAGACTGTTCAGGACTGGCTGCCATATCCTTTTGGCTGGATCAGGTAGTCTGTTCTCTAACCACATGTAAGAACTACTGAATGTCCGTGAAAAGGTGGCCTCTACAGTACTGTGGTATTTTCAGGTTCCTGGCCACTTTTGAACTAGGCTACAGGACAGAGGTGGAGGTTATAAGACCCAGTTCTCTTACTCCTACCTCAAGGAGCCCAGGACCCCTTTCTGGGTCCCACATGGGGCTCCTTGCAGTTCTACATGCAAGACATGCATGACCATTGTCTCTCTAGCCCTTGAAGGGCAGACTTCCCATAGACAGCCTAGACCTCCTCTCCACTTCTGCCACCCAGTATGAAGCCTGGCACAGCTCAAGCCGAATAAACACATTCATTGAGCACCTACTGCATGTCATGCACCATGCCAGGTGCTGGAATAATTAACTTTGGCATGGCACTTTATGATCCCCACAGCTCCTCTGGGTCTTGTTAGGAGGTTGAATCTCTCCAGTTGGGTATTTATTTCCTTATTTTTCAAGTGAGGAGACTGAAACAGAGAGGAGAGTAGCCTGAGGTAACATCCTCAGCCACTAACAAGGGACCAAGCCCCTCCTGAGCCTTGACCCCTCCCTGGGCTGTGGGTACACTCTGGGGATTGGCAGCCGCTTCTTCCCAACTTCATGCTGAGGTGGAGCTTCAGGAAGCCAGGCCCACAGAGAACCGTATCCAGGGGAGCAGGACTCCTGGGGGCCACAGGAAGCACCTGCCTGGTCCTTGTCTCCACCCAGCAGGAACTGGTTGTTGGGGACAATTGTCTGTGTTTGGGGTAAGTCTGAGGTAGAAGAACAAAGAGAACCCTTCCTGCCACCGACACAGCTTTGACCTTGGAAACCCTGTGGAGTTTCATTTACTGGAAAGAAAGAGGGAAGAATTGGTTACCAGCTTCAGAGAGGGGCAGGCCTCCCGCAGGCAGCATCGAAGAAGCCTTGACTTTGTGAGTTCTTGCTGTTGGATTTCTCCTTTTCAGTTTGACAGACGTCCTGGGGATCTGTCTGGGCTGGCCAGAAGGTGCAGAGATGCCAGGAGCGCTGGCCTTCTTTGCCTAGACACCACAAGGCCTGACCTTTAAACAAAGACCATGTGGTGATGCCAGAGGTGCAGATGCAGTCTGCAGATTCCTGTCCCACAGGTCCTGCTGTAGAAGTACCCGCCTGTGGGAGGGCCCGAGTCGGTCAGCTGTACACGCAGCGGGCAGGGCTTTGGCAAAGAAGCTGTGGCAGTCAGGAAGTCCTGGGCGTGGTAAAGCCCAGCATTTATCTGATTTATCTGCTTTTTTTTTTCTCTCTCTCTCTCCACATACATTGGCAAGTCTCAGTTGTGTGCCAGGAGCTGGTGTGACCCTAGGAGAGGTCTGATGTGTTGTGGGCCCTGCCTTGCCCATGTGACATAGGAATCCTAGCTGAGGCACTTCACAGCTATGATGACGGCTGTGACAGTCTGTAGGGCTATGTCCTTCTGGGGTCAGGGACAGCTGCTGGGCTTTGGTGGCAGAAGTTTGGGTTTGGAAGAGAAAGCCCTAGAGTTATTTTTTGTGACATTTAAATTTTTGCATCTTTAAATGCTGGCAATTGATTCAAGACTTAAAAATGTCGTACACTGTGTGGCTAAACAAAACACGAATGTTGACCAAATACAGCCTGCACTCTGGTTAGAGTCCTTTATGGTAAGGGTGGCCAAAGTCCAGGTGGCTAGAAGGCATTTAGGCCAGGCCTCCCTGCAGAGGGACAGGGCAGAAACAATGGGACCCACGTCCATTTATTGAGTGGACGGTGCCTGCCTGGCTGTGGGCTGGCTTGGTCCCAGTGGTGTGCAATGCTGCCGTGGGCCGGCATATCAGCTGGAGGCTAGCCCAGGCTGCCCTGAGAAGGCCAGCTGTGTTCCCTGCTCCATGGGTGCTTCCCCAGCTTTGCCACAGAAATAAGCCCCTTGGGCCAGTCCGGATGGAGCCCAGGAAAGAAAAGTGGCTGAAGAGACACCCCAGTGACACCTGCGTCCTGCTCTTGGGCAGCGGTGGGACGGCACTGTCCATGCATGTGACCTTGCTGCTGTTAGCATCTGCTCTTCTGCCAACAGGGCAGTTCCTTCCTGTGCTGCTGAGGAGGGCCTTCACAGAGACCTTGTGCCCTGTCCTTCCCACCCTTCCATTGCAGGCTCCTGCTCCTCAGAACCTTGATCACCTCTAGCCTGGCTCAGGCCTGTCCAGGCCTGTAGGCATAACTTTCCTTTTCCTCTTTCTCCACTGACTGGCTTTATAGACGATCACCTGGTGCCTGGTCCCTCCATTGTCCTCAGGCTTAAACCTTCATTATCCCCGTATTGTATGCAAAGCGTCAGAGCCAGAGGCAGCTGACCCTCATCTTGGATTGGTGGAGCATCCCGACAGCCCGAAGGTTTCCAGCCTCAGTGTCTGCAAAAGCATGAGGAAAATGGAGAGCACCTCCACCCGACCCCCACCCTGGGTGGCCTTGAAGAGTCTGCCACCCCCAAATGCCTGTATCTGAGGTGGGGCTCCTCTCTGTGTTCTGGGTGCTGGTCTGAGGTCAAGCAGCACTCGGGGATTTAGGAACTTTGGGGTGATGGGAGCCACATTAGCCAGCTCTTCATCAGAGTCCTCATCGCTACCCTCCCATTCTCTTTCTCTTCGCTTAAGTCTTCTTTCAATGCAGAGATAACTAAAATCAGAAGCTCGTAGCACAGACTCCAAGCACTGCTACCTCAAAACTCTCCCTCCACCAAAACCACCAGGGATCTTCCTCTGCAGAAAATTTGGGGGGGCTCATAGACAAAGAACTGTCCCTGTGCGTGGACCAGTGCCCTCCTCCTCCTCAGCTCACTTGGCGGGAAGGCAGGCAGTGCCTTCCCGTGAGCACTCCTGCCCTCACCGACAGCCCGCAGCTTCTTTCTGGGTTGGGGAACTAGAGAAGTGTTTGAGTCCATAGAGGAGTGGAGACGGGTCTGGAACATGGCTTCCCTGAAGCTTCACACAAACTCCAGGACAGGCAGGTTGCCTGTCTCATTTTCTGGGGCAGACAGAACTCCCCTGAGGGATCCTTGGGGTGAGTTATTTCTGTTTTTGTTCACCTGTACTAGACCCTGGGGACAGGGACAGAAAATCAGCTGTGGTCCCTGCCTGTGTTGGTGTGGGAGAGGTACCTGCTGCTGTTCCTGGGAAGCTTGCCCTCACCACAGCTTTTACCCAGCTCTTCGGTGCTCCAAAGGGAGGCCAGGCCAGGCAGGAGTGTGGCCTGGGTTTTTAGGTGGGCCATGGAGGAAGAGAGTCACAAGTTGGGGTTCTCAGGAGTGTCTGGGCAGAGCTCTGAAACTTGTATAGCTGGTCAGGAGATGGAGCACTGGCCCTGGGTAGGGAGGGTTACTGTAAGTGTCTGGTTGGGTTAGCTAGCCCAGTGTCCCGCTTATTTATGGGCAAAGCTGGGGAAGCACCCATGGAGCAGTGAACACAGAGTGCTGGCCTGGGCCACAGTGGCACTGCCTGCCTGCCTTGGAGATGAAGTTCTTTGTCATCTGAAAAGCAAGCGTGAGGCCAGCCCATTCCTGGGGCTCTCTTGAGGATCAGCCCAACAGCTCTGGGGTGTGTGTGTGTGTGTGTGTGTGAATATTAGGGGTGATGAGGATGAGGTGGTAGTGAGTGACGGGGCCAATAAGAAGAAATATTTATAGAAGATTCACCTTGTGCCTGTAGCTGACCCTAGGCTGATCTCCCCATTTCCCCTTCTACTCTATCTAGTCTTGCCAGTGCCGGAACAATTGGTGGTTTTGTTTGATTATTTTTGTTGTTGTGGCTTATTTTTTAAATAAGGTCTCCTTAATATATCCCAGGAGGCCTCAAGCTCTCCATCCTCCTGTTTCTGTCTCCAGGTGCTGGGATTACATGCGCCCCCCCCCCCCCCCCCGCTGCAGTGGTCCCTGGTCCCTGCCCTGCAGTGCAGCTCCATATCTGTTCTTCCGCCAGCGGTGTCCTCTTGGCCCTGCTTGTTTGTCTCATTCATGTGTTAACCCTGACTCTTCCTGCCTGAGCTAGATTTGAGCCCCCCATCTTCTGCCGTGTAGGTTTGAACCTGACCCACATTTGATCAGGACCTTGAGAGAGTAGACTTCATCTCCCGCTCGCTCCTTCCTGTGTCTCCAGTACCTAGGGTAGGGCTGGTGTAGTGTCAGTGAATGAACACACAGTTCGTTTCATTTTACCCTGTGAGGTAGACACATTGCTATCTGTATTTTACAGACCAAGAAACTAATCTCAGAGAAGTGGAGTCACTGGCCCAGGGTCATATAGCTGCAAGAGGACATGCTTTAAAGCTCTTCCTTAGCCACTAGAAGCCCACTCCTGCCCCTAATCGCCAGCTGGTCATTCCTGCCTCTTGGATAGATAGGAATGTGAGCAGCCCAGAAGAGAGAGGTAGGTGGGGTTTCACCTGGGGAACATGCAGGATGAAGCCATGGAGGAGGTGATAAGGAAACTACCTGTGTCTGAGTGTGCCAGTTGGTTGAATGTTAGGGACTTTATAGATGCTCAGGCTTGAGAACCCCAGCAGAGCAGTCCCTGAAATTGCCCCCTAGGTGCCAGCTATTCTGAAAGAAAGGAAGGAAGGAAGGAAGAAAATACCAACAGCTGTAGCTGTATCGCCTACCCACCTTCAGGCTCCTTGTGCTAGCTCTGGCTCCTGGCATATTTTCTGTTTCCCAGAGGAGCTTAGGCCTGGCCAGGCTTCCCAGGGTGAGAAACAGAGAGAGAGAAAAAATAGAGGGTGGGGGGAGTGTGTGTGTGTGTGTGTTTGTGTGTGCGCTCACGCGCATCCGTCCATCCATCCATCCGTCAGTCCGTCCGTTCTTGCTGTTTGCACTACCCTCACATCTTAATCAGTCTATTTCTGGGAGCAATGACTTCATCTCCCATGATTCTCGACACAGCCATTGTGAAGCGTCCATGGAAAGGCTGGGCCTGGCACCATTCATGTTCTCCTGATGAGCCTGGTTGGGGAGCAGTTGGTGGCCCTGCTCTGACTTGGCTCTGGGACTTACAAGAAAGCTACCTCCCAGATACTCTGCTTTCTGGCCCTATTGACCTGAGGAGCTGGTAGCAAGTTTAGCCATCTAGAACTTCCTGTAGGCCTACCATGTGCACTCTGTCAGCACAATGATTGGGAATTGTACCCAGCTGAGACTCCATCTAGGCTGTGGAAGATACTAAGTGGCAGCCTGGACTTCAGTAGCCGCAGAACCCAGAACCAGACCCCAAATGACTACAGCGAGGGTGGGGAGAGGCTCAACCTTTAAAACCTTTGTAGCGCTTTGTTTTGTTCTCTGAGCCAACACAAAGCCTTAAAGTGTCCTGTCCCTTAGCCACATCCCAGTCCTTAAAGCCTGTGATTCAGATATGTATGAGTTCCTATCTGCCCTTGCGAAGTAAATGTTTGTTAATGAAATTAATAGTGTAAGCAAGATTTGAGGAGGGTGGGCAGCTGGGGGAAAGGGTTATTTAAACATACTTCAAACAACACTGGCTCTAGCTGCTGTGCAGACATTTGCATATGTAATGACTGCTAATTATAGGTGGCCTCGGCTGCTAACACGTTTGCAGTCACCCACTCGGAATCCTCTGGCATGCTTCTCACTAAAGATAACACAACAGGAATAATAATACCTATTGGTTTTTGATCCCTTGTTATGTGCCAGACATCCTCCCAAGTGCTTGGCAGCAGCAGCAGCTCATTTGATCTGTGCAACACTGAGTCCCACAGATCTTATCTCCTGTGTACCAGGCATAAGACTGAGGCTGAGGAGCCTAGGTGACTACTTCCCTGGGCTCAGTACAGTCAAGAGCCTCACAGGTGGGCTCCCCCTGCCCTGGATGCTCCTGGGGACACTTGGTAATGCTTTCATCTCTGAGCCGGTTCTCTTTCTTGGCCCTCTCAGAAGCCCCCATTTTGCTAAAAAGGAATAAAACATTTGCCCAAGGAGGGAAGTAGGCCCCATACCTTCTAAAGTAAACCAGGACAGGCAGACCCCCTCTTTCCTGCAGTCTGATGGTGGGGTGAGGGGTAAGAGTCAGCCCCTCAGGAGCCAAAGAAAAACTAAAACAGTAAGCAGGGGGAGAACACTGTCCCAGCGTAAATTAATGTGTCACTAAACTAGAGGTGGCCCACCGTGGCTCACGACCAGCTGTAGCCCACAGACAGGCGGGGTCTCACACAATGGGGTGGAATGGTGTTCCAGTTTTCTGGTTGGTTACCAGCAAGCAAGTTACCGTTTACATATTCCTAAACCATTCACTTCAAACATTCTCCTCAGAGTCCAGACAGCTTTGGGCCTGCATTCCTGTTCATCTGACCTCTTACCCTGTATGCCTTTCCAGATCAGCTCTGCTGACACTGGAAGGGGTGGGGGTTGTAGGATTCCCATTGTAGAGATAGGAGACCAACAGGACCACCCACCAAACCCAGCCATGTGGTTCTCAGTTGTGTCCAACCCCTCTGGCCACCACGGAAAGTAAGAAGCCTTGCCTGGCCTAATGACTCAAAGATAACCAGCAGTGGGCCCAGGGGCCATTTTTGGTCCCCCTTCCCCTTTCCATCCCTCCAAAGCCGTTGGGGACATGGGAAACCTATTCTTTTGAACTCGATCATTTTCTTGAAGACAGAATGGAGCTGAATTGGGTCAATGCTCTCTTTGCTGTGCTCAGCTGTTTCCTCTGCACACCATCACTACTGAGTCTGCTGCTGGCTCTCCGCCACCAAGCTCCCCAGTTAGAATTCTGTGTCTGGCCATCCTCAGCAGGCTTGGCTCTCTCTGGCAGAGAAGAGTGATGTGTGAAACCACGGAACCAGTGTCTTTCAGGCTCCCAAACCACATGACCTCCACCTCCAGGACCTAGGCTTCAGGTCTTCAGCACCAGGCCACCGCTGCTGAGTTTCCAGCAGCGGTAGCGCAGGTGGGGAACTAAAGGCTTCGTGCTTGCTGGAGTTAGGCTCTGTGGATTGGGGAAATAAGAATGCCCCACTCTGTACCTGTAAACACGGCATTACTCAAGGCACCTACCTCACAGGGCTGGGCTGTCCTGGTGTAAACAGGGTGTGGCATGTCAGTGGCCAGCCCTGGGCTAATTGGCTTGCAATGAGAGGTGTCCTGTGTGCCAGGCAGAGTTTGGAGGGAGTTGTAGGGCTCAGAAAGGGGTGATCCGGGCCATTCCCATTCTCGGCTCCCAGAACTGCAGTGTCCCCATGCAGTGTCAGACCCCACACTGGACAGTGAAGTGGCCTCTTCTGGCCCGTGGCCTGTCGTGTCTGCTTTCCCTTTCCACTAAGCCGCCAGCTTCCTAAGGGCAGGGACAGGCATCTAGTGGGACTGTGAACTAGGGGTGGGGATCCTTCTCTGATGTGTGTCTTGGTAAAGTCGTCAGTGGCAGCTCACAGCAGCACTGTGCAGGATGCCTGTAGCACAGACTCAGAAGACCCTGGGAGGAAGGCCGGGCCCAGGCCGTCTGAGGACAGGGCTATGGGGAGTCCTGGGAGGGACTGTGAACGCCACCTTGCTCTATGTAGACCAGCTCTCTGGCCACATGCAGCAGCAAGGAGAGCAGTGGCTTCTAGGTAGGTCTGGCCTCAGCTCTGATTGACCAGTCCTCCTCCTCCTCCTCCTCCTCCTCCTTCTCCTCCTCCTCCTCCTCCTCCTCCTCCTCCTCCTCCTCCTCCTCGTTGTTTTGAGATAGTGTTTCTCTGTGTTGTTTTGGTGCTGTCCTGGATCTCGCTCTGTAGACCAAACTGGTCTTGAACTCACAGAGATCCGCCTGGCTCTGCCTCCCGAGTGCTGGGATTAAAGGCATGTGCCACCGCTGCCCGGCTGTTTGATTGACTTCTGACGGCAGCCCCTGGACATGAGAGAGTGGCAGGATCCCCCAGGTCACTCCATGGCATTGTTACTGATGGCCCCAGGGTTGGGGATAAGGGCACAGTGTAGGGGTTTGAATTTCAAGAAGCATGTTTGAACATTGACATGTAGCCCAGTGTAGACACAAGGTGACACTTGTGCCTTATGGTCAGGGACAGGACTTGGGGACTAGGTAACAGCTGACTTGGGGGTACAAGTGAGGCACTAGTTAGAGCCCAGGGAGTGGCTGTATCTCTGGACAAGTTAAGGACGGAGAGCATTGAGCACCGGGTAATGCTAGCACAGGCCCTCGGGCTAGGTTATGGTCACCCTGTCCTTTGCCTCCTTGGCACATCCAATCCTTGGCACACCGTGAATTTCTGCCCAGCACTTGGCAGTCTGACAGCCGAGAAAGGAAAGGCTGACCACGTCTCATTGCTTGTTCAAGTAAATGTACTGTTTCGGGGGAGATGTCACGTGGGTGGGAGTTGACTCCCACGGAACGCTTTAATAGAAACATTACATTTGGGGAGCCAACATGTGTTAACATCTCAGTAGGGGAAAAGGTTCCAGGTTTCTCTGCCAGCCACAGTGATCGCCTCAAAGCCCTGCTTGGGGGCCTGGCAGATGAGGGTGGTGCATCCAGCCTGGTGGAAGGCAGAGGTGGCCAGAGGCTGGGAGCTCGCTGGGCTTATCTGGAGGAGATGGGGCTACTGAGCAGGCGGAGAAGAGGAAGGGAATTTGGGGCTGTGGACTGACAGCTTTCCTTAAGCACCCACACAGTTCATGTGGGGTGGGGGGGGAGGGTTTCTGCAGGTAGAGACAGTAGGCCCTGGAGCAATGAACTCCAGCTTCCTACCAGTGACTATCTTCTGTGACCTCGGGGAGCACCCCTACCCTCTGCTTCAGCTTCACCTTAGGCAGAAGTTGTGTGGGGGCCCAGGCTTAGATCCCCCGAAGGTTTAAGGAGATAATGTATATAAGATACCTCACTCTTGGCTTAGCACAGAGTAGGCACCGGGACACATGTTTTTTATTGGTGCTGATAAAGCCATACATGCATGGATGTGCTCACATAAATTAACAGCTGGGGTGTGCTGAAGCTGCTTCCTGGAGTTGGCCCTCAATCTGACATCCTACCATCAGCCAAGTGTAGGTAGCAAGGGTCTTAAGAGGCCCTTGCCCTTGAAGAGCCTGGCTGATTCCTCTGCAATGGTCCCTCACTGGTGCTGCCCTGAATGACTTGCAGATTCATCCTGAGGTGGTCCCCGGACTAGACTATAGCAGCACCTCCCGGTGGGGGCGTGGGGGCTTTGTCCTTAGAGAGCAGCCTCCTCCGAAAGGAGAGAGGAATGTGCGACTCTGGTGATTACTTTGGCTGTTGCTGTGACCGAATGCATGGCAGAAGCAGAGGGAGGGTTATGTATTTTGCTGGTGGTTTCAAGAGTTCAGTGCTTGGGCGTTGGCCCTTTGACACTTGACAAGATCAGTTTAGGGGTAGGTCTGGCAGGGGAGTGCTGTTGGCTGCGTGGCCTGTTGGAAAGACAGGGCAAGTGTGCTGCAGGCACACAGGCTCCCTGCCAGCGGAAACCCGGGTTTCCTTTCCTCATTCTCCCCTCCGGAAGTACCCTCAGTGACAGCAAAGAGGAGCCAGGGATATGCAGAAAAGGCTTCCAAGTGTCTTTACAGTCAGGGCTCACTCTCCTGTCACACCCAAAAAGGGAAGCTCTTTCAGGGGGAGGTTTCCAGAGTCCACAGAGAGCCTTGCCTGGTTGGTAATGACAACTTCAGATAGGAAAGAGGAAGCCGGGGCCTTGAGTTCTGGTGAGAAGACTGGGCTATAGGGTGTGTATGCTCTTCATGCATTGTGGAGTCCTTAGCCTTGAACCAGAGATGAACAGACCCCAAGGAGGACCTGCAGATCCAGAAGTAGCATGCAGGCCCATGGCGGGTGGGGGTGGGGAAGACTTCCCTTAAATGGGAGGAGCCTAGCTGGGCTTTAAAAGGTGGAACAGACAGGGGATGTGGCCATGAGGAAGGGAAGGGTCTTAAGGTTGCTAGCACTGGCTGTGAAGGAGGAGTGTGCTGAGATTGGATAGGGCCTATTCAGGAGGGCTTGCCCTCAGACCTGTTGGTTTTAGACTGTGCACCTCCAGCTGGTGCTGGAGGGTGTAGAAGATACACTTCTCCAAGACCAGGCAGCTGGTGAGTGTAGGAGCCAACTTAGGATACAGTCCATCCTCTGCTTGTGTCAGCTGTGACCCCTTCCTGTGACTGCTGTCACACAGAGCAAAAGTCCTGCTCTAAGGCCGTGTTTGCTACAAGATAGTAGACGTAGGTAAAAGCTGAGCGTGGTGGCACACGTTTATGATTTCTACAGAAAGCCAGTGTTTGGGAGGCTGGGGCAGGAGGATTGAATCTGAGGCCAACTTGGGCTACAGATTGATGTCTTGTCTCAGAAAGAATGCAAATGCAGGTTCACTGGCAGGGAATGGCTTCCTGCCTGGAAGAAATCCAGGAGGGCTTCCAGTTGGAAGGAGTATTTGAATGAGACACATCTGCTTTTAGACGTAGTTGGGTCATTTGTGCAAGTGACTGTCTCTGTGGATCTGATTTAGTGTGGGGAGTGGTGTCCTGCCTTTTATTGCGTGCACAATCATGAAACTGGGGTTGGTCTGGCTTGGAGCCAGCACCTGGTGCTTAGAGGACAGGCTCTGTTTGCTTATTTCCTGTTGGCTTGGCCATTGTGGAGCCAGGGGGGCTTTGCTGGTCCCATACTCTGTAAATATGTTGTCTCCTCTTCCTGCTAGAAAATGTTACGAAGACTTAGAAACTGAAAGGGTAAACCTGGCCTCCAGAGGAAGACCATGGCTGACTAGGAGCCTGCCAGGCCATGGACCCTGAGGGATGGGCAGGTGCATATGTGGCCAGATGAGGTGGTGTTGGCCCAGCATGCCCAGAACTCAGCTAAATCCAGAACTGGGGCCCCAGCAAGATGAAGTAAGCTGGATACCCTAAGATTGGAGTCACCTGGGCCAATAGGACAGCCTCTTCACCAGCCCTGCATTTGCCCCTGCAGAATCCTGCGCACAGTAGGTGCTAGACACAGTCTAGGGCAGACTCCAGTTGCCATGGACAGAACTAGGGCCTGCGGTGATTCCAGAAGGGTATGGCCTCGGACGGGGGCCTCCCCTACCAGCCACTTTCTGTCTCTGTTTCCTTTGGGGACTTGAAGCCTTTGAAGACAGGGAAGCTCTAGATCAGCTCTCTTGCCTGGTGGCTCTAGGGAAAGGGGCACTGACGCCTTGGTGCTCGAAGCTTAGTAAGTGGAGCCTGGTGCTGTGGCTCACCTTTGTGGTGTGGGAAAGGGTGAGCCACGCAGAAATGTTTGGTTGACCAGGGGTGCCGTCCCAGAGCTACAGCGGTGCAGTGTTACAGTAGCGCGTTACAGTGAGGGCTGCGTATGGTGTGACCCGAGGATGGATCTCTAAATGGTGCCCGTTGGGCTCCTAGACGTCTGGGTACCACTCACAGCTAACCAGCTCTTTGCTCTGTTGGCCCAGTAGAGAAACCATCCCAAAGTGAAAAGACTGCTGTCTGGGACCCAGGACCTTCTCAGCTGGAGGGCTTCCGTCCATCCCCACAGCAGGGGCTGGGCTGGGCTTCCCTCCGTGTTTCTGTCCCAGTGACTGTGGTCCGCAAACCTGCGCCCTTCTCTGGACCTCTCTCGCTGTGTTGCTTTTTTGGAATGTCTGAGTGGAAGTGGTAGTGCCGCCAAGAGGGAGGGATGCTTGCCCCGGCTGTTCTGGCTGTGTGAGTGGGAACTAGACCTCACCTCTCTCCTGCGGTGCGTGCCCAGCTCAGTCCACAGGATGCTTTTGGAGCTCAGCCATAGTTGGAGGGGGCTGGAGGGAGTTGCAAGGGCACATAGGCACAAGCCCGAGGTCCTAGCCCCCCATTCCCTCCAGATTGTCCTCATCCCCACGGCTTCGTCTTCCTGCTCCAGCCTGCACTGGAGGGCAGCCACCTGTCTCAAGCCATGCAACCGAAGGCAGCAGGCCTGGGAGAATGGGAGGGGCGGGGTCAGGAGAGAGTGCCTGGGGCAACGGAGCCGATGGAGGTCTGGACTGCTGGGGTGGGGAGAGGGTGGAGAGGTACAGGGGTTCCCTCAAATCTGGTGCTCCAACTTCTCCTTAGTGTAGCTCTGGCTGGCCTGTCTCAGACCAGCTAGGAAAATATGTCCATAGATTCCAAACGCCTATCAAGTTCTTACTTTTTGGCAGACACCACAGCTCAAGGTGTTCTGGGCTTATTGGGCTGGACTAGTAAGGTTCTTGAGGGAGGGGAGACTGCAGCAGAAAAAAGCAGGATGACCTCAGATCCCTGCTATGAAGAAAACGGAGGGAGCTGGTGATAATGGATGTGGGGGTGGAGAGTGGGAAGGGCCCTCCCAAGACTGATCTTTTGATCTGAGACCAGAATGCATCTAACTGGGGCTGCTGGGCATTGGCTAGCGAAGGTTCAGGGGCGGGATTCCAGAGGGCAGAGCCAGCACTCCAGGGGAGGTGCTTGGGAGGATCTCTGGGCCGAGGCTTTTGGCTTCCTGGAGTTGCTCCTGTTAGTCTGCTTCCACCAGAGACCCTGGGAGATTGCTGCTGCCGCCGCCGCCGCTGGCTAGGAGAAGCTGTTTATTTTCAAGAGCCCTTCTGACTTCTTGGACCTGGAGGCCTCCTGGTTACCTGTCTGGAAGGCTGTAATTTTCCTCTTGTTCTCTGGGGAACCCGGAAATCTCTAGATGTTGTTACCTCTGTGTTTAAGACATTTGAGGAGTTTCAGCGTAGAGGACATGGATTCAGTGTGTGCTCTGTGGTGAGGGGGAGCCCTTTGGGTTGACCTCTTACATGTCCACCCTGGCCACCTAGGTCTGCACAACCCTTGGGAATGGGCCTCTGTGGCCTTGGACTCCTCAGTGACAACCTTGGCAAGATCCTGGGCCGCACTGGAGGTGCTACTCCCTGGAGGTCCAGCCATCCACGGAAGCCTCATCTGGCTTCGGGGCCTCAGGTGCCCAGGTCAGCAGAGGGGCCTACACTCCAACCATTGTCCAGGTCTGTGCCTGTGCCTGGATGTGCAGGGAAGGAGGAAGAGGGCACTGGTTCCTGTTCCCTCTCCTGTGCACTTAGCCAGGTGTGGGGGCTGGGGCAGGGCTGGAGGCTGAGAGTCTTGATCTCCTTGGAGGTGTGTCTGTCACTAGGAGGACTGCCCCATACACTGCAGTGGTGATCTGAGACCTAACCAGATCTCTCGGTATCTCTCTTCTCAACAAAGAGAGGGAGAACAGGGGTGGGGTTGGGGCTGCTGGGTAGATTGCTCCCATGCCATAGGAGCCAAGCCCTCGCCTTGGGGAACAAGGACCAGGAAACCAGCAGGTGAAGCTGGGGACACCTGCAAGTTGGGTGCCCCATGCCCTGGCTCTTGATCCTGGCCCAGAGAAGCTGCAGTTTGGGGAGGTGACCTCTTGTGGTTACAACTGTAGGAGCAGAGCTTTACTTTGGCCCTCGTGTAGATCCAGACACTAAGGCCCACTCTTCTTTTCCTGCTTGAGCAGAGAGCATCAGAACCTCAAGATTGAAGGGTAAAGGCTTTTTCTGGTGCTCTGGTGTGCATCGCCGTTCTGTTTGTTCTCCAGCAGTAAAATGGAACTGCTTCACGTGCACCCATCAGTCCCCAAGGATGGAACCCCCGGGCCCTTGCAGCTCTGAAGCCCTTCCTTTTCACCTAAGGGCATGGGCGGGCTCTGGATTTCCTGTCTTTCTGAGTTTGGTTCCTTGGCTACTCTGGTCCTTGATTTTCAGGTGCTGGTTCATAAATAGAGTTGACATCATATCAAACACTCTCTTAGGACATATGCAACAGCCCTAGCCCCTGGCCACACACAGTGTCCCTTTATGGTAAGACATAGGTAAAAATAAGTAAGCGACCCCCGCCTGCAAGTCTGGGACTGGCTTTGTTCAGCACCTGTACCCCAGTGTGTCTCACACAGGACCTGGCACATAGCTTGCACCTAGTAAATATCTGTTGGCTGAATGAGCAAGGTGCTCTGAAGGAAGCAGGCCAAGTATTTTGCTGAGGAGTGATGGAGACAGGGAAGGACCTGAAGTGGAGTAAGGAGTCCATGAAGGAAGATGAAGTCCAAGAGAGGACAGAAACCACCTATTTTGAAAGTGGGGTAGAGTAAGAACTCTTATCTCAGGTAGTGTATCCCCAAGGCAGGTGGGCACCCAAGAACCTCAGGGCATTGCTGGATAAGGTCAGCACAGGCAGATACTAGTAAAAAGTGAAGGGTTTGTAGAGCAGACTTGAACCCCCTCCCACTTGGGGAGGAGTTCAGAGTTCACCCCGAGTTCCTACTGCAGTCACCAGGAGTCTTGGGAGGTTTCTGCTGATGTTTTCTTTAACCTTCTTTAACGTGCATGCGTGAGTGTTTTGCCCTAATGTATGCACCAGGTGCTTGGTGCCCACTGAGGTCAGAGGGCATCAGGTCCCTTGGAATTGGGAGTTACAGACGGTTGTGAGCCACCATGTGGATGCTGGGAAAGACACCTATGAACCTGGGTCCTCTGCAAGAGCAGCAAATGCTCTTAACCACTGAGCCATCAATCCAGCACCCACTGGAAGGTTTTAAGAGTTTTGCCTTCCTAAAGAGTCCTCTGACTTCTAGTGGAGTGAGGAAGTCTAGTACAGGGGAGGCTGCTGGCCCTTTGGGCTCCCATGGGAGAAACCGAATTGGGGAAAGGAGGCCTTTTAGGCCTGAGGTTCTCTGGGGCATGGAGAGGGGTGGGGAGATGACTCCCACATGAGATAGGAGTCTGGAGCTCCTAGGGAGGAAGTGGTACAAAGTTGGAGTTGTGAGCACACTTGAGGGTGTGGAAGATGTCACCACAGGGAAGAGCCCTGTGGAGCCTGGAGGAGAGTTAATACAAAGACACCTATGAAGGATGAGGGGGCCCTGGTGTGAATAAGGGCCTGGGTCTCAGATCGTGTTGGCTGTGGCAACCCAAAGGCCTCTGGTGATCAGAACCGATGTGTAGAATAGAAGGAGGAAGCAGGGACAGAAGCTGTCCGGCTCACCAGCATGCTTCAGGTGACCTGGCCCTCCCTCCTCAGTGGCTCTGACATCCCCCAGTGTCAGCAGCTTTCTGGGCCCTCCCCTCATTGCTGCCTTGGTGACTGCTGACTCGGCTCCCCGCCCCCATTCTTTACTTCCGTACTTTTCCCTGCATCCCAGGCCCTACATCTGGGCCTGCTGGGTCTGTGGCCTCTCCAGGGGTCTTTCTCAGAATTTCCAGGCAAGAGTTAGAATGTGTTTTGATTTGTTGTGCACGGTAACGGACAGCTTGCAGTCTAGTGGACAGCAGAGCCCTGGTGGGTGCTCTGGGCCTGTGAATAACTAAAGTGTGTGAGTCCTTGATGTCCCATTACTTGGTTAAATGCCTCTTCTGGATCTGGTTAACAGTTGTTTTTACCTATGCTGTCTTCAGGTGGGGGTATAGTGCTTAATTTTATACACATGGAAACTGAGGCCTTGGGAAGTGAAGGCCTTGCAGTTGCTGAGAAACATGACCACAATTGTAGCTGAGGTATGCAAAGCCCCCGCCAGCCAGTTGAGCACTGGGTCTCCTGCTACATCTCAGGAATCAGCCGTGGACTGTGCCAGGACTGGAGGCTTTCCTGCTGCCCTGGACTTACTAGTACTCGAGTGCTACCCAACACACAAAACAGATGCGTCAGGTTCAAGGAGCTGTAGGCCTCAAGCTTAGCGGCTCTTGGAGTGTTTGTGTTGTGGGGACCTCTGGCTGTTGGGGAGGCTCTGTGTGCAGCAGCTGTAGGTGACTCTTTCTGTACACAAGCTAGTTGATCTCAGAAGCTGGGGAGACACCTGGGAAGTGGGGGGTGGGGCTGAGACCCAAAGGTAAGGTGTGAGACAGGCTCTACCATGGGAGATGAAGCCTTAGGGTGCCTCCCAACAACACCCCCAGGCTTAGGGCCCCTTCCTTCCTGCCCTCTACCTACTCGTTGGGCCTCAACTGGGGCTGGATACTAAAGCAGGCTGTGTGCTGTTTCAAAGGGTTTTGCTAGATCTCATCCTTTCTCAGGCTTCATTGTCTTAAGGGAAAGGCAATCATCTCAGTCATCCTGCTGGGATCTCTGAAAATTCCTTCCCAGAGAAAAAATGGCTTACCTACTTCACTACCCTGGAAGCTTGTCCCTGATGTGTGCCTTCCAGCCTGCCAGCTCTTTCAGCCACGCTGGAGACTGGCCTCTGCGTGCTAAGTGCTCAGTGGAGCCAGGCTTGCTCTCAGTCCTGGGAAGTGAATGTTATTTTGAAATAGCCCATTTTACAGAGGAGGAAACTGAGGGAGGCTTGAGACAGGGTATCGAGTGGTAAGGCTCAGGTTTGAGTGCAGACAGCTGTAGATCCTCAGACTGACTTGATTTCCAGGCTCTGTGGAAACAGTGAAGCATTACATCCTTGGGGTTTAGCCCTGCAGTGTTGGGCCTGAGGCTTCCTCCTGGTCAGGGTGAGCCGTACAGCCCCCATTAAACCGACCACTCTCGGCCAGAATGGCTCACCCTCCTTGGCAGCTTTCTCAGGTCAGGACCCAGGGTCCAGGCAGTCAGGCATTTGTCCCCCCTCTTCCCTTGCCCAAGCTTGACGGGGGGCAAGGGAGCCCCATTCTGTGGCCCTTACCCCTTCCATCCCTGTAGACAGACTCAGTGTTCTGAGTCTTGGGCTAAAAAGGACATTGGGCCTCATCTGTTGCCTCCATCCACACCACCTGTTGGTGGGGAACTGGGGGTCTGTGTGGGTGTCCGCACATCTTCAGAGCCTACAGACCATCCTCCCGCCTTCCCTGACTCTCCTTCTCCCGGCATTTGTCTCCTGTTGACTCCTGTAATGTAAAATAAAGGTAGCAGCAGAGGAGAGAGACCTCACAGAGCTTTGGAGCTCAGCCTGAAAGCCCAGTGGCTGGGCACTGTAGACAAATGATTTAGTGCTGTCCTTTCTTAGGAGAGATCACAAGATGTGGATCTTGTGAGACCTAAGGTTGGGATAGGAAAAGCTGGTCTCTTGGGAGGGAGCAGCAGCAGGGGCGTACACTGACCTGTGGGTTGAATCCTGGAGAAATCCTCTCTTGACCTCAGTGTTCATCTGGAAGAGGCATGACAGTACCGCCCGTCTGGGGAGCTGAGGGAGTAAAGCCGACTGTACCAGGAGCGCTGAGCCTTGTCTGGAAGCAGGGATTGTTCAGAGTTGGCAGGGTTCCCTTCGTTTATAGTCTGTACTCGAGAATTAGTCTTACTGTTTCTGTTTCAAATGCTTTGGGACCTTCTAGTGAAGTTTAGATTTTAACTCTTAAGAATTTTGCCTGAAGTCTCCCTTAGAAGCCTAAGACTGCTAATCTGATCGTGACTCATGGGCTGTTATTTCACTTTTCCTGCTTCCTGTACAGAAAAGGGGATCTGTACCTTTAAGTTCCTGCAGAAGACCTGATTGTGATGCTGGCCCTTTAAGAGAATTACAGAGCGTTGGAACATGGCTTTTGTTTAACTAGCCATGATTGGTCCCAGTGGATAGAACTGGAGTGCTGTGTCTAGAAGCAGGCACAGGGCTGGCCTGACTGAGGCTGGTGGGGACTAGCCAGTGAGTTGCTAGGTAACTGGCCTGGCCTCTGTCCCCAACTTGGTAAAACTGGTAGCTGTGTTCAAAGCATGGTGAGTAGCCTTAGTAGAGGTTGGGCAAAAGGGAGCTAGGGAGGCCTGGATGGGCCAGGGCTGCTGCCCATACTAGATGGAGTGATTGTCACAGGTGCCCAGCCTGAGAGGGACTGTGAGGGCCATCCCTAAGCCTCAGTGTCCTTAACTGTAGTGAAGTGCAGAAGAACCAAAGGGAATGTGGAGCCAGTGCCTTGGTGCACTTGCCAGGTGGGTGGCTTAGCAGCAGATGACTGTGGGGGGACTTGAGAGCACCTCTGCTTTTCTTTGATATGTTTCCCCCACCTCCGAGGTTCTGGTCTCGCTTGTAGTGTAGGAGCTTGGCTTGCCCGGAGCTGCCCTCTTGCTGATTTGCTTCCATGAATACTCCTGGATGCCTCCTGCTGCAGCTTGAGGCACAGTGGCTCTGTTGCCCACTGGGGGTCTGCAGACTTGAGGATGGTATAAGGGGGGCATTCAACTGTTATATTCCCTGCCCAGTGGGTGGGTACCAGTGTAGTATAGCTACAGGACAGCCTGTTTGGCAGGCGACAGAGCTGGCCCTTTGTGTCTACTGCTTTCGTCTCCTGGGGGTTGCTGGCATGGACCTTGTGTAGCCACAAAGCCTGCCATCCCCAGTGGTGGAGTCTCAGTGTACATGCTTATTTCCAGATGTGTCCTTGCATGGGAGTCTCTGAGATGTCTGCCCAAGATGACCTGCTTTTTTGAGCCTGCTTCTGGGTGGAGAGCAGAGCTGGTGAGGTTGTCTGGGATCATGTGGCAGAGAAGCTTTTTAGGAGCCTTGCTGTAGGAACGGGAGGAAGGATCTGAACCAAGTGAGAGGCATCTTGGACACACCATCAGGCCAAGGAGAAGCCAGGAGTATCAGAAAAGTACTGGAGAAGGGGCCAGAAGGCCTAGAGTCAGGCAGGGCACAGAGGCTCCCAGAGCTGACCGCAGCACTGTAGACCAAGAGCACACTCTTGGGTGACTTGTTCCACAGCAGTAGCGCTCAAATAACCTACTCTTGACTTATTAGTTTGGCCCAGATCACAGAGTTTTGCTTGTAGGTTTCTGTTGTTGAACTTTCTATGTAGTGGGGGCTGGCCTCTAGGATTACATGTGCCACACTGATTTATATGTGATTTATATGGCACATTTAACCAGTTATCAGAAGTGTGGCCCAAGGGGTTGGAGTAGGAGGCAGTCCTCAGATGAACTGTCACCCTGATGGAAACAGCCAGTCACATGGCATGGTACCTGGGTCTTGGTGGAGAAGATGAGGCAGAAGATGCTGCCTGTGTCCACACATTCCATCCTAAGGGAGGGAAGGCTTCCTGGAGGCGGAGGACTGGGGATTAAGTTAGGCAAGGCAAGCTGCTCCCTGTGGAATGGGAATACTTGCTTCTTAGCTCATCTTTTATTTTTATTTCACAATCACTCTCTATGAGCATTCTTATTTCAAAGGCCATGGAGGATGTTCTTGGAAGTATTTGGGGGGCAGTCGGGAACCCCCAATACTCAGACCAAAGGGACACGTGGATGTGTCCTTGGCTAGGACCCATTGAGCTCACTTACAGAGGAGAGAACATCTTGGCTAAGGCCTTGAAACTCCTCCAGAGAGTGCACGGAGAAGGTGGAGCCAGGCGGCTAGCCGAGGTGCTCCGCTAGCCAGCCGAGGTGCTCCGCTAGCCAGCCGAGGTGCTCCGCTGAGGTGGTTGGAGTCAGCCCTAGGTCTCATGCTGTGTCTTGCAGGGACATCGGACTCTGCCTGGGGATACAGGTGGAGACACTTGCCCTGGGGGGATGGAGGCAGGGCGAAAGCTTGGCAATGTCTTGTCCCCTGGTCTTTCCGAGCGGCAGAGCAAGCCTGGAGTTTTCTCGTGGGAACCAGGGAGGGCTGAGAGCTTAAGTAGTAGTGGCCATTGGGCCTCAGCTTTGTCTTTGGAATTACTGAAATCTCATCCTGTCCACTGAGTGTTCTTAGGTTCTCTTTTAAAATTCAGGGCACTTCGCTGTTCTGCTGGGGTTTATGAATGTTTAAAAACTGCTTTGTGGTCCCCAAAGTAATTTGACAAGTCTGACAGCCATTGATTAAAAACCCAAAATTATTCAGGCTGCAAGATGACGGAGGCCTAGATGGAAAGAAAGGTAGGTCTTGGTTTTTACCCCATCCACACTCGGGGAAGTAAGCTGTGATAGGTGAATGTGCTCCCAGAGGGCTGCGGGCTCCGTTGGCTGTGCCTAGTCCTGGGAAGGGTAGCATGGGGTCTCTTGGTGTCCCGAAAGCTGCCCTCTGTGCAGGAGTGAGACAGCCGTGGCAAGGCCCAGGCAGCAGTGAGGCGTCACTGTCGTACCATTGCTGGTGTAGTGTAGCCCTAGGTAGTGACCGTCTCTTGAGTTTATCTTTGGGAGTTATGGAAGGCTTCCTGGTAGCTCAGGATGTGAGGAAACAGCCCAGAGAAGAGAAGGAACTTGTTTAGGGTTCAAAGGGAATAGGGGGTTGGCCCACGGTCACTTAGGGTGGAGCTAGAGTGGGAGTCCAACACTCCTGGGCCTGGTTCTTCATCCTGTGTGAGACAAGAGCACAGAGCCTTGCTGAGGCACTAGGCTGACAGGGTGACCAGGCCATTAGTTTCTCAGCTGTTGATCTTGTGAAGCCATGCCCTCTCTCTGAGGCTTGATGTGTGGCAGAGTCACCACTGCCCTTGGCTCATTTGAAGCCCTGACTGCTTTGGCTAACACGTGTGTGTGGTGGTTGGGAGAAGGCTGTGAGGTGATGTGTATACTAGGGTAAGAACACCTGGTAGGTCCGCAGAAGGTCAGTAGCCTGTGGACACCACTGGCGCCAGGCCGCAGGCTGCTTTGTAGCCGGCTATGAGTTACCCTGTTTTGGTAGCGTTCTTTTCACAGTCTCAGTCCTGGGGGTGGGGATCCCACGGTAGTGTGAAGGCAACAGGCCAGGGCTCAGTATGTGTGTGAAGGAAAGTGTCATCCAGGTTCATAGTGACTCTGCTGGGACCCACTTCAAGTCCTGGACTGAGGGAACCCAGGCCTGAGAGGAACGAATTCCTCCAGGTTTTCTTCCCGAGAAGCTTCCCAGGCTGGCTGGCCAGGCTCTCTTCCTTTTTAGGATGGTGTTTGTCTTCCCAGGGTCCTGGGAGCCACCAGGCTGTTTTCTCCTAACCCAGTCTGGATTCCAGCTGGGCCAGGAGTGAGTACAGGCTTCAGCAGCTAGTTCTCAGGCCTGACAGGGCTGAGGAGAGATGTTCCCAACAAGGCACAGCCCAGCTTATGTCCAGCACTTGATTCCCAGGAGGTTGTGCCCTTGTCCTGACATGTTCCAGGACTGTTTCCAGAAGCAGTCCACATTGTGACAGAGCTCCAGCACTGCTGCCTGGGCCTGCCCGCTGCACAGGTAGAGAGAGGCCTGCCCGCTGCACAGGTAGAAAGAGGCCTGCCCGCTGCACAGGTATGTAGAGAGGCCTGCCCGCTGCACAGGTATGGAGAGAGGCCTGCCCGCTGCACAGGTAGAGAGAGGCCTGCCCGCTGCACAGGTAGAGAGAGGCCTGCTCACTGAGGGCAGAGCCCTGATGGGACCTGGAGAGTGTGCTGAGTTGCCACTCCAGAACTGGTACGACTTGTAGTCTTTGGGTGGGCATCAACATTGGAGACATACTTGGTTCCTATTTTTTTACCTGTCCCAGGCCTGGTGTAGAACCCCAATGCATACCTTCTTTTCCTTTAAATTAACTAAAGGGAATTCACGGCTTTTTAAAAAAAATTGAGGTATGCTAGGTGTTTGGTCAGCTAAGATGGTTGGTCCTATCCTACAGATGGAAGGAGTAAAGAAGTTGAATGGCTAGGGAATGTGAACAAAGAGCAGCTTGGGAAATGCCAGAAGGGTAGCCTAGAATTGTCTCTTGGATAAAGAGACGGGATGGTCACAGTGACTGGTGGCAGTTGCTGGCACTGGCCTCATGAGCACACCCTCTTGCGGTGTCTCATTTGACTTAAGATTGACCCCTATGAGCATGGTACCCATGCCTCCTCCGGCAGATGGAAACAGGTCTAGAGACTTGGCTGACCTAGGCACTTAGAGCTGCATCTGTTGGTGTAGAGGTTTGCGTGCCGCTGCAGCCGCCACTGATACCAAGCTCTGTCTTGTGCCCGCTGGCGTCTGTGTTATTCCCTCACATAGTGTGCCTACTCCAGGGCTCACTCTCCCCCGTACACCTTGTTACCCAGGGGTGCAGGTACTCCCCTATTTTGTGCGTTTGGGTATTTTATGTGTATGTATATCTGGGCACCACATGTGCCTGGGACCTGCAGTGGTCAGGAGAGGAAACTGGATCCTCCTGAAATTGTAATAACAGATGGTTATGAGCTGACATGTCAGTGCTGCGAATTGAGCCCAGATCCTCGGAAAGAGCAGCCAGTGTTCTTTTTTTTCTTTTTTCTTTTTTTTCTTTTTTTTTTTTTTTTTGGTTTTTCGAGACAGGATTTCTCTGTGTAGCTTTGCGCCTTTCCTGGAACTCACTTGGTAGCCCAGGCTGGCCTCGAACTCACAGAGATCCGCCTGGCTCTGCCTCCCGAGTGCTGGGATTAAAGGCGTGCGCCACCACCGCCCGGCAACAGCCAGTGTTCTTAACCACTTCATTTTTTTTTTTTTTCTTCTGAGACAGGGTTTCTCTGTGTAGCCCTGCTGTCCTTGAACTCACTCTGTAGACCAGGCTGGCCTCGAATTCACAGCGACATGCCTGCCTCTGCCTCCTGAGTGTGCCACCGCCGCCCGACAGAGCCAGTGCTCTTAACCTCTGTGGCATCTCCAGCCCTAGGTGTCTCCAGAGGTCTCCCTGCACTGCTCCTGTCCTCTCACTGTCCCATCTGGAGACAGCGGCCTGAACTGTAGGTGTCCTCTCCTGGTCCCAGCCCTGTCCTGGCCATACCCAGCAGCTTCCTCTGTCCCTTTGAGGTTTGGAGGGTGACTTTGAGCCCCTTATGCAACAATCCCACGTAAACTCACCCACCCTTAGCTGTGAGCCCACTCCCGGTCAAGTGAGCTTTTCAACTATTTCAAGTTTTGTTTTTTGTTTTGGGTCCCTCCCTCATCGAAATAATAGGGAATTTGCCTAACTTCTGTGTCTTTAACCTTTTTAGAGAAAAAGAGCAGAATTGGAAAACAGCTTGTGGGCCGATAGGGAGGCTATCAGATAAGGCTGTGCCCCAGGAGCTGGACAATGTCCCCTTGTTCCTGCGTCTGGACCTCACAATAATCTGCTGTTGGGACCCGCTCTGCCTCCAGCAGTGGTCCCCCCATGCTCATGCCTACATTTCCTGGGCCCTAGAATGAGGGCGTCACAAATGGCAGTCAGCCCTGTGGTGGCCCTTGCTCTCCCTACTGCCCAGTGGCTTCTGTGGGGTGATTGAAAGGCCAGGCTGAGGCTGGGGCAGCATTAGTAGAGTCAGCCTTGGGCTCCTGAGCTGTGGGATCTCTTGCAGTCACTTGCTACTACCAGATCTGAGGCAAGTCATTTCTCTTGCAGAGGGTGCTGTGACTCAGTCCCGACGGGGCTGATGAGAACTCGAGGAGGCAGGCAGTGTGGCATGGAATGTAGTGCGTTTGCTTGGAGGGCCAGGGACAGCTTGGGCTGGGCTTTGAAATGTTATGATTTGTTAGAAATGAAGGAAGGGTAGTGGCAGGTGTCTTGGTCATTGGCCAAAGTGATTTTTGATGAATATTTGGCCACTACCTTGGGTCCTCTGGGCTTGGTTAGCACAGGGCTCTGAGGAGGAAATGGAGTGAGCCATACTGTGTAGAAGGGCTGATTCCCTGGAATGCTGCTGTGTTCGAAGTGGGGATGGACATTGAGTCCCTCCCTTCTTCCCTGCAGGCTGATAGGCCCTGGTCAGACCAGCTCTTAGCTGAGGAATTCGGTGTAGGTCGTACTAGCCTAAGGTCGGGCTAGCCAGTGAGTAACTGGGAACTACTTCCCAGAAAGTGTGGGATTCCATTTCGTGGAATGTATGGTGAAAGGGCCTCTGGTTCCTAGAGAGCCACTATGGCGCTAGAGAACTTACTGTGTTTGAAAAGGTCTCCAAAGGACCAGGTAGATGGACTGAAACACTTCATTGAAGAGAAAAGGATCCTCGTAGGTCTCCTCTGATAAAGAGGATTAGTGTGGGGGTGGCTTCAGGGCACAGCTCTCAGGAGTCAGCCTTGGTCACCCACTTTTGGACCATCTTTGTCACTCCTGGGGACGGCCCCTTCAGCAGTGTCTGGACTCAGGAGGTCTGTCCTTGCCCTCCCTGACCCGACCTCCACCAGATGTGGTTGAACTTGGCTGCTGGGATCTTTGGGGGCTTTGACCCAAGAACTCTGAGGCTCTGAACGCTGGAGCTAAGACAGCCTAGCCTACTTACAAGGAGTAGTGTCCCTGCCCGGCAAAGGGACAACGATGTGACCAGCTAATGAGTCCCTGCTTACTCAGGAGATCTGGAAAAACCTTGGATGAAAGGGTTTGATGCTGGATGTTGAATTTGGTAGAACCAAGGCAGAGTAGTCAAATGCTGGAGGCCTGCTGAGGAGACAGGGAATCCCTGGGGTGGGGCAGCCCAGCAAGCAGGTCACAGAGCAGAGGGACTCTGGGCAGCAGCTCAGAGTGTGGACCAAGGATGGAACCTGAATCTCATGGTCTTCAGGGGACACCCTCAACCTCCATAACAGCTCAAAGGCTAGGAAATGAGTGCCCATCTTCAACCTTGTTCTTACAGCTCTCCCTCAGGGTATGCCCAGTCTTGTTCTCCACTTGGGGCAAGAATCCCTCCTTTCTCAGATAAGGAAATGGACCCAAGCAATACTTGAAGGATGGAATCTGGGCCTCAGTTTTGTGGGCTGAGGTCAGCACTGTCTAGGGGGCTTTTGAAGATTCTATGAGGTGATATATGTAATGTGGATGATGGTAGCCCAATGTTAATCCTCTCTCAGGGATGCTGGCTGTTGACTGGCTAGGGTAGACACGTGACTTGAAACCTGGGCCTGTTATAGACACATAACCCAGCTTCTTTGAGTACAGTGTAGAGTTACACAGTATTCCTGTAAGGTTGTTGGGAGATGTTCAGATCTGGGCTGTGGAGTTGATCCCTAGGTGGAGGTCCTGGCTGGAGGCATTTGCCTCCTTTAGTGTTACTTTGCCAAAAGGACTAAGGCTTTGACTCCAGTGACTACAGAGGCCAGGAAAGGAGCTAGATGGCCACGCCTTTGGCTGCTTTCCTTGCTTCACCCAACCTTGGTCAGCCAGGGCTGGAGGGTGGCAGAGGCTTTTTGTACACATCGGCCCTAGAAACTGACTGCTCATGGCAGCTGAGGGCAGGACTGCACAGATCTCCCAGTGAGAAGCCTCTGGCAGATCAAACAACTTCCTGAGCCTACCTTCCCCTTCTGTAAAGTAGCTGAGTAGATGAAGAAGCTCTTGGTAGGATTGTATGCTGCTGAACTGGCTGGGTGTCCAGCCTGTGCTGGTGGGGTCACATTTAAGATCACCTCTCACCTGGGGGTAGAGTGGCCCCAGGTGGGCGTGTTGCTTACCTCCTTTCTCCTGAAAGCTGTGCCCACTTACTGCCCCCTTGGAACCAGGGTAATCTGGGGTGCTCATCTCCTTCCCTGCCTCAGGTTCCTTGATCATTTTGCCCTGTCAGAGGCTGGAGGTGAGGAAGAAGTGACCAACTATGTGTTGAATGGAAGGCATGGTGGGGCAGAGACCTGCCACGGACCGATGGGGCAGGTGGTCCTTGGGTAGAGTGCCCAGAGGTGCTGTAGACACAAGACGGGCCTGTCTTCCTAGAGAGGTGCTTCTTAAGCTGTGAGATGGTCCTGCTGGATCTAGGACATGACTAGACAACCATTTCCCCTACTAAATTCTATTCTTCTTACCAACTATCACCACAGGCATGCCCTAGTGGGTGGCACCAGACCAGCTCCCTCTAGGCCTGCATGGGGGAAGACTGAGATTGGTGTGTGTAGGGAACCTGGAGGGCAAAGGGGTGGCAGGCTGACTCCCAGCTCAGGGGGAAGGAAGTACAGATGCATAATCCTTCGAGTCTTGCCACCACCAACCAGGGCCCTGCCACCTGGAGCAGCTAGCCAGGGAGACCTTGGAGATGCCCCCTCTGCTCCATGTCTCCCTCATGGAGCAGTCCTGGGGGGATAGCAAGCCAGCACTGCTCCACAATCACCCGTTGGGCTGGGCCAATCCAGATGCCTTAAGGACTCAGAGCTTCCCTTCAGCTCTTTCCCCAGGAATCTTCCCAGGGAGGCTCGGGCCAGCTGGAACATGTCTGGGACAGCCTGGGCAGAAGAGAGGGAGGTAAAGGTTTTACAGCCACTGGTTCCAGCCCTGATTGTTTGGGGTCTGGCCTGTTGGGCTCCTCCAGCTCTAGGTTCATTTGAGCAGGCCCTGGGTGATAAATCGTGCCTCTCACTTCTATTTCCAGCCACCAGAGGGTGACCCCAGCTCTCCAGCTCCTCCCTTTTCCTGACTGGGCTCCTCACCATTCTGGCTCCCAGCTGGGTCAGAAAGCACCCTGATTCTGCCTTGCTGTTTTAGGACCTGGCTATCAGATCAAAGGGGTGGTGGGGCTTAGCTCTCCTTAGGCCAAGTGACTTCCCTGGCACCTGAGGCAGGAGGTAACTTCCGTTGAGTTATGAAGACAGGTGGTTTGTGAGTTAGGCACTCAACTTAGAACTGCAGCGGGGTGGGGTGAGGTCTTGGAGCCAGGATTCAGGCTTGGAGAAAAGCCTGTCTAAACAGCCAAGAGAGGGCGACAAGATGGACCTGTTAGGTCCAGGACAGAAACAAATGCTCATTTTCACCGCTAGTGGGCTGCAGGAGACCAGCACGCTCTGGTCCTGGGTGGTAGGGCATGGCAGGCTGATCCAGGTGTACCCTCTGCTGTGCAGCCAGTGGGCCTCGGCCACGCTCCTCACGGCAAGGGGAGTGCTGAAGGGAGGAGCATGGATGGGTTCCTGGCCAGTCTAACCTGCCTTAGCTCCCTCCTGTTCTGCCCATCCCCTTGGAGCTCTCAGAGACCACCTTTGTACTGGGTTAGAGAGGCACTGTGAAAAGGTCGAGTGGGTCTCCTGGGGTGGCCTGGGTGACTGTTTATGCAAGGGGCTGGAGAAATGGAGACCGCTTCTTTATCTGGGGCTGCATTAAGAGGTGTATAGCGTGCCCAGTGCCAAGCCTGTCGGAGCCAGCCTGGGCCTGTCTTTACTTGGTGTCTTGTGTCAAGGCCTGAGTTGGGTTTCTCAATGACCAAAACCCATGGTATAGGAACCCCAAGCTAGTGCCAGAGTTTCTGGGTGCTGTGTAGAAAACTGAGGTCCTGCTACCCAGAGGCTCCGGGAGGTACGGCAGGATGGAACAGTGCATGAGAAAGGGCTTTGCTGGCAGTGACATTCTTGACAAGTGACCAGGACAGAGGGCAGGGAAGATAGGAAAGGCCTCGGGAGACTACAAGGTCACAGCTCTTTCTTGCGGGTTTGTGGGGCCACTGCAGAGTCAGGCCAGACCCTGCCCCAAACCCAAGTGGGCACAGCATCCTCAGCAGTGTGCTCTCTTACAGGAGTGCCTCACCCAGGCTGCAGTGTGGTGGGAAAGGGGCTGTGGCGGTCCTCCAAACCTGTCTGTTACAAGCCTGAGAGTGCAGGGTGGATGGGTTTTCTGTGGAGCAGTGGAGACAGAGGCAAGACAAGTGGACAAGGGGATGGGAGCCTGTTTGGTGCAGATATTATCAGGCCACATGTGACGTTCCTGTTGCTCCCCTCCCCAGGTCCCATCTGATGCCAAGGCTGAAGGAGTCTCGTTCACACGAGTCCCTGCTCAGCCCCAGCAGTGCAGTGGAGGCGCTGGACCTCAGCATGGAGGAGGAGGTGATCATCAAACCTGTTCATAGCAGCATCCTAGGTCAGGACTACTGCTTTGAGGTGGGTGTCTCCACAGCTCTCCTCCATGAGTGCTCTTGCCCTGTCAGGACACAGGTTCTTGGGAGCAGTCTAGAATGGTCTTATTCCTCTATTTCTAGGAAGGTTTGTACCCAGTCCTCACCACCAATAATCATGCTTTGGGGGAGCCCTCTGATAGAGAAGTGAGCCTCGTACTGACAAGCCAGTGGGGCCTAGTGTGGATCCTCTTGGCACCTGCCTCTCTCTCTGCCCCTGTATTATTCTGGGTTAAGACTCCAGGCCAAGTCAAACTGGATCTGGGCTGAGGTGTCCAGATCTGGGACCGGCCGAGACGGTTAGGGCCTGTCCCCTTGTTCTCAGCAGAGGCTGTTACAGAAGGATCATACCCTCTAGTGCCTAGATGTGGGTCTGGTTTGTTCAATAGGGCCTGCGTTGTGCTGAGAGCAGCAGGTCAGTGAGGGCAGTTCTGGCCAAATTCCCTCACCTCAGGAAAACACTAGTTTACAACTAGGAGGTGAACAGAATTGATGCCAGCAGTGAAGGTCTCAGGCCTGGCCCACCGAGAAGCTCAGCTCTTTTCTCTAGACTAGCACACGGCTACATTTCTGTGATTGTCATTGTCCCTACTGATGGGCAAAAGGAAACCTCTCCCCATCCCCAGAAGGGGTCGGTTTAGGACTAAGCCTACCCTTGCTTTTCTCCTGGGACCTGTGGTCTGCTTTTAGGGAGACTATGGGGTGACTCCAGCAGGGTACCGCGTTCTGTCTCCCTCTTAGGGAGAGAGGGCACAGTGAGGAAGCTGCTTTCCTGTTGGACAGGAGTGAGGTGGGCAGGGATGAGGAAACAGGCCAAAAAGCCTATATCAAAAGCTTGACTACTTTCTTGACTTGCTGGGGCTCATCTGGGTCCAGTGTGCCACATGTGGTTCAGAGATTTCAGGCAGCTCCTCCTTGCCTCTCATCCTGTGGCTGCTATGCAGTCATGGTGGCCTCTGCCTTTCCCTAGTGTACAGCCTGGTTGCGATCCCTTCCCCCACACCATCCTGTTTGCCCCAACAGGTGACAACATCATCGGGGAGCAAGTGCTTTTCCTGCCGGTCAGCAGCTGAACGAGACAAGTGGATGGAAAACCTGCGGCGAGCAGTGCACCCCAACAAGGTAGGCCTGTACCTGTTCCTGCTAGATCCTGAAAGATGTGGTGAAACCCAGACTGAGGGTGCAGAGGCATGACTCCTGAGTAAGGCGGGAGTGAGTGGGCCTGGAAATACTGGGCGTTGCTGAGCTATGCCTGCTGTTAGGTGCTTCTTCTAACACTACACACCGAGCAGCGTGGGCCACAGAGCTGCATTTCCCCTTTGGGAAGTCGGATCCTGTGTCCTGCCCAGATCCACTTCCTCCTAGCCAGCTGTGTGGCTCATCTGTTCTGTTCTAGCTTAGACATCCACACCCTTCTCCAGGTGGGTGCCCCTTGGTGTATCTTCTTATCTTCTACTGTCCTGGACTCTTTCTCTGGCTGGGGCCCTGACTGTCTTCCCAGGTGACTTGGGTGTAGATTGAAGCCCGATTACTGTGACATCACTGAAGAAAGAGGTCTTAGCAGCAGTCATCTCTTAACTTGCTTTAGGGACCAAAAGACTGAGACGCCCTGTAAGGGTCTAGGCATTGTGTCCACTCCTTCTCAGTCTCACTCTGAGGCAGGGCTGTTTTAGTAGTTTTCTAGAAGAACAAGCCTGGGCCCAGGTGAAATTAGGTACCTAAGGTTGGTAAACTAGCTAGTGATCAACAATGCAGACTAGATGAAGCCGTGTCCGTGGACATCTCCCCTGTCACTACCCATGCACCTCGTCTCTCAATCCCTCCCAGATCTCTGAGGACTCTGGGCTCTGGGCTGGCTAAGTAGGTAGGTAACAGCTACAATTGACCACCCCAGACCCCTCTTCTGCAGGACAACAGCCGGCGTGTGGAGCACATCTTGAAGCTATGGGTGATTGAGGCCAAGGATCTGCCGGCCAAGAAGAAATACCTGTGTGAGCTCTGCCTAGATGATGTACTGTACGCCCGTACCACGGGCAAGCTCAAGACGGACAATGTCTTCTGGGGAGAGCACTTTGAGTTCCACAACCTGCCGCCTCTGCGTACAGTCACTGTCCACCTGTACCGGGAGACGGACAAGAAGAAGAAAAAGGAACGCAACAGCTACTTGGGCCTGGTGAGCCTGCCTGCTGCCTCTGTGGCTGGGCGGCAGTTCGTGGAGAAGTGGTACCCAGTGGTGACACCCAATCCCAAGGGTGGCAAAGGCCCTGGGCCCATGATCCGAATCAAGGCACGCTACCAGACCATCACCATCTTGCCCATGGAGATGTACAAAGAATTTGCCGAGCACATCACTAACCACTATTTGGGGCTGTGTGCAGCCCTCGAGCCCATCCTCAGTGCTAAGACCAAGGAGGAGATGGCATCCGCTTTGGTGCACATCCTGCAGAGCACGGGCAAGGTCAAGGTGAGTGTCGCTCCGTTTGCGGAAAGACTACTCACAGACACTGGGCTGTCTGCCCTTTCTGGATCTCTGTTACGTAACCTGTTGCATTTTGGAGGACTTGGGGATACCCATTGCAGTCAGATGGGCTCCCTAAAATGGAGCACTGTGCCATGAGTTGGGGAGAACCTTGTACTCCACCAGTAGCAGGGCTGAGCCCCAAAGACATGGTACAGTGAGTGGCCTGGGACTGCAGAGGGGGTCTCCCCTGCTGTACTCAAGCAGGTGTGTGCCTGAGCTCTTCCAGCACTTGAGCCCAAACTCACAAACCCAGTGGGATGAGTTGACAGACACACACAACAGGTAAGCCCCCTTCATAGCGCCGGCCTCTACCCACGCCTTCATGCATTGCTTTTACATACGGGCGCATGGGTGCACATACATACATGCTGAGTGTCGACAGCCAGCCAAGGCCCTGGTGCCTTGCAGAAATAGGGATCAGAGAGCCATGCAGATAGGCTCTGCTTTACAGCTGGAGGGGCTCAGCTCCTGCGTCTGCTACCACCTTCCAAAGCCTGCTACTCCTGACAGGGGCCCAGAAAGGACACACCTCAGCTCCAACCACACCTGGTTTAGAGAACAGAATGTCTCTAGAAGACACACCATCTCTTTCCTGCCTAGCTCAATAGCACATGCCCTCCAGCCCTACCCTGTGCGGTCTCTCCAGTGACCATTCATTCTCTTTTGGGGCTTGCCACCCACAAAAAGTGGGAGAACACCTAAGCTGTACTGGCTGTCTGTATTGTAGTAGACTTCAAGCAACTGGCGAGGAGGAATGGGGGTCACCCTGAGGTAAAACCCTGAGCCCTGAGCCAAGAAGGGAACCGGGCTTGGGTGTCAGTGGGCAGAGTTCAGTGGTTTAAGACTCCATAGGCCTTTGGTCAACTCTTAGCTCTTTCTAGAGGCCCTGGCAGGGGGAGGCTATGGTTGGAAGCACCTTGTCCTCTGCATCTTGCACTGCCTGCTGGACTGACTGGTACTGTGCAGGACAGGAAGGGAGAGGGACCACCATGTTGCCAGGACCCTCCTCACCATGTGCTGCCTTCGGGCTGGCTGGCTGGGTAGACTGCCAGCTAGGCCAACTCTTGAAGTACTGCATGTTTTTTATTGTTGTTGTTTGGTTTTTAAATTTTTATTTATTCTATGTGTACAGGTGCTTTGCCTGCATCTATATCTGTGCACCACATACATGCTGCTTCCCATAGAGGTCAGGAAAAAGCATTGGCTCCCTGGGACTGGAGTTCCAGGTGGTTGTGAGCCACCACGTAGGTGCTGGGAATCCAAGCTGGGTCCTCTGAAGAGCACCGGTACTCTTAACTGCTGAGCCACCTCCAGCCCAGGGGTACTGCTTTGATTTGCTGGTGGGTAGTGGGCAGGAGAGGCCGGGGACTGAGAATTGCATCCATCACAGACCACAGAGGGCAAGTGAGAGGCTTAGCCCTTCCCTGCTGCTGTGTTCTAGCTCCTGGTCCCAAGGTTGCTGTGGCTTGGGAAGCCGATGCTGTCTGAAGCAGCCAAGAGGCATCCCAAGTAACCAATGTCTCTGGCTGTTGTCTCTGGAATAATTAGAACTGGCAGAGCATTCTTGAGCCGGGCGGAACATATGTTAAGGCGACTTGGGTAATGAGGGGTAGGCAGTCTCCCTTCCTGAGGTGGCAGCTGGACTTTGAGGGTCCCAAACCTGTGTCCTGACCCTTCCTACCCTCTGTTCAGTCCTGTTTGTCTAAGCTTTTCAAGTTCTCATCCTAGGAGCCCTCCCCGCAATGAACTCTGTATGATCGTGGAGGGATGACGGAGCCTTGGAGGCAGCACCTGGCCACAGATGGCTGTGTGGCCTTGGACAAGTTGTTTTCTGCTCTGTTCCTTGCTCTTCCTCTCCCTGCTGCTGCCCACCTCTTAGGAGCCATGTCTCATCCCAGTGCTGAGGTCTAGCGCCTGCTGCACAAGGTCAGGAAGACGGTGGCTTTGAATAGGAGCCGTGGCGGAGCTTTAGGGGTGATGGGCTCCTTACCCTTCTGCTCATTGTGTTTCTAGGATGTGATTCCAGAGAGGCCAGCTGTAGCTTCCCCTCAGACCTGCCTGTCTCTCAGCCCTTCCTTTGGTTGGCCAATCAGGCCTCTTAGATCAAGGTCTTTTTTGTCTTTTTTGTCTTTTTTTTTTTTTGGTTTTCTGAGATAGTTTCTCTGTGTAGCCCTGGCTGTCCTGGAACTCACCATGTAGACCAGGCTGGCCTTGAACTCTGAGATCCGCCTGCCTCTGCCTCCCAAGCACTGGGATTGAAGGCATGCCTACCATCACCCGTGCTTGTGCTGGGTGTCTTGCAGGCTCTGCACTGGCCGCTCCCTGATTGCTGCCACTGAGTCTCCTGTTCCGCCTCTTTGCCCTACCCTAGGTCTCAGGTGGGCTTTGGGCTTGAGAGAAAGGGAATAGCCAGCCAGTCAGGTGCCATAGTCAGAGGGAAAGGTGTGGCTGAGCTCCTCTGCAGTGTCTTCCCACAGTATCCCAATGAGCAAGCTGCCTCCAAGTCACTCTGGGGTGTCCAGCAGCCAAGGACAGTGATGGTTCTGCTGTCACATCAGCTCAGCTCAGGTTCCACTCTACTCCCCTTCTGTCTCCCTAGGACTTTCTAACAGACCTGATGATGTCAGAGGTGGATCGCTGTGGGGACAATGAGCACCTCATCTTCCGGGAGAACACATTGGCCACGAAGGCCATCGAGGAATACCTCAAACTTGTGGGCCAGAAGTACCTGCAGGATGCACTAGGTAGTTGGGGACATTACCGGGCCAGCAGGTAGCGAGGGCTGGGCAGTGCTCATCAGACCCTCACTGCCTTCTGCATGCTCACCCAACCACAGGTGAGTTCATCAAAGCTCTGTACGAGTCGGATGAAAATTGTGAAGTGGATCCAAGCAAGTGCTCAGCCGCTGACCTCCCCGAGCACCAGGGCAACCTCAAGATGTGCTGTGAGCTGGCCTTCTGCAAGATCATCAACTCCTACTGGTCAGTGCAGCCTGCCAAGGCCTCCCATCCTTTCATCTGGGCCATCCTCTTTTCTGTCAGGTTCTCCCCCACCCCCTAACCCCCTGGGCCAAAAATCTGACTCTGCTGAGTTGCTGGATTGCCAGGTTTTGAGTTCTTAAGTATAGGAAAGCATTCTAGAATATCTGTAAGAGAGGTGTGTCTGTGTGTGTGTGTTGGAAGGAACCTGGAAATGTCAGTCTGTCTGCAACTCTGGTGAGCACCGTGTACAGGTAGAGGCCAGTGTCAGCGCACTGGTGCACATGGAGATAGAGCCCTGGTGTCCCGGCACCTGCTGCCTAGGCTCCTCACCTGTCTGTGCCTGGAGGTTATCACACTTGAACCTGTTGAGCAGGGCTATGTGTGAATGCCTAAGCACCAGCTAGGCCTCCAGCTTGGACTAGGGAACAGAGATAAAGGGGTGACTTTTCGGTAGGAGTGGGCTACTCACGTTGGGGCCATGGTTGGGGCTGGGATTCATCCCTGGAAAACTCCATGCCATGCCGGGGACGGAGACTTCAGTTTCCTGGGCACGTGCTCACTCCTGAGGTGCGGGAGAAGACTGGTTGGCCTGGTGCTAAGCCTAGCTGTGGTTAGAGTATGTGGGACTGACTATCTCTGTGGGCCTTGCTGCCAGCCTGGGTTTGTTTGTTGGGTTTGTTTTCACACTGGAGAAGCTACCACCTCAGGCCAGCCTGATGTTCACCCTGGCCACGCCACTATGAAGCCGTACCTCCTCCGTTTGTTTGGTGCTCCCCTTGCGCCTTCCCGGGTGACTCTGCATCCTTCCCTGAGGCTTTAGACCTGCCCCTCTGTGACCATTCATGTGACTTAATCTTCTGTGCCCTTGCAGCCAGGAGCACTCGAGGGTCCACCAGCTCAGAGGTGTTTACTATTCCCAAAGGCCAGGCAGAGGCAGGCTTGCTGGGTGGGCAGTGGCCTTGGGCAGGGGGTGGTGGCCAATCCTGGGGTGGGTACTCATTTGCCCAGGTCCCTCAGCCTGTGCTGCCCAAGATGCTTTCATGGGGTAAGGAGACAACTGGAGAGCCTTGAGCACCCTCAGAATACACTGCCGTCTCCTTGCTGAGCTGGGTTCTCAGCCTCTGCCCTCCGTCCCACAGGGAAGACATTGTATGACTAGGAGTTTCCATTTCTTCTCTCCTGGACAAGTCTGTCAGTAGACACCCCCTGGCTCAAGCACCAGGCCTGTGCCCGTTTCTCTAGGCAGCCTTGCTGGTTCAGCCTCATTCGTTGCCATAAGCCCTATGGGGAGGCTGTAGGCTTGAAAGGCAGTGGGGGTGGGGACCATGACAGGCCGATAAGTCTAAAGGGGGCTCTGAGAGCCTGGATAGGCCTCCGCTCAATTTAAAGGACCCAAAAGTGAAACCCAGGAAAACACAGGGTCTTGGTCAGGAACCTAGTTCTGGGCTCAGGACAGAGCCAGCAGTAGATTAGGTCCAGGGGCGCTGGGGTCCCCAGGGTGGAAAGGAAGGAAAGCCACCTAAAGACAGGTGGGTCAGGGTACTCAGTGGAGCCAAGAATCCTGTTTTCGTGCCTTCTTACTGTTACCAGGGGGAGGTTTATTTCTCTCCTCTCTAGACCTTGACAGGCTGTGTTCTCACCCAGCTGAGGGTACGCCCCCCTCAGTCATCATGAGCTCTGGGAAACCTGTCCCTATGACATCATTCGGGCAGAGGGAATGAGTCTTGGGAGCCAGAGACGGGAGCCAAAGGAATAGCAGTTTCGCTGGCCTGTGGCTTTCCTCATGCCTTCAGACCAGAAGCCTGTTGTTGGGGTGGGAAAATGTGTTTCCCCTGGGAAAGATGAGCCTGGCACAGAGCCAGTTCCGCCAGCCTCAGCACTTGGCCCCCTTGGGCCCTCCCCCAGGAGCCCACCCTCTGTGGAGTTGTCTTCTGCCTGGTGAGCAGCCTCCCTGCCCAGTGACATCTGCCTAGTAGATGGCCCTGAGCTCCTGCCACGCCAGCGCGGAGATGGATCGGAACTCAGGGTTCCGTGTGACTCAGAACCAGATCGGGCCCTGGGCCCCTACCTGACCCCCAGGTCTGTCCCTACTCAGTGTCTTCCCACGGGAGCTTAAAGAGGTGTTCGCCTCCTGGCGGCAGGAGTGTGGCAGCCGTGGCCGGCCAGACATCAGCGAGCGGCTCATCAGCGCCTCCCTCTTCCTGCGCTTCCTGTGCCCTGCTATCATGTCGCCCTCGCTCTTCCACCTCCTTCAGGAGTACCCCGACGACCGCACCGCTCGCACCCTCACGCTCATCGCCAAAGTCACGCAGAACCTGGCCAACTTCGCCAAGTGAGTGTGCTGCTCCTGTGGGATGGTCTGTACCTGACCCAGGCTGGTGCGGCAGGCCTGGCCTTTGACCCTTCCAGTCTCCCCACTGCCACTTACTTCAGAACAAAGCCTCCTCCACACCCAGCCTCCCAAATAAAGCACATGCCATTTTGGTATGCTTCCTTGGATTTCAAAGGTGGGAAGACAAGATATTTTCTCCTTCTGCTTTTTTGAATTAACATATTATCATAACATGCCATGAGGATTCGCCTGTTTCTTTTAAGCCCAAGTTCCACTTTGCAATGAATGGCTGATTTCCTGAGTAGCTGGGCACTTGGGTTAATGCTACCAGGATGATTGCCTAAAGCACTTCTGGTGTTTGGGGCTGCATTTTTTTAATTAGATTTTTTTTTTTATTTTATGTGTGAGCGTTTTGTATGTCTGTATGCCACTGTATACCAAATACTTGGTTTTGCAGAGGTCAGAAAAGGGCATCGGGTCCCTGGAACTGAATTAGGGATGATTATGAACCACCATGTGGGTGCTGGGAATTGAGCCTGGGTCCTCTGCAAGAGCAGCATGTACTTTCAACCACTGAGCCCCCTCTCCAGCCCCCATGGCCGCCATTTTAGAGAGTGTAAGTAGGAGTGTCGGCAGACTGGGCAATCTTGTTACTGATTCCCAGTTGTAGATTGAACGTTTTTTCAGGGCTCTCTGTGCTGGGCCCTGACTGTACAGAGATGAGTCAGCCCTGGCCCCATGCCTCAAGAGCGTAGCACTTCAGCTCGGGTGACATATGCAGTAGATAGAAGAATGGGGACCAAGACACATGGCCAGAGTCTCAGGTAAGCCGCAGAGGCTGCCGTGATGGTAAGGGCCTGGCCCCAGAGGAATCTCGAGCATCAAGACAAAGCCAGGAGAGACAGGAAACGACAATTCAGGCGGGCTGCAGGGACCCAAGGCCACATGTGCAGAGAGGCACCACTCAACACAGCACTCACCACAGACTCTTGTGGATTCTGAAAAGGATCTACACTGAGCGGGCAGTGAGTGCTAAGGAGAGACGCCAAGGGAAACTATACCCATGCCTGAGGTGAAAAATGACAGAGGCACTGGGAAGAGGAGGCAGTGGCTGCTAGGGACAACATTAGGTGACTAGAAGATCAAGTCAGCAGGCCTTGTCATTTGGAGATGAAGAAGAGGAGGAGTTGACAACTGCCATGCCTCTGGCTTGTTGTCCGTTGGACAATGGTGTTTTCACTTGAGATAGGGAACTCGGGAGGAGAGCACTGGACTTGGGGTACCCCGATAGCTCGGAAAGCTCGGTAGAGACCTAGGCCAAGGGTGGATCTGAGAGTTACCTATGTACCAGGCTTTTCAATCTTTTCTTGAGGCAGGGGCCCATAAGGGGCAGTATGTAGGGAGAACATGGAACATTCTAGTGACTTGAGAAAAGGGTAGAGTGGTCTTGGCCTTGGGAAGAGGGCCCTGGTCTTGAATGGCAACAGCCATGGTAGGGAGGAAGGGAGGTGGGACCTGACTCAGATAAGGGACACTCACCTTGACTGCCCTTTGCATCCAGGTTTGGCAGCAAGGAGGAGTACATGTCATTCATGAACCAGTTCCTGGAGCACGAGTGGACCAACATGCAGCGCTTCCTGCTGGAGATCTCCAACCCTGAGACCCTCTCCAACACAGCAGGCTTCGAGGGCTACATAGACCTGGGCCGGGAGCTCTCCAGCCTGCACTCCCTGCTCTGGGAGGCGGTCAGCCAGCTTGAGCAGGTGCCTGTTGCCTGGGCTAGATGGTGCAGCTCCGGGTCAGATGGTCACTGCATGACAGTAGATCCTCTGTCGCAGGGATCTCGGTGGATGAGTGCCACGTTAACTCCTCAGCTCTGGTGGCCAAGTACCACATATGAATGCTTACCCCTTACCTCGGGGGTATGAGAAATGGGCCTGACTTGGTTGCTTTACTGAAAATGCCCTTGCTCTTAGTTTTGTAGCCACTGAGCAGGAAAAGACACTCCAAGGATCCTGTCCCTTCATGTGTTAGATTGGAATTTGGAAACCCCTATAGAGCTAAGGCTTGTAGCTCAGTGGTCGGGTGCTGATCTAGCATGCACAAGGCCCTGAGTTTGGTCCCTAATTCGGGAAAAAAGAAATGAAGAAGAAAAGGCGTTTTAGAATTGCCATCGACTGTCAGCAGACAAGATTAATGTCTGTGTACCTGACATTGCTTCCGTCACTTGGCCCAAGCAGCCCTTCTCTGGCTTGGGAGGTTTGCTGATTCCCCCAGTGGCTGCAGCCCACAGTGAGCCTGCCAGGGTCCACTTTTTAACTGACCATGCTTTCCAGAACTCTAGGGATCACTTTACAAAAGTAATGATTGCTGACCCCGAGCTGGAAGGCCCCTGCCTCTTGTCCCATCCTAGAAGGGACTACTCAGTGTGCTTTGCCATGCTGTCTTGTAGACATGTTTTCACACTCAGGCACGAGCTCATAGGGATCTCTGTTTTGCAGATTGTTTTCAAGTGAGAACTTAACTGTACATGGTCCTTGTACCCCTCGTGCACTCTGTGGGTGTCTTCCTACACAACATTATCCAGCACCGGCTCTGGCCTTTAGTGTAGCAGAGTAGCCTGCAGTGAGAACACCGTTAACCTCGCCAGTCCGCACTGATGGGCGCCAGCCCCTCCCGCCTCTCACCGGCACTCTTGCTGTTGAAATTGCGGGGAAGCTGTTTTGCTCATGGCTTCCTCCCTCCTCCTAGTCCTGAGGCAGGGTGCCAGTCACTGTCCTGTGGGCCTCACGGCCAGGCAGGAAGTCCAGAAAATGATCAGTGTTGTCACAGAAGTGATAGAGTGTGACAAGAATGTGAAATGGGACTGTTGCCTCCAGAACTCTGCCGCAGGGATTGCGGGTTCTTCCATGTGTGCCTTTCCACTCCCTTCAGCTCAGCCAGGTCCTCGGCACCACATCCGTGCTGTGACAGGGGGGATCCGAAGGGCCCAGGCGCTGTCCTGTCTTAGGCCAGCACCCTCTGTGTCTGGCTTGTATCTACAGGCTCAGATGTAGGGAGTCAAGTCCACCCCCTGGTAAAGAGGCTACCACACATGCCTCTTGGATAGGGAGGTAGAGAGTGAAAAATGCCAAGCCAGTATTGGGGAGCTATAACAAGGCAGATTCGTAGCACCTTCCCAGATGTGCTGGGTCTGATTGGTGGGGAGCAGGGCTCTGCATTTCTGTGGTTCCAGTAGGTGACAACTGCCTTTCTCCATTTTTGCAGAGCATTGTGTCCAAACTGGGACCCCTGCCTCGGATCCTGAGGGATGTCCACACAGCACTGAGCACTCCGGGCAGTGGGCAGCTCCCTGGCACCAATGACCTGGCCTCCACGCCAGGCTCTGGCAGCAGCAGCATCTCAGCTGGGCTGCAGAAGATGGTGATTGAGAATGATCTCTCTGGGTAAGAGCTGCCAGGTGTGCGGGGTGGGGTGGGGTGGGGTGGGGTGGGGTGTGCATGCAGACTAGGCACAGGCCAGCTGCATGTCAGCGGAAAGAAATGATGCCCACATGAACACTTACAACTAGCCTACCAACCCAGTGTGTGGGGGGCAGGCTTCTCAGGGGAGGTAGGTGGTACTAGTAGAGCGTTTATGCTTTGTGGGAAAGATGCATCTCTGCTTCTGGGAAACTATCTTGGGTTCAAGGTTGATCACAAGCAGAGAGCCAAGAAAGCCTGTGTTTAAGGATGACTATTGACTCCGATTCCCTGAGATGTTTCCATAGGACCTGTGCTTGTTAAAAATACCCCTTGCTGGGTGTGGTGGCACACACCTTTAATGCCAGTACTTGGGAGGCAAAGGCAGGCGGATCACTATGAGTTTGAGGCCAGCCTGGTCTACAGAGTGAGTTCTGGGACAGCCAGAACTATGTAGAGACCCTGTCTCTAAATAAATAAACATCCATTATTGTATCTCTGGGGCTTTAGAAAATTGGCTTTGAGGTTCCTAGCCCCAGCTTCCCTGAGCCCTGAGCCCTGGATACAGTTACTCTGTGAACCTCAAAGAGGAGAAAGGGGGTGTTTTGTTAAGAAGTGTGTGGAGTTGGTCAGACTGTGTGCCCCACTCCCTGCCAAGGCGTGGGAGCAGCTCATGAGGAAGGCTGGAGTGCAGAGCAGAAGACTCTGGGAGTCGCAGCCTCAGCTCTGAGCAAGTGGAGACAGAGAGCCAGGCCTGGTGGGTGTGGCTTGAGGAGGAGTGTGACCTCAGGCTCTGCTCTTAACCTGCCAAGTGGGGAAAAGTCTCCAGGCTGGACTGGAGTTCAGGTGGCAGCAGCCTGACGTGCGGGTGCCAAGGAGACCTGCCCCCGGCACGCACATGCTGCCCAGACTTGTGTTTTCTCTTGCTTGGTCCACTACTGTTACACAGTCCTGCTGATTTTGGCCACACCAGGTTCCCACGTCCCTGCTGCTGCTCACCCACTCAGAGCCTGTTTGCTTTGCACACCCTTCCATGGCCCACCTGATCCCTACCGCTGTGCTTGGTGTCTGGGCAAGGTCCAAGGTCAAGCTGCAGACAGGGTTGGAGTGAGGAAGCAGTCAAGCCCTTGTAGACTGAGGGAGGCTGTAGCATGCAGCGCCGATTCAGACCTGCTTGCCTCGTGCCCTTGACAGCTCTTCAGATACCCTGGGTTTGCCAGGAATGGCAACCCCCGCCTGCCACTCAAGGAGAGTGGCATCAGGAGGTGGGGCAGGGTAGGTTCACCAGGCCCCACTAGAGTTACAGGCTGACTCGGAACAGGAGAGGAGGCAGGAGAAGCCCCAATAACTTTGAAAACGGTGCTTACAATCAGAACCCAGGGATAGCAGAGAGCCTCCAAGCTTTGGGCCCAGGTTTAAAACTATGGGGCACTTTTAGATCCCGGCAGCCATCGTCCCAAGATTGCACCTAAAGGGAAAGTTCTGCCCAACTGCCTGGCCTAAAACTAGCAGAGCTGGTCCCTGAAGAGAAGTTCCGTCAGAACAGTCACCTCGCCAGTGACCCTCCTGCCACCCAGCTGTGTCCATAGCCCTGGCTCAAGCTGCCAGGCCCAACAAGTGGTGATGCTGTTGGTTTGGACACACGAGGCTGGACTCATGGTTCTTTTCCCCTTCTTTCCCTGTGTGTGCTTGTCTCCCTGCAGTCTGATAGATTTCACCCGGTTACCGTCTCCAACCCCCGAAAACAAGGACTTGTTTTTTGTCACAAGGTCCTCCGGGGTCCAGCCCTCACCTGCCCGTAGCTCGAGCTACTCAGAAGCCAATGAGCCTGACCTACAGATGGCCAACGGCAGCAAGAGCCTGTCCATGGTAGACCTCCAGGACGCCCGCACACTGGATGGGGAGGCAGGTTCCCCAGTGGGCCCTGACGCCCTCCCTGCTGACGGGCAGGTGCCTGCAACTCAGCTGGTAGCTGGGTGGCCAGCACGGGCAGCCCCAGTGAGCCTGGCAGGGTTGGCCACAGTGCGGAGGGCAGTGCCAACACCGAGCACTCCGGGCGCCTCGGAGGGTGCGCCAGGCCGGCCCCAGTTGCTGGCTCCGCTGTCCTTCCAGAACCCTGTGTACCAGATGGCGGCTGGCCTGCCGCTGTCGCCCCGAGGCCTTGGTGACTCAGGCTCTGAGGGCCACAGCTCCCTGAGCTCTCACAGCAACAGTGAGGAGCTAGCTGCTGCTGCCAAACTGGGAAGTTTCAGCACTACTGCAGAGGAGCTGGTGCGGCGGCCTGGGGAGCTGGCGCGGCGGCAGATGTCACTGACTGAGAAGGGGGGGCAGCCCACGGTGCCAAGGCAAAACAGTGCTGGTCCCCAGCGAAGGATTGACCAGCCGCCGCCGCCGCCACCACCACCACCTCCTGCGCCCCGCGGCAGAACACCTCCTACCTTGCTGAGCACCCTACAGTACCCGCGACCCTCAAGTGGAACCCTGGCATCAGCATCGCCTGACTGGGCCGGCCCTGGCACCCGGCTGCGCCAACAGTCCTCCTCCTCCAAGGGAGACAGCCCTGAGCTAAAGCCCCGTGCCATGCACAAGCAGGTCAGCACTGTGGGCAGGCGTCTTCAGTCGGGGGCACACCCATGTCATGCTCTTCCTTGGTCATTCCGCCTCACTTGCACCCAGCTGTCATCCCATGCTGAGGGCCTGTCCCGCCGCATCCACTTGGCCCACCCTATGCGCTCCTTTTTCTGGCAGTTGGGACCTACAGGGCTTTAAGGAATGCCAGGCTCCTTTACCAGTTCCCTAGGGATAGACTGCGTCAGGAAATGAGGAATGTTTCTGTTCTCTCTCCATGCTTAGTCAAGTTCTCGCCCAGACCCCAGGCCCACCTGTCCTGCTCTGACCCCACTTCCTGAAGCACTGACAGGCTGAAGCTACCCCTGGCCATAACTATCAGGAGGGTGGCCCATCCCTTCCACCCAGGGGCTTCAGCAAGACAGGTTGGTGGCAGTAGGTTGACCACCCCTCAGCCGGGCTGCCACAGCCCCTGACAGGAGCAGGATACAGTGCTCTGAGCCCACCTGGGCTTTCTGCTGGCTCTGCCTCTGTCTAGAAGGTTGATGTCCTTGAAGAAACACTCAGGCAACTGAGGTCCTCTCCCTTCCCACCTGTGGCTCCCTAGTGACTGTCCCTGCCCCGCCCCCTCTGCCTCTCCACAGCCCCTCACAGCTGTGTTTCATTGTAGGGCCCTTCTCCCGTGAGCCCCAATGCCCTGGACCGTACAGCTGCTTGGCTATTGACCATGAACGCGCAGCTGTTAGAAGACGAGGGCCTGGGCCCAGATCCCCCCCACAGGGATAGGCTAAGGAGTAAGGAGGAGCTCAGCCAAGCAGAGAAGGTAAAGCTGGGCTGGGTGGAGGGCGGGCTGCCTCCACCGGTGCGGGAGTGGGGTGTCTCCAGAGAGCCTTAGTGGGGTGCTACTGCTTGTCCCAGTCCTTGATTGCCCCTGCCCGTGTGGAGACTGAGTCACAGAACTCGGAGGAGAGCAGCAAGGACTTAGCTTGGGGCCAAGGTTCCCATTACAGGCTGGCTGCACATCAGTTACCTGGAGAGGGCTTGGGTACAGTCTTGGGACACAGGGGTCAGAACTTGAAGAAGGCCCCTTGCTGCTGGGCATTTAAGGAGCTGAGGCTTGGAAACAAGATGTCAGAGGGGCTGCTAGAGACTCTTGGAGAGCTTTGGGAATGAGGAGCCAGAGGCAGGGGTCCCGTGACAACTCTGAGAACCACACGGGCTCCTTGCCCTGGGTTTAGGGACTTAGCTCTCCTGCCTAGGGCTTAGGGGGGAATAGCAGTTACCAAGATAAGGGATGAGGCTACATTGCCAGTGGCTCTGCCCTTTTACCCAGGGGGAAAGTAAGTTCTAGAAGTTCCAGATCTCACCCCACCATACATCTAGTGTTTCTGGGGCAATAGTGTGCTTTGACTGCCCTCCCAAGTCTTTAGTAATCCTGGCAGCTGCCCTGGATCCATGGGTGGGCCTTACCTTTCCCTGGATAACAGACTCCAGGGAGATGGAAGAGCCAGAGAAAGACCCCATAGGCAGATCCCTTCCCTTGCTGTTCTCTTGGTATCGAGTACCCTCGGCTCTGGAGTCCTAGACAGCCTGTTGAGCCTCATGTGCAAGGGCCCCTTGTTCAGGGTGGCAATGTGCCTCCTCCCCTACTTCAAGGGGGTCCATCTTCATGCTGCATTTGCTACCTGCCACCACCCCCTTGGTTCACTGCATCCGCCTGCTTTCCCCCAGTATGTGAAAGGAACCTGGGGACATGGAACATGGTGCTCCCAGAGCCATGGTTAGGAGAGCAAGGAGGCCTAGCCTCCCTGCACGCTCCCTGCTTCCTGCCTTCTCCCCAGAGGCTGAGTCACATCTGGAGATCCCAGTATACCTTGTTTTTCCTCCCTCTCCCTTTCTCTCCTGTCTGTCCTGCCGGCCCATTCCTGTGGTGGTCTGGTCAGGTAGAGGCTGGGAGGCTGGGATCTCATCTGGTTGAGTAGTTGCTTCTCATGGGACTTGTCTGAGCCTCCCTGTCCCTCCTGTGTTGCCGCCTACCTCTCAGGGTGCTGTCAGGTGTCCTTCCTATATCTCAGGGCTTCCTATAAAAGGTTACAGGACTGGAGAGATGACTGAGCAGCTCAGTTCCCAGCACCCCCGTGATGGCTAACAGCCATCTGGAATTCCAGTTCCAGGAGATCTGACACCCTCTTCTAAACCCCTCAGGCATACAAGTGATGCATATACCTACATACAGGCAAAACACTCGTGCATTTAAAAAAATCTAAAAAGAGGTTTAAAGAAGAAAGTTCAAAGTTAAAACTTCACCCTTTGCGGCTGGGTTGACTCTTCACCTGCTCCTGACTGCACAGGTTGGACAGACCTTGGGCAGCCACGGGCTGGAGTCTCATCACAGTTGCTGGGCTGGCTATTCCCTGCTAGACCCTTCCTACCCTGCACCGTGCTCAGGCTGATGAGGCTGTGTCTCTGTCCTGGGTGCTGGCCCGTGGCTTGCTGCCCTTCTGGCAGGACCTGGCAGTGTTGCAAGACAAGCTTCGGATCTCCACCAAGAAGCTGGAGGAATACGAGACCCTGTTCAAGTGCCAGGAGGAGACGACGCAGAAGTTGGTTCTGGAGTACCAGGCGCGGCTGGAAGAGGGGGAGGAGCGGCTCCGGCGGCAGCAGGAGGACAAGGACATCCAGATGAAGGGCATCATCAGCAGGTGAGGGCCTCCCACTGGTCCGCAGAGGCATCTGAGGGGCAGGTGGGAGCACAGGGCAAAGGAGCTGGGTTATACTGCCAAGCTCTAGGGGGAGTTTGAAAGCTGGATTTGAGATGCTACACAAGACACCAAAGAAGCTATTGAAGTCAGGGAGAGGAACAGCACATCTGGGAGTGTGTCTGGGTGCCCATGGGGTCAGGAGCAGTTTGGGTGGGGAAGAGAGAGGTGGCTGTGCCAACTTGGAGTCTGTTGGGTCTCTCTAGTACCTGGCTTGTCTAAAGACTTTCTGAGGTTAGTTGGTTCTGGTAGCTAGTTCTCCTCCCTGTCTCTGCCCAGGGACAGGGTGGGCGTGCCAGCTTTGGTGTCTGCACACAGGCAGTGCACACATTGCAGAGTCCCGGTCCTAGAGCGTCCTACCTCCCAGTGACAGCAGGTGTAAGAGTGTGGGCTTAGAGCCTGATCATCTGCTGAGGCCCTGGACTGAGCAGGTGAGGTAGGCGGGGAACTCCCCCGTAACCTTCTGTTGTCCAGCGTGACCCTCCCCGGATCCCCTGGCCTGCCTTCCTAGTGTTTGTTCTGTACTTCTGTCCATCACAGGGGATGAGCAGAGCGGAGGTGGCTAACCACTGCACAGACTGCACAGCCCTCTCTGCCCTGGCTTCCCTGGTGCCTAGCCATCTCTCCTTCCCTGGGACTGTGAATGCAAACGCTACCAGGACAGCTGGGTCTAATACGGCGGCCTTGCTGGTCCTCTGCCTCCCTTCTTACGTTCTATCAGTTTCTGAGAGAGCAGTATTGAGCTGTCTGATCGTGGTTCTTCTGTTTGTTTGTTTGTTTTCTGTTTGTTTTTGACTTTCTAGTCTTGGATGAGTGTTCTTTTAGAATTATTATGTACCACTAACAAACCAACTGGGTATTTTGTTTTTGTTTTGTTTGTTTTTTGGAGACAGGGTTTCTCTGTGTAGCCTTGGCTGTCCTAGACCTAGCTCTGTAGACCAGGCTGACCTTAAACTCCCAGACATCCACCTGCCTCTGCCTCCCAAGTGCTGGGATCAAAGGTGTGCACCACCACCACCGCCCGCCAAACTGACCTTTCTAATTATAATCTTTTTCCATCATATTTCTAATGTAGCCACTGTAACTTTCTTTGACTGGTGTTAGCATATCATTTTCTGTCCTATATATTTTCAAGTCATCATTCAGTCCGTTTACACTTCTATGACAAAATACCTCCATTGGGTGATTATACACAAGAGGAATGTACTGCTCACAGTTCTGAAGGTTGCCGTGTCCAAGATCAAGGTATCAGCAGATTGAGTATAGCTCTCCTTTATAGACGATGCTTAGTGCTGTGTCCTTAGAGGCAAGCTCCCTCCAGCTTCTTTGGTAAGGGCACTAACCCTGCTCCTGAGGGCAAAAATGCCTCATGACCCAATCACTTCCCGGAGGACAGCTAGTGACATGGCAGGGGTTAAGTTTCAGTGTACACATTTGGGTGTGGACACAAACTTCAGACTCTAACACCAATCTTTGTGCATAGAGTTCATTTTATAGGTTCCTTATTGTTGGCTCTTTTTATTATCTAGCAATTTCTTCCTTTTAATTGGAGTGTTTAAGCCATTTACTTTTAATGTAATTATCAATGTAATTATTTTTAAGCCTGTTACCTCTGGCTGGTTTCCTGTTTGTAACATTAGCATTTCTTTCTTTCTTCTTGTCTTCCTTGGACTGTATCTTTTGACCCATAGCACCTCCCTGGTTGGCTTGTACGCTGTATCTCCCTGATGCTTTGGATATTCGTTGACAAGTTTTCCTCAAAGGGCAGATACTAAGTGTGCCAGGCTTCGCAGCCCACATGATTAACGGCAGAACTATGTGATGTGAAGGTTTATAGAAGGAGGGGAACGTTGTCCTGTCTTTGTTTTTCTATGTTTTTCTGCTTTTTCTCTAGCTGTTTGTAAGTTCTCTCTCTTAGGCTAGAGCTGTGCTCATTGTTAGAATGCTTGCCTGGCATGCACAGGCCCTCAGGTAGAACCTTAACACCACAAATTTTTAAAATGTATTTACTATTGGGGCGGGGCATGTATGTGTGTGTCCAGTTTTGCCACCATGTATATGTGGGTGTGTAGGTGTGTAGGGGTGTGTGTAGGGGTGTGTGTGTGTGTGTGTGTGTGTGTGTGTGTAGGTGTTTACGGTGTGGGTGTGTAGATATGTGTGTTTGGGTGTGTATGTAGGTGTGTAGGGTGTGGGTGTAAGTGGATGGGGGTGTGGGTGTGTCTGGATGGGGGGGTGGGGGTTAGAGGACAGCGTCCAGAAGGCCTCTCTTCACTGTGGGTTCTGGAGATTTAGCTCAGGCATTAAGCTTGTGTGGCAGTGCCCCTGAGCCACCTGACCCTCCCAATGCTTCTTTCATTAAATGTTGTCAACACTTCGATTTTGCAGTCTTGACTAGACCATGCCTAGTATGGTTTTCTTTGTGTTTCTTGGTGTTGTTGTTTTTAGATCTGTAGGGGTGTGGCCCTGCTTCCTAGTTCTTTCTCTGTGACTCCTGCCACCGGCGATTTTCATAGATACTCGTCCTCCCTCTCCCAGAGCTGAAGACCAAACACAGGGCCTTGTGCTTGCTAGGCAAGAACTCTACCACTGAGCTAAGTCCCCAACCCCCCCCCCCTTACTTTATTTTATACATTGGTGATTTGTCTGATGCCCAAGGAAGTCAGATGAAGGTGTTGGATCTCCTGACCTGGAGTTAAGGTGCTTGTGAGCTGCATGTGGGTGCTGGGAACTGATTCCGGTCCTCTGCAAGAGCAACAAGTGTTCATAACCACTGAGCCATCTATACAGCCCCCCCACAGTTTTCTTTTTCCATTGTTCCCTGAGTTTTGTTTTATATGCATTTCTATTACTGGGTGGGGACTGAACCCAGGGCCTTGTTCAAGCTTGACATTTCTCTGCCACTGAGTTACACTCCAGCCTTTTTCCTTGAGACAAGCTCAAGGAAATTTCCTGGGCTCTTGAACTTGTGCTGCAGCCCAGGCAGGTCTTGAACTTGCTGCGCTTCCCCTCCCAGGTATCTGGGAGTACAGGCCTGGGCCATAGGCCTGGCTTGCAGGAGATGCTTTCTGTGTGGTCTGAAATAGTGTACCAGTGCTCCCGCGGTACCCGCTGTCAGTCCTTCCTACTTCAGGTATGGAGTTCTCATCTCTAGAGTTTGGTTGTAGTTTAAGTCTCTTCTCTGGGCATGTGGAATGTCTACATAGTGGCTGTTTTAATGGCATTACCTACTAGTTCTGCCGTCTGAATTTCTTCTCACTGATTTCCCTCCGGGTTATAGGTTTTATTTTCTTACATCTCTGTGTCCTTGGCAGCTTCAGTGGGATGCCAGGCATTGTGAATTTTACAGAGATCAGTAGTAGAGGTTGTGTGTTTGTGTAATTATGTGTGTGGGGTTTGTTCTGGAGTATAGTGATACTTACTGTCAGCAATCAGCTGTGTCCAAAAATGATGTGGAGCTTTGCTTGGGTGGGACCTTCAGACTTGGCCTCCTTTGGCTGTATCATGTATCAGGTGCCTTCCCAGAGTTCATCCTGCCCCGAGGTAGCTCATCTTACCCTGTTCCCAGGGGTGCGCCTCTTTCACAGCCCTGCCCTGCGACTGTTTGCTCTCCTGCTCACAGGGTGGAATTAGAATTCTCCAGAGACTAGATGGGAATTAGTTGGGTTCATCTCTGTCCTATAGATCCTCTACCTCAACCCTGCTGAATTCCCTCATCACCCTGATCCTAGGGCACTGCCAACATCCCTGGGTGTAAGCTGCCCCACGACCGCAGCTCTACAGCCTGCAGTTACAGGCCAGGTGTGGTGTTCCTGGTGGTCTGAGCTCCTGAAGGGAAAAATTGGAGCTTCCCTAACCTGGGTGCCACCGTGTGCCTTCACAAGGCCCACACCACCTCAGTAAATAGGACAGAAGAGCCTGGTCTAGAGCCTTCCAGGGCCTTCATTGTATTCTCTGCCACAGAGCCTGTGACATGGCGTTCTTTGTATCCTGGAAGTGCATTGGGACAGGGGTAGCCCCAGTCCCAGAGCTGGAGGCGGGGAGTTGATGTCAAGACGGAGCAGCCCAGTCATGTCACTGCTGCGGAGCGTTGAGGGCCACTGCTCATTTCGTCCTTCTGGTGCACCTGACTACCCCTGTCTCTGTCACAGGTTGATGTCTGTGGAAGAGGAGCTGAAGAAGGATCATGCCGAGATGCAAGCGGCTGTAGACTCCAAACAGAAGATCATTGATGCCCAGGTCGGCCACAGTGCTAGAGAGCTTGAGGGGACCCGGGGTGATTACAGAAGCCTCTGAGGATACTGACTGGTGGGACTTCCTGGGAGTGGGGAGGTGAAAGCGGACTAGGTAGAGGGACTCTGGCCCCCAAGTCCTTCACTCAAGGCTGTCCCTTTTTTCCAAATGCCCCAAGAATTGGCAGGTTTGGTTAGACTGTAGACTACTCAGCCTAGGAATTAGGGGCTCTGGGTGTCTCGAATGCCTGGAAGCATGGTACTCGGTGTTAACTCTGTAAGTTAAGAGGCAGATGACGGCAGTCTCCGTCCGTCCGTCTGTGATGGCACAGAACCTTCCCCACGTAGAGCCGGATACTCCACAACCTGGGGCCTTTCCCACACTTGACTTCCAACCAAGTCTCCCTGTCTCTCCTGCCTCGCATGGTCCTCTGGCCTGCTAATGCCCTCCTTGCCCACAGGAAAAGCGTATCGCCTCGCTGGATGCTGCCAACGCCCGTCTCATGAGCGCACTCACACAGCTGAAAGAGAGGTACAGCATGCAAGCCCGTAACGGCGTCTCCCCCACCAACCCCACCAAATTGCAGATTACTGAGAACGGCGAGTTCAGAAACAGCAGCAATTGTTAACCTGCCTGAGGAGAGGGGACTGTGGTGGCCGGGGCAGGGTCTCGGTCTGTCAGGAGGCTCCCGCAGCTGCAGGCTCCCTGCAGTGGAGGGAGCACAAGACTGATGGAGTGTGAGCCTGAGCACAGGGCCCGTCTCCTCGCCCATCTGCACAGCGGTCTGGGTAGAGGCAGCAGAGAATGCACGCTGGGAAGCGGGACAGCCTGAAGGGAGGCCTGCCAGATGTGTCTGTTGGTTGTTGAATTTGGTGTGTCACCTTCTCCTTGACCAGCTGAGTGCATGTGCCCCTCACCCTTTGCCAGGGAGGGTAAGGTCTGGGGCCACTCCTGGGGGCTCTCCTTGCCTCCTGGGACCTGGTGGAGTGGTCAGCTGGTGGACACAGTAGGGGTTCTGTGGCCCCTGCTCCTCTGTGCCCGGAGCCACTGCCATTGCATGCAGCCCATCGGGGACCTTGCTGGCCGCACAGAACTGGAGTCACCTTGCTCCTGTGCGCGTCCCAGTCTCGACATCCTCCTTCCCTTCCTTGGTTGCATTGCCAGACAGACAGTGAGCATTGCACTTTTTCCTGCGGGGCCCTCGTACCTACCTGTGGGAGGATCCACAGCTTCCCACACTTCACATGTGGGCCTGGCTCATGCTCTTGGGATTCCCAGAAGCCAGAGAGATGGGCAGAGGTGGCCAAGCTGCACCATGCATGGCAGCTGCCTTCTCCAGGGTCCCAGTGCTTCCCCGCACAGTGGCCTGAGGGGAGTGGCCGGCTGGGGCTCACCCTGCAAAGATGATCTCTTTTCTCTGATGGTTTAACAGAAGAATCTAGTGCCTGCAGGCCCTGAGAAGGTGGATAACTGTGATTTTTTTTCCTTTCACAGTATGCATTAGAAACAAAAGCCCGCTTGCTCGCTTGCTGGAACACAGGGGCCTTTTAAATTGAGCGTGCGCACTGCATGGGAAATAGCGGCCCTGGAGGATGTTAGACTTGCTCCCTCTCCAAGACAGCAGCAGCCTGCACCAGGCCCCGTGTGTGCAGTCGCCTCTCCTCACCCTCCCAGCCCCAGCCCAGGACCCAGGCACTGCAGGCAGGGAGGGGCACCCCCACAGCTGGGGCTGGTTTTCCCCAGCTCTAGGCTGCTCTGTAGCGTATCTGCCCCTCCCCCTTTCGTGGGACAGAGATGGGCAGGAGCTTGGGTCTCTTGGCTCCCCATCTGTTCCCACACCCTAGATTCTAAGCCCTGATTCTGAGTCACCTAGGGCAGGAGCTAGGGCCTTTGCCCAGACAGCAGAATGGGGCTGGGCAAGCTGTACTTGTGCTCCTAGAGTTCTCATTAGGAAGGGTGGAAGTCCTAGAGGTGTGGCCCAGCCACTGCACCTCATCCTCACTCTGTGGACAGGCCAGGGTAGATGTGATGTGCAACCCAATTAGGCTGCAGACAAATGCTGGGAGAGAGAGAGGGCTTGGCTATCAAGGGTCAGACCTCAGGAAGGAAGGAGGCGGGGCTGCGGTCCTGCCACTACTCCTTCCTGCCCCATTTCTGTCCACACCCCTGCGCCTGTGCATTTCAGCCAGGGTGGCCCCTTAGCAGGGCCTGGCCTGGCCTGGGTCTTGCCCTTCCACTGCCCAGGGAGCCCTGCTTTCCTCCTTACCCATACTCTCGCCCATGCCTCATAAAGTGACCTCTGTCTGATCGCCTCTTAGCAATATAGGGAGGTCCCCAGGCCTGGACAGGAGGGCGCAGGGCCAGATGCAATGGCCCCTCTGGCGGGGTTGTTAGCTCTCACACCGAGAGCCTTATTTACCTAGTGCAAAAACTGTAAAAGTGTACAGACTCCACAGATTTTTAATCTTAATTGCAAGTCCGACAATTTTTGTAAATGTTCTTGGTGTTTGACTGTAATGGAACTATTTCACCCAAGGGATGTACATAGTCCTTTAGTCCTGGTGCTGCGAGGGCTGGCCGGGATGCTGCTCTCACGGTTGATACTGTAGCCTTGAGAACGGTGCTGGGCAGGACAATGACGAGCTTTGCAGTCTAGGTGTCTGTCTTTTTCCTGCCTGGGGCATTGATTTGTTGGCTTTGCAGCATGCTGTCAGGGGTGGGAGGTTGATGGGGGCATATGCCCCAATGGGGCCAGTAAAGCATCCTCCTGCCCACAGCCTTGGGGCTGAGCTCTGCCTACAGCAAGGGCTGGAGTTGCCAGAAGCCCCAAGGGAAGGGTGGTCCCTGCTCTGGGAGACCCTGGCCACTGACACCCAGGCTCTGCTGGAGAGACCTGCCCCTCCCCCGCCAACACAGGCAACTGACCTTTTTGTTCAACTTATATGTTCAGGATTAAGGAAACTGCCAAACTTCCTTGGAGCGAAGACCTCTGACTACCCAGGAGTGGGGGTGGGGACCAGGGCCAGAGCTCCCCGTGTACCCCAGCACCTGTCCAAGGGACACCACTCCCTCATACCCGTACATCTGGGAGCCAGACTGTCCAGGGAACCAGCCCCTCTTTTCTATATATTCAGCCACAAGGCTACCCCTGTCCCCACTGTGCCCACCTCCCCTCTTTTGTAAGTATGTGAAAAGGAAAAAATGCAAACGTCAGAGTCGGCTGGAGCCCTTCCCACCAGCCATGACTTTTAACCATGTAATAATGTACAGAGAACTTGTTGGTGTTCAAAGACTCTGTGTGGCTGTGCAATTTCTGTACATTTGCAATTAGAAATATTAAAGATTTATTTAGCTATTTTAAGCCTGACTCGGCTCTCTATTCGGCTATGTTGTGGGTTGTTTCCTGTGGGTAACTCTGAATCTTGGGCTACCAGCCATGACCCCTAACTGGGTGACCTAGGATCACCCCTCCTCTCTGCTGAAAGCCTGTGCTGGGGAGTGGAGCAGCACTTAAGGCCCCCTGACCCCCATGTGCCTGGGGTGCCATTGATTCCTGGGGGGCACAAGTAGCTGCCGCACCTCCCGCTGCAGAGGCTCCGGGTCAAGCCCTGTGGATCCACTGCAGCCTGAGGAGAGGAGACAGCAGGGGGTTACCCGTGGGTGAAGACTAGCTGTCCCCAGCGCCCAGTGCTTGGGAAGGCCGACTCGGTCTCCTCAGGCTCAGAACCTCCCGAGCTGGAAATGAACTTGCCTGAAGCTGCTGCCGCCGTACCTGCTGAATGAGTTCTTGCATCCCTGGGTGTTCGCCCAGCATCTGTCAGCATTTGGGACCCCATCTTTTGGTTGAGCACATCGGCAGTCCAGCTCTATAGGGGTACTCACAAGCCCAGTACAGACTCTCAGAAAAACACCCCCAAATCCCTAAAAAAAAAAAAATTGGAGGGTTTTAAGAACTTCTAATAAGCAGGGACACATCAAGCTTTCACCCTAGTGAGAACACTCCTGTTTTTGTTAGATTAAAATTTGAAAATTACCTAAAGCTGGCTACTGAGCTATAAAGAAAATACCTTCCCAGGCTACGGTGAGAAATGCTATGAAAACCAAGTAAATAAACAGATGCTCCTCCAGGGTTTTTAATTTTTTTAAAGAAATGAGTCTTGAAATTGAGGACTCTTGACCACGTGTGATCTGTTTTACTCCCAAATATGATTGTACTGAAAAGATTAATGTGGGAGGAGGTTCAAGGCAATAAGAATTGGTTAACTGTCGCCTGGAAGCTGGTGAGAAAGGGCTGTTTGCCCAGACCCTTCCCGGAGGCTTAGGTGGGACCCCACCCCCAGACATTCATACACGCTAGGCTATCCGGAGCCAGGACACACAACGGGAAGCAGGAAAGAGTCCTGCCCCCCCCCCCCCCCGCCCCTAGCCATGAAAGTACTGCACCCTGTCTCCTGGCGGGACTGGGCTTCATTCTCTGGAGAAATTGAGCCCTGTGAACTCTGGACTGGGGATGTCAGCCACAGGGCTGAAAAGCAGGTGAGGGGAAGTAAGCCTGTCCTTTTCCCTCTGCCCATAGCCCTTCCCCTCATTTCAGAGAAGTGTTAACTCAGTGAAAAGACTGAATCACAGTGCCACTGTTCTAGAATATGCCTGTGCTTGTACATACTCTGAGAGCATGTGTAGCCAAGGACCCCAAGGCAGCTGAAGAAGGCTTGCCATCTGTCAGGTAATGAGTGACTGAGTCAGGAACCGTGGCACATGACACTTGGACCCAGTGTTGGAAGACAACAGAAGAGAGTCGGGACTGGAATGTACAGATGGACATATGTCCTGTCTAGAGGCAGCAGGGGGCTTGTCACACCATCCACTCCATGTAGATGACTTCATTTTTATATCCAGTTCACAGCCCCCATACTTGACTTTCACTGAGGCCGTGTGCCCACTTGGCCTCACCACTTGAGGATCTCACAGGCGTCAGACTTGATAGGTCTGAAATGGAACTCTTGACCTTGATGCCTTTCTTTTCCAATCCCCTGAATGTTCTGACTCTCCTACCGTTTATTCAAGCCAAGTGCTAAGCTTGATTTCTTTTAAATGTGAATTCTTGATTCTTGGGCTTTAATGGAGATGTACAGATTTAGAATGATGGTCATGATCCATTCTGAGTGTAAAGCAAGCAGTCAATCAGTGTGCCCTCGTTCTTCTAAAGAAAAGCCAATAAATTCCACCACAGGCAAACACATCCCACTGTTAGTGGCAGTTCACTCTGGGGAGGGGAAGGGGAACATGAATGTTCCACTTTACATTCCTTTGTGTGTTTGATTTTTTTACAGTCAGTTTTATTTCTCATTTTGATACGGAGTCATTTAAAAATAAATAAAACATACCCATATAATGAAACGCTATGCAGCCATTAAATTTGTAGAAGAATAATAAACAACATTGAAAGATGTAAATAATGTATTAAGTGTAAACGCTGATAACAAAATTATACGTCCAGGAGGATTCCGGTTTAGCTTTTAAACCATGTTCACAAAAACACCTGGATTGGGAGATGGTAATGGCTAGGTAAGCGCTTGAGTTTGAAGATGTTGTGGGCTTCAAGTCTTAATGGCTATTGATCGGTAACATGATCTTAGCATTATGGGACAGTCCTTCATTCTTAGTTTCGCCACTGTGAACAGGGATGACAGTATCTGTAGAGAAGTCTTGGGAGGGTGCACAGTTGATGCCTGCTCTTTTAGAGAACCGGAATTTGGTTCCCAGCACCCACACCAGGCAGCTCTTAAACACCTGTTACTCCAGCTCCAGAGGATCCAACACACTGCTGGATTCTGCAGGCACCTGCATGCACATGGGAATACAAACACGCACACACATAATTAAAACTTTTTGTTTAGTTGGTTGGTTTGGTTTTCTTTTTTGGTTTGTCCTTTTGAGACAGGGTTTCTCTGTGTAACAGTCCGGGTATCTGCTTTATAGACCAGGCAGGTCTCAAACTCACAGAGATCTGCCTGCTTCTTTTTTTTTTTTTTTTTTTTTTTTAAAGATTTATTTATTTAGTATACAGTGTTCTGTCTGCACATATCCCTGCAGGCCAGAAGAGGGCACCAGATCTCATTACAGATGGTTGTGAGCCACCATGTGGTTGCTGGGAATTGAACTCAGGACCTTTGGAAGAGCAAGCAGTGCTCTTAACCTCTGAGCCATCTCTCCAGCCCTGCCTGCTTCTTAAGTGCTGGGATTAAAGGTGTGCTAAGTTTTTTTTTCTCTCTCTCTTAACATGTTTTTGCATTTATGATGAAAACTCAATCAATACCTGGGGCTCAGTGGTAGAGTGCTGGCCTTGCATGCACGATATCCTGGTTTATTTCCCAGCACTGAAAAAAAAAGTCTCAAAGCCAGTGGGCAGTACCGTGGCAGTACTCTGGCAGTACCGTGATAGGACTGTTACAGTGGCTACCTAAATGGGGTAGGAAGTGAGGTGCGTGGGGCTAAACTTCCATGCTGATACAAAAGGACAGGAAAGAAGTTCCTTATGCTTCTGGGGAGAGACAGGCAAGAAAACAAAACAAAATGGGATTTTCTTAGAATTTCCCATCATAAAAAAGGTCTTTGCTTATGAAAGTGACTGAATACAAAATAAATATACAAGATAGAAGCTGCTTTTTCAAGCAGCCACCAGAGTCCATCAGGAGGGAAGGGAGGTGTTGTTGATGGTATACTGGACACCTCAAATCCAAACAGCTCAGTGAAGGTTGCACACCGTCTGGACTGAGTCCTTACCAGACCTGTGGCCAGGGTGGATCACCTGTCTGTGTCCGCAGCTCACCAAGGTCCTGATCTTATTACCTGTTACAGCTATACTGTTAGTGAATTCATATGAAGATGGTCATGTGTTCCACATATATGTTTAGAATTGACTGCTGGCTTCGTGACTCCTGGTTCACAGTTATTTCTGAATGTTTTTGAAAAATTCAGAAGAAAGTCCTTCGGAAGGTCCAGTCAGAAGCCACCGGCTTTTCTGAGGGTGATGGGTCCTTTGTGCCAGAGTTGGCACTGAGGCTCTGAGGGCTAGGGTGGGGTCCCTGCAAATTACACTTGGGGGTGTCCATCCACACTTGATTGCTGTGCGAGAGTTTACACACACTGGAGTGTGTGGGTCAGGGATTCCCACACTGGAGGGAGAAGGCCTCAGTCTCAGAAACATTCCTTACAAAATATTTACAGCTTTTACCTTTAATGACAGGAAGTAGCAAATCGTGTGAAAGCATATTTTTTTTTGACAACCAAGACTTACACACAAATATAAGATGAACATATGTTTAGCATTTTTTAAATTCACTAATTAATGAGGAAACCAGTCAGTTGTCACAGCCAATTCAAAGGAGAATTCAAAGAGCTGTGCATGTAGGCAACTGGAAATTACAAGGAAGAAAATTTACAAATAGATGCAAAATCAGGCTGTTTCCAGGGCACTGCAGCAGACACCATTTATCCCAATCTGTAGGACGAAGATCACAGTATTGCCAGCATTTTATGACCTAAAGAAATTCAAGACCAGTCCAGGAGACTCATAACCAAAGATATTGAAGTCATATATTTTCCTAAAACTAGCTTTAAAAACAAAAACAAGCTGGGCAGTGGTGGTGCACGCCTTTAATTCCAGCACTTGGGAGCCTGAGGCAGGTGAATCTCTGTGAGTTTGAGGCCAGGCTGGTCTACAGAGCGAGTTCCGGGACAGCCAGGGCTACAGAGAAACCCTGCCTTGAAAAAACAAATGAACACAAACCCGAAGAAGAGGGCTGGAGTGGTCAGAGCACATACTGCTCTTGCAGAGGTCTTGAGTTCCGTTTCCAGCACACACACCGGGTGGCTCAGAACCCTGTGACTCCAGCTCCAGGGACTCTGATGCCCTCTTTTGGCCTCCACGGGCACTGCACTCACGTGCACATACCCACATGCAGGTGCTTCTATATATACTTAAAAACTAAAAAATAGCTGAGTGGTGGTGGTGCACGCCTTTAGTCTCAGCACTCGGGAAGCAGAGGCAGGCAAGTCACTGAGTTTGAGGCCAGCCTGGTCTACAGAGCAAGTTCCAGGACAGCCAGGGCTACACACAGAAACCCTGTCTTGAAAAAACCTAAAATAAATAAATAAAATTTAAAAGTCAAATAATAATGACTAAACAGGAAGAGGCAATGTTGAAAGTCCACTACCTAAAAATCCCTCTCAGTGTAGACATATCTATTGTTTATAGCTATCAAGATAGACTTTGCTCTTGCCCATACAACCTAATTTCTATTTTATGACTTGAGGTAAAGTATCACTATGTATGCAGCCAAGTCTGACCTCAAACTTGAGACTCCTCTGCCCTACCTCCCAAGTGCTAGAGTTACAGGTGTGCACCGCTCCGCTTGGCACAGACTAGTATTGTAAAGGCAAAAATAGAATTGCACTACATACTAATCAATTTTTAAGAGATGCTCTCATTTTTATTTTAAAAAGTAAAATATGAGTGTGTGTGAGTGCCTGCATATACATGTGTGTATCACATATGTGGCTGGTGCCCACAAAAGTCAGAGGACAGTGTAGTTCCCCTAGAACTGGAGTTACACATGACTGTAAGTTGCCATGTAGGTGCTGGAAATCAAACCCAGATCCTCTGAAAGAGCAGTCAATACTCTTAACTGCTGAGCCATCTCTCTAGCCCCTAATCAATAGTTTGGGGTTTGTATTAAATTTTAAATTATGTGTATATGTGTGCATGTATATGTGTGTGCATGTTTATGTGTGTGTTTATATGTGTGTATGTGTATTTGTGTGTCTATATATGTATGTGTTTGTCTATGTGTGTCTATGTGTGTTTTGTGTACGTGTGTCGTGTGTCTATGTGTGTGTGTATCTGTGTGTCTATGTGTTTATGTGTGTATCTATGTGTGTATGTATTTGTCTATGTTTTGTGCAGATGAGCAGAGTTGCTCTTGCAGAGTTCAGAACATGGCACCAGGCCCCCTGGGGCTGGAGTTACAGGCTGCTGTGAGCTGCCTGATGTGGGTGCTTCGAGATTAGCCCCTGTCTTAACCGCTGAGCACTCTCCTGCTCCCCTAACCCCAGCCCTATTTTGTTGGTGGTTTTTTTCCTTGTTTGTTTATTTTGCAGAGCATGTTTGGGCATGGCTATAATCCCAGCACTTTCGAGGTAGAGACAAAAGGATCCCTGCAAGTTTAAGGCTAGCCTGGTCTACATAGTGTACATAGCGTATCCTAGGTCAGCTAAGGTTAACATGACCATACCCTGTCTCAAACAAAACCAAACCAAACAATACCAAAAAAAAAAAAAACCACCCAACAACCAATCAACAACAACAACAACAAAAACAGCTGAAATGTTGCCCAGGCGAGTACCACATTCAAGATCACCCTGCCTCACATCTTCCTGAGTAAGCGATGTTCATAAGATCTGCTCTCAGTATCCAACTAACAGGTTTGCTTTTGCCACTCGGCAGTAGATTGTGGACACTGTCCTTTACAAATATAATCTTTCGCTGTTACTTATATTTATTTACATATATAATTATATATATGATTATACGTGCATATAGTTTAAAGTTTCAAGCCGTGAATTTTGATTTTGTTTTTCTTTAAATGTTTGCTTTGGTAGGCATTTCACACTTAGAGCTAAGTTGTTTGAATCTATAGTACAAGGAACACCCACGTGCCTCTCACTCCAAGGGCCATGAGCGCGTAACCCTATTTGCTGTATCACTGTAGTTTCTCTCTGTCTTTCTGTCTCTCCCTTTCTCTGTCTCTGTCTCTCTTACACACACACACACACACACACACACACACACACACACACACTTCCTTGTAGTCAAGTTGCATATCATGGCTCCTTCTCCTAGCCCTTCCTAGCTTCAGGCAGTCTCTGCCCATCATAGTTGGGTGCCAGTGTCATCAGGGGAACCGGCTCTCACATTCACTTTCTAGTTTTCTCAGCCAACCCCGTTACATCCTTTTATACTGTTCCACCAGTGCCTCAGTCTGGGGTCAGGGGTTGCATTCAGTTGTCATGGCTCTTTGGCATCTTTTAGTCTGGAACTTTCCATAGGTTTTCCGGGTCTTTTGTGACGATGACATTCAGGAGAAATACAATCAACTACACCCCTTGCTCCCTGTTAAACAGCATCAATAAGAAAACAGAAGCAGAACTGTGTGTTCTCTGATGTGTCTCATGACGGCAGCAGAGGCCTCCCATTATCCGTGTGGAGCTGATGCATTCCTGTTGTTAAAGGGATGGAATTCATTCCTCGGTTTTGTTGTGACAAAGTCACCCAGCAGTTCTGGCTGTGGCCCCTGGGCCCTTCAAGCTGGTGTCTATCCCACTGACATACCCCCGTTTCTGAACTTGTCCTTACTGTCTGACCTAACGTGACATCCGGGTTTCTTCCCTTGTACCGTCTCTGTCCTGGCTCTGGCATTTGTCATTTCTCTCAGCAATGTTGAGGAATGGTATTAACTGGCCAAGATCAGGAATATACATCCTTGCACAGGCACGTGCTAGAAATTGTGAATTGGCTCTTCTGTTTAGAGTTTAATGGATCTGAATTTTCACACACACACACACACACACACACACACACACACACACACACACACACACACACGAAAGATGAGAAGTCTCAGGGACATTCCCTCTTGGTCCTTGGCCTCCACAGAGCCGTGGTGAGTTTTGCGCTGGAGTGGCGGCGTGTGCAGGGAGTGTGGAAGCCTCTCTGGGCCTTGAACAGCATTCCGTCACTAGATGCCCTGCCCTCCTTAGCAACACCAGTCACCTTGAGCTGTCTCTCACCTTTGTTGATGGTGAAAACGCATGTGCACAGGGATCCATCTCTACCTGAAGAGCTGAAACACTAGGGCACCAGTTATCCCAGCAGAAAAGCGGGCAAAAGAGTGAAATGCCGAGTTGGAAAAGAAACACAAGGAGTCAACAAATGAGTGCGAGCCTAAAGTGGGGCTCACATCTGCAATCCTGGCACTCAGGAGATAGAAGGAGGAGAATCGAGGAGTTCAGGGCCATCCCCAGCTACATAGAGAGTTGGGAGATAGCCTGGGCTATAGGAGATCTTGTTTCAAAGTAAACAAACAAGTGCTCTGCTCATCCACACTAATAATTCAAGAAAAGCAAATGAAAATATCAGTTAAGTTGCTTTTATTTTTGTTTGTCCCTGATTGAGTAATAGAAACAAAAAGGAAGTCAACCTAAGAAGAGAAAAACCTGAGATGTTAAGTATCGACACACTTAGGGCCTGGGATTCACTGCGCAGCAGCATTATGGCAGGTTGTCCATCTCAGCTTGTTGGGTTCAAAGTGTTTTCAGCTTTCTATGTATATTTACACCTAAAGTGAGGCTTGTCTCATAGGGAATTCAGTAAAGGAAGGGCCATATTTTTAAAGATGTGTTTTATTATTGTGTGTGTGTGTGTGTGTGTGTGTGTGTGTGTGTGTGTACAAGGTATCCTTCCAGGCCAGAAGAGGACAGCAGATCCCTTGAAGCTAGAGTTAGAAGTGGATGTGAGCTGCCTGATGTGGGTGCTGGAATGGAACTCTGATCCTCTGAAATAGTAGCAACCACTCTTAAATGAGCTAACATTTCTCCAGCCCCGAGGCTATATCTCTTAATGGACAGGGCAATGAAATTAGAAATTAATGACAAAAACTGACCTATTGCTTGAAAATTCAATTTACATATAGAAGCATGTATATGGATGTGTGTGTGTGTGTGTGTGTGTGTGTGTGTGTGTGTGTGTGTGTGTGTGTAGAGGGAGAGAGGGAGAGGGAAAGAGAGAGGGAGAGGGAGGGAGAGAGAGAGAGAGAGAACTTGAGCACAAACACACAGAACATAGGCACATGAGTACTGAATATCAAATTGGTACTTCAAATTCTCTGACTCTGCATTTATAGATTCAGCTGTCAAACACTGAACATGTTTTGGGGGGAAATGCAACTGTATTGACCACATGTATTTGTTTATTTTTTTAATTCCCTAAACATTTTGTGACTAGGCACTGTAAATAGTGTAGCAGGGGTTTAAAGCATGCAGGAGGTGGTACCCAGACTACACATATACAACACCATTTTACATCAGTGACTTGAGCATCCTTGGGCTTTGGTATCTGAACAGGACTAACTGTGATGGATGTGTAGTGGATCCGAGTGGGTCGGTGTAGCCTACACTTTGGCATGCAAGTGGGTATCTGTGGATACAGATCACTGTGGGGGTATATCCTGTGTCATTGTGAGGAAATGCCATAGATGTGTGTGAGCTGAAGACAAAGGCCAGACCTGTGGGGCAGGAGGCTTAGCAGAGCTAGGTTCACATAGCATGGGCTTTATCGGCCAAGGCTTTGGCCAGCCCAGCTATGGGCTCTGCCACAGCAGCATCAGTGTGTGTGTGGGGGGGGGGGGCAGAGGCCAAGGGGACCCAAGGACAGGGACAGGCAGACAAGGGTGCCCCTTCGATCTCCCTCGTCACCCTCTCTTCCTCTGGAGCTGCGGTAGGGACCCGGTTCGAGCTCCTTGGGCTTCTGTTTTCCTGCAGAGGTTTGGAAGAGCTTTCCTGATGAGAGGAGGGGCCACGTGTCCATTACAGGAAATAACTGTGCGATTGCATTCCAATAAATCAGCGCCGATTTCAGAGCAGCATGGGGCCTTGTGGGCTCTGCGGGCCATAGAATTCAATATGCTATGCTTCAGCCTGTGGACTAATGGGCTGCTGCTGGACACCACGTGACCCAGCCTTCCCGAAGATGCGAGGCAGGGCTGAAAACTAGCATAGATCTATTTACTGAGACAGTGTGCATCCCTGCTGGTGGGTGTGTGGGGAGCCAGGTGGGAGGAGACAAGGATTTCCTGAGGCCTCAGGGTTCGGGCAGAAGCCTCTGGTCTTGCTCCTGGCCCTGCTGAGGGGTTGTCGCAGTGCCATATGGTCTCCTGCTGTCTACCCTGTTCTCAGCACAAGTGTGCTGTTAAACCATTCACTCTGCCATGGGTCCCTCTCACCTGGCATTCACACCCACCTGTGTGCTCATGGAGACATGCTCTGGGTGCGGCAGGAGCTTCCAACAGAGCAGAGCAGGCTCTGCATTCATGGAGCTTTGGTTCCTAAGGGAGTCAGGCTACTGCCTTGATGACTCTGTCCATTTGGTCTCTAAAAACTCAGAGTAAGGCTAGGCATGCAGCTCACTGGTAGAGTACTTAGCTAGCATGCTTAAGGTCCTAGGTTCAATCCCCAGTAATAGCAGAAAAGACAACAAAACCTGAAACACACACACACACACACACACACACACACGCACGCACGCACGCACGCACGCACGCACGCACGCACACACGCACACACACACACACCCCAAAACAAAACTCTGGAAAATGTGTCTGTTTTCCTCCCAAGTGATGGCCAGGTGGGAATGGTCCCTATACTCCCTCCCTCCCTCTGCTCACTTTGTTGAAGCCCAGTTATAAGTCTGTCTTGGAAATCACACCTTGCTAGTCTTGGTGATGCAGTGCTGAGGGGAACGTCCCCAGGACCTGGGAAGCCTGGTCTCTCTTGACCCCTGCCTACCTTCAGCCAGAGTGTCCTTAGATCTCCAGTCTCAGGCATGCAGGAGCCACCCTGGCTGTGCCCTATGGCATACCCTCAGTGTTTATTCCATGAGAAGGAAGGAAAGGGGGTTGAGCCCCAAGCCAACAGGCAGAGCAAATGGTCGCAGCCAGAGGGCTGGATGGCGAGTCAGAGGTGGAGAGTTGCCGCAGAAGCCTGGACAGAGGCATAGCCCAGCTAGGGATGAGACTGAAGGGGTGGGGGAGCCGGAGGAGATTTGGTCTTGTTCCTCAGAGGGTAGAGAAGCCACAGAACACAGTGAGCTGGGAGAGTTCCCTGAGCTACTGGGGAAAGAACAGAGGTTGAACGCTGGATGGGACAGCCCAGGCGTGCAAGGAGACAGCAAGGAGAACTCAGTTGCATGCTTCCCTCAAGGAGGTGGGTCCAGGGTGGGAAGAAGGAAATGGTCTAGGGCCTGCATCCTGTGTCTCTTGTGGCCTCCCATGCAAGGAGACAGCAAGGAGAACTCAGTTGCATGCTTCCCTCAAGGAGGTGGGTCCAGGGTGGGAAGAAGGAAATGGTCTAGGGCCTGCATCCTGTGTCTCTTGTGGCCCTGGGAGGCCCAAACACCCTTTGTACCCGCTAGCCTCCCTCTGCAATGCCCTAGGGCTAGGAAGAGGGATGGAGAAGCTTCTCAGAGTCAGAGGCCTCCATGAAGCCTAGCAGGGCAGGCCAGGGCAGGCCAGGCTGCCTGGGAAGGACCCATGTGCTGCATTTCTTTCTTTCTTTCTTTCTTTCTTTCTTTCTTTCTTTCTTTCTTTCTTTCTTTCTTTCTTTCTTTCTTTCTTTCTTTCTTTCTTTCTTTCTGTTTTTTTGAGACAGGGTTTCTCTGTGTAGTTTTGGTGCCTATCCTGGATCTCGCTCTGTAGACCAGGCTGGCCTTGAACTCACAAAGATCCACCTGGCTCTGCCTTCCGAGTGCTGGGATTAAAGATGTGCGCCACTGCCGCCCGGCTGCTGCATTTCTTAAAATATGCATTTTTCAAAGTGTTAATGGATGTTTACAGGAAAGGATAGCCTTGTGAACAACTGGGCAAGCCTGAGTCTTAGAGGGGCTCCTGGACCTTCACCGTGTCTGCTGAGTTCTGTACTAGAGGGTACATTTATTCCTCTCCCTCACTCATCTCTTTCCTTCCTCCTCTCGTCCTCCATGCATTTCCTAGCATCTCTTTTTGCTGGCAGTAGAGCGGGGTCTTGGGTTGCAGACCAGGCCTGGGAGTGGAAAACACAGAGAATCGCCCTGAGTAAGTGACTGGGCTGCCAGACGCTCCAGGAGCTGCAGGACAGGAGGATCTGCCCCAGAAAGTGGGGTCAGGCTTGCAGAGCCTGTGACCCTAACCCCAGAGCCATGGCAGAGAAGGGCATTGAGGGCTGAGGGAAGCCTTTGGACCTAGCACTGGAGGGATGAGCAGCAAGGGGGTTCGTGGAATGGCAGAAGGTGTGGGTGGGGGAGGGTTGTGGGTGTTCAGCAAGGGTGCTCAAGGCTTCCAGGAGGGGCGACTCTCCTGTTCTTCCTATGTGTTGTGACTTCGTGTGGTGGTGGCTGTGTGGCTCAGACTGGAGCAAGCTTAGCCCATGTGAAGGGTTCAGAAACGGATGGGCATTAGCCTGAGTCACGGTGGCAGAAGTCACTTCATACCTTCCCGGGAGTAATAGAAGGGATGCCTTGAACAGCGGGCTGAGGCAGCGAGGGTCCTCTGACTGGGAAAATGGCTCATGTAGAAGAGGGGGCTTGCAGACCTAGAAGCAAAGGCCAGTTCTTTTCATCAAAGGCGTTACAAATCAGAGGGAGAACGGTGGACAAACAAGCCGAGGGAGGAGCGGCCGGATGACAGGACAGGAAGTGCTGCTGACAGCCTCCACAGCCGAGTCTCCAAGTGAAAATTAAATCTGTAATGAGACGATGCTGTGTTTCCCACCCACCCACCGGCAAACGACTGCATCCTGATAGTACATCCTTTAGAGCTGCATGGGGTGATGCCAGGCTGGCCCTTCACACAGGTGCTGAAAAACTGCCCAACCCCTTTGAAGATAACTGAACCACACTGGTGCAGTTTTAAAATGCATGTGCCCTTTGACCTGGACACGTGATCCTTGTACATAGAGTCAGAATATGTGTGTGTGACAGCTGTTCCTGTGACACTTCATAGTCACAGAGCTGGCAGCAATGTGGATGTATTGATTAAGGAAAAATGAAGTCCTAGGTAGTGGTGGCACATGCCTTTAATCCCAGCACTCGGGAGGCAGAGGTAGGCGGATCTCTGAGTTCAAGCCCAGCCTGGTCTACAGAGCGAGTTCCAGGACAACCAGGGCTAACACTGAGAAACCCTGTTTCAAAACAGAAAAAAAAAAAAAAGCCAATGAAGAAAGTGACAGCATATGTAATTACAATATATTGTGTAATGGATCGCACCACATCACTAAAAAGCTAAGACTCACTTCCATGCGTGTATCACACAGAGTCATGTATGTCTCAAAAAACAGCACTAGGTTAAAAAAAGCAGAGTGCTCCTCCTGCCTCCACCTCCTTCAACAAATCCTACCAGCATGCACCACCACAGCCTTAGTGCACAGTCGCACAGTCATGGCGCATTCCTTTAATCCCCAGCACTTGGGAGGCAGAGCCAGGCGGATCTACAGAGTGAGATCTAGGACAGGCACCAAAACTACACAGAGAAACCCTGTCTCGAAAAACCAAAAAAAAAAGCAGAGTGCAAGTTGATGTGTACAGAGACACACATGTGCGCACATACATATACAGATAAACACACATACATATATATGCACATACATATGCGCACACACCTAAGAGTTCTTGAGTGTGCATGAACTGCCTAAAAGACACAGAACCCCACCAATGGTAGAGGGTAGGATGGGGCCATCCCTGTCACTATCTACCTTTGCGCTGGGTTGTCTGGCTTTTGTTATGTTACCTTGACACAAGCTGGAGTCATGTGGGAGGAGATCGGCCTGTGGAGCCTTTTCTTGATTAATGACAGATGTGGGAGGGAGGAGCCATCCCTGGCCTGGTGGTCCTGGGTTCTACAAGAAAGCAGGCGGAGCAAGCCATGGGAGCCAGCAGTAAGCAGCCCCTCCATGGCCTCCGCTTCAGCTCCTGTCCCCAGGTTCCTGTTGAGTTCTTGCCCTGACCTCCCTCAGTGATGGAAGCATGAACCAAATAACCCCTTTCTCCCCAAGTTGCTTTTAGTTATGTTTTATCACATCAATAGAAAGAAAGCTAGGTTATATATTTTTGAGGCCACAAATGCAGTTTATAGATGTATATACATAGGAGTTATATGTATACATGTATATTTATTACATTTTTTAAAATTGTACCAACCAAAAACAAAAGCCCAGGCAGTTTTGTTTCTTGTTTTCCACGCACCCCAAGGGTTCATTTTAAGCAGGGTTTTGAGGTTTGACTTTCCATGGAAGTGAGTTTTCCAGATATGGTGAGAATCAAAACTTTTAACTATAATTTTTAAGGAGAGCATTGTAAAATACACAACACATGTTTTATCAAGTAAAGAATAAAGAATGTGGGTGAATATTTTCGGGGTAACCTGGAAACCTTTTGTTCCTGCACTTATGGCCTCGTCTTACAAGAAATTACTTACTTACAGTGTATATGTATGCATATGAACACACATGTGTGTTCATGTGTGCAGCGGTCAGAGGACAACTGAGGTGGCATTATGTTCCCCAAAATATTGTGCACCCTAATAAACTTATCTGGGGTCAGAGATAGAACAGCCACAATATTAAACATAGAGGTTAGGCAGTGGTAGCACACACCTTTAATCCTAGCATTCCAGAGGCAGAAATCCATGTGTTCAAGGATACAGCCAAGCATGGTGACTCACGCCTTTAATCCCAGAAAGCAAGCTTTTAATCCCAGGGAGTGATGGCAGAAAGCAGAAAGGTATATAAGTGTGAGGACCAGAAACTAGAAGCATTTGGCTGGTTAAGCATTTGGCTGGTTACGCTTTCAGGCTTTCAAGCAGCAGTTCAGCTGAGAGCCATTGGGATGAGGACACAGAAGCTTCCAGTCTGAGGAAACAAGACCAGCTGAGAAGTTGGCCAGATGAGGTTAGCTGTGGCTTGTTCTGTCTCTCTGATCTTCCAGTGTTCGCCCCAAATACTTGGCTCCAGGTTTGATTTTATTAATAAGAACTTTTAAGATTCACGCTACAGACAACCCCTTGGAATCAGTTCCCCTTTTACCATGTGGGTCCAATGTTAGGATCCTGCTCTCACTCCTCTGGGTCTGGCGACTTACGTCATCAGTGGACGCGGTGACTAGTGGTCACACAATCCCCACCTTAAAAAGCTGGACGCAGACCCCCCACTCTCTCTCTCTCTGTTTCCTTTCTCTGCTCAGCTCCCCCACCCCACCCACCCCCACTTCCCTCCCCTACCAGGCCTGGCTCCCCTCTTTCTTCCTCCACCTTTCCCTAATAAAGCTCTGAAAACTAACATTGGGTTCTGCCGTGGCCTGTGACTTTTCCACCGGTCACCAGTGCCACTTTACTATCATCCAGGGGCTAGAACTCGGGTCAGCAGACTTGAGTGGTAAGCCTTAAACCCACTGAGCATTTTGTAGGCCCCAAGGCCTCTGTCTTCACGGGACTTTCACCCTTCCCCTCAGCTCTGGCCCCACTTCACAGGCAGTGTGTGAACGCAGAGCAAGAAATGAGCAAGAGTGGCAGTGGGGTGGCAGCTGGCAGCCTGCACTGTGAGGGTACTGTCTGTCAGGCCCACACTCGGGGGCTTCATGCTCTCTGCTCACACTTTAGCGCTTGGAGTCAAGAAACTCGCTGGCCTGCGCTAACAAGAGCAGTGGTTTCCTTCTGTCAACTGTCACCTGCTGGAATCCAAGCTTCTCCGGTGGCCACATGGCCAGTGGTGGGGCCAGTGTCTATGACTCCATTTGCTCAGCTGTAAACCAGGGTCGACGCCATGATAGCTGGTGACTGTGGCAGCCAGATGAATCTGCTTGTCAGGACAGACTTACTTTCTCCTCTCTGGCCTTCCCACCTCCACAGCCAGGCACGTTCCAATCAGGAACGAGCTATCTGGATTATTGGAACTGTAAGTCTTGGGCTCCCCCGTCGCTCACTTTGCAGCCAAGCTCAAGCATTTCCACAGGCTAGGCCCACGGCTGACTTCAAGACTCCATGGAGCTCAGGGTGACCGCAGGGACTGCTGGTGTTTCCTTGATGGCTTCACAGAGTGGAAAGCTCTTGGGAGAATCTGACATGCTACTATTGAGGGACTTCACCAGAACCTCACACTGTTCCGGCAGGGCTGGCCCTTCACCATGTACAATTCATTCATTCATTCATTCATTCATTCATTCATTCATTCATTCATTCATATGTGTGGGGTACATGTGGCGTGGTACAGGTGTGGAGGTCAGAGGACAGGCCATGCGTGATAACAGCAAGTTCCTTAATGTATTGAGCCATTTATGTGGGCTCTGGAGGTTACTTCATCTCAGTTTTGCACCTCAGTTTTTCCAGCTGTACATTGGGGTGGTGTGGTGAGTACACCCAGCCCTTCACCTCCATGAGGGTTCAACCTACAGATGCTCAAACATGTTCCCCCAAATGCGTGCATCTGTACTGAGCAGGGACAAATTCCTTAGACTATCTCTACAGCACTTTCATGGTATTAAAGATTATAAGTCTAGAGAGGGTTTAAAGTACATGGAAAGACATACAGGCATTATATCGCAACAGTACACCATTTTATGTGATCAACTTGAACATCCTCAGAGTTTGGTATCATCTGAGAATCTTTGAATCAATGAGTTTTGGATACCATGGGCTGAGTCTGCCTGGGATGGGTGTTCCATATGCTAGTGTGGATGGGTGTATACCACACCCTGGGCTGTAAGAGCATATCCATGGCAAAGGTTGTGATAAGGGATCTTGGTTCATATGCTAATGCACATGGGTAGCCTAATTGAATTTGTACCAGAGAGTGCATTTGCCATTATACTCGCAATTGGGTCAGGGCCATGTGACAGTGATGGCCAAGGCATGTGGGTGGAGACAGAGTGGCGGTGGCCTGAACAACATCCCCAGTTGTCCTCCTGCCTTGTCTTCTCCAGAACAGCTGGCGACCTCTCCAGAGAGGGAAGAGCCCACATTGGAAGCAACTAGAGCCACCCTGAACTGCCACCTGCCTAACTATGTGAGTACATCCTGGGGAAGCTGCTGACACCTGCCGGCTTGCTCATTTCAGGTCTGCCTAGCCTGACTGAAATAGGAACATAGCACTGAACAGAATACAGGACTTTTAAAGCTAAAACAAATGAGCCTTCCATAAGTGACTGCTTCTGACCTGTCAGTCGATGGCCTACTTCCCCAGTACAACCAGGGACAGACCCCGTGACCCACTGAGGCCAACAGCTGCTGACTCTGGAGAGTGCCAAGTGAGGGGCCAGTTGTTCCCACTGCACGTCACGGTACTCCTTCAAACTGATTAGTTACAAACTCAGCGTGGGCCTTCAAGAGTCCTCAGAACTGCTCAGTTGGGGAAAAGAAATGCCTGCTGTAATGGACTGAGAGTGCTGTCCTGTCCCTCCGGAAGTCAGCTGACGAGTGCTTGCTCCAGCGTGATGCTATGAGAAGGCTTGGACTTTGGGAAGTCAGTAGAGCATGAACAGGATCGGTGCTCTTACGAAAGGACCCCAGACTGCTGTCACCCTCTTTCTGCCACACAAGGATACAAGGAGGAAGAAGAGAGCAGCTACAGCCTGGAAGGCCCTCATCAGAACTTGACTGTGCTGGCATCCTTTCTGATCTTGGAATTCCAAACAGGAAGAAATAAATTCCCACTGTTTATAAACCTTTCAGCTTATGGTACTTTTGCTGCAGTGAACTAAATAGATTCAGTTACCCTGGCCAGCAAGAGGCTGGCGGGGCTAGAGGTCTCGGTCATGGCTGGATTCCGGTGGCTGGCAGAAGCCCCTGTGGTCACAAACTTGGGCCCCCAGCTCTAGAAAAGCCTGGAGTTCTCCTCACAGACGGGAGTTTCGAAGACAGGAGAGTGCTGGAGCCTTTCGCTGTTGTGTGCCTGCGGGTGCACAGCACAGGCCCCTTGTGTGACAGTGGAGTGGCAGCTCCGTTGGCTCAAGGGGTGGGCCAAGAGCTGGCTCTAGCTTCTGTCCTTCATGAAGAGGCTTACCTCACACCCCTGACTTACAAGGTAGAAGGATAAGAGCCCCCTTTGGGCCCCCTCATTTGTAAAGGAACAGCCACGCACACTGTTTTACAATGAACTCCTTACACGGTGGGGGTAATATGCCAGAGCTGCTTGGGTTAACAACAGAGGTGGGCCTGACCCTCTGAGGGAGTGCCATTACGTGCCCAGGGCTCTGGGGGAAGGCAGCTGGGTGAAGAGCCTCTCTGGTCTGGACAGCCTCAATTCCAAGCCCCAGAGATGTACCCTGGGTGCAGAGGACCCAGGTAACCATGCCAGGGTAGCCTTGCATGCTGTCCTGCCATTTTCCTCACATAACCGGGGGACTCCTGGTGGGCAGACCTGGGTTTCTCCACTAGACAGTGGAGTGGCAAAGAGCCATGGGCTGTGACGGGACCCCGGGACCAAGGAGGCTGTCACATGGTGGGAGTACAAGGCATGTGCGGGATCGAACGTTCTAGGGGGCTGTCGGTGTGCACAGCCTGCCCAAGTGGCACAGGGGCCCTGCAAAACGAATGCTTCTCTGAAGCCACTGGGGTGCAGTGGAGAGTTCCAGGGAGCTGGGGGTCTCACTTTATTTTTAACTCTAGGCCATCTGCTTCCCACTTCCCACCGGGTGGGCCACAGTCTGGGAAATATTCAGAGTGAACATATGCTGCTCCTGGGGTGGGGTGGGGGTGGGGTGCTGGGACGAGGTGTGTGCAGGGAGTGGGGGTGGGGGGCTCTGTTCTCAGGTATGCCAGTAGGACTCTGTGGCCTCCTTGGTGACAGGAGATGACTTGACATGCAAGGAGCTCAGAGAGCAAACCTTCTCTCAGGACAGGCGTCCATGACAGGTGGCCAGCTTCTAACAGGGCCCACCCTGCTGAGAGAGACTGTTCCTCAGGCAGATTGAGGTTTGGAGGATTTCCCGAACTCCTTCCTCTGACGCCCCCAGGACTTCATGGTTCCCTAGAGTCAATAGCTCTCAAGCAAACATCAATCATGAGGGGAGAAAAAAAATTAAAAGGTGCCCTTTGCTTACCAATTGACCCCAAATGAACAAACATTGTCTCTCCCCCTCAACCACCCCCAGGCAGGTTTGCTGTCAAAAATTACCACACAAAAGAAACTGTAATACTCTCGCTGTTTAGACAATAAGCCTGTGGTTAGTGACACTCAGCTTCATTTTATTATTGCATTTTACGAAGTTACCAAGACAACTGAGGCTGTAACAGAGCCTTGAATACATGCGCCATGAAAATTTAATAAAGAATTTTGAAAGGCTTAAGAGGTGGGAGTGGCAGGGGGAGGGGAGCCGAGGTCTCAGCAGACTTCCAGGAGCCTCCCCTGCCAGGGCTCATGGCCTGGAGCAGTGTTTCCCCGGCATCTGTGGGCATCTGTGGCTTTCAGCATATGGAGACCATACCTTCCTCAGCAGACGTTTGTGAAGACACTTCCCAGGTGCCAAGTCTCAAGCCAGGCTCTTTGGGTCCACTCTGACATGATCTCTGCTGCACAGAAGAGGGATGGGCGTGAAGGTGGAAAGCCACTGGTTCTTGGCCCCTCACCAACCGTGCACCAGACCAAGCAAGTTCCCACTCCCGTCAGACTCCCAAAGCCCCGTCCTTCCAGAGGAGACAGGCCTCCTTTGGCTTCTCCGTTCTCATGTGAGACAGGGAAAAATCTCTGCAGCCCAACTGAGGCCTGGGGGAGTCGTGATGGCCCTGGGCACAGTCTGTTCAAATGCTTCCCCTTCTTGTGGAGGAAAAGTTTCCCAGGGGCTTCTGGGTGAGGAGGTTTTGTGAAAACAGGGCCACGAAGAGCCTGCTTTCCTCCGTTTTCCAGATCAGACTCGGAACAAAAAGCCAGAAATGAGGAAAACATTAGTGACTTTATCATTTTATGCTGAGGCTCAGTGTGTGTGTGTGTGTGTGTGTGTGTGTGTGTGTGTGTCTGCATGTGTAAGTGTAAATAGAGGCAGCATGTTTTTTCCAGTTAAAAAGAAAGCAAGACTTTGGTGATGAGAGGAGGCAACTGAAAAGCCTTCTGCAGACAGAGTTTCTTTGTCTCTGAAAACAAGAAAAAAGATTGCACTATTTTGTGAGAAATAGTGTGTGGGAAAATTTCACTCACATTCATCAAATGAAATGGGAGAATGGCAAAATTATCAATGGAGGCTAGGTAGGTTTTAGGCTACATTGCTCACGGGTGAAATTCCCTCATGGAGTGTGGACAGCTCTCTGCCTCTGGGAACACAGCTCCCAGATGAGGGCTCATGAGGCCTGAACCTCAAGAGAAGGCACCCAAAGCCAGCCCAGTTCTCACTTACCTCTGAGGAATAAAGGACCCTAATCAAAGAAGGAAGGTGTGTGTGTGGTGGTGTTTGCACCGTTTTAGAGTAGTACTCTGTCAGTCACGAGGCCAACCCCAGACATCCGAGGAGCGGCAGGGCCTTTTTCCAGCCCATGAATATCTTCAAATATGTGCAGATGAAAGGCAGCCGGGGGGTGGGGTGGGGTGGGGTGGGGTGGGGTGGGGTGGGGTGGGGTGGGGGTCTCACTTCGGCTTCATCCATCTCCATGAACATTATTCAAGGAAACTTTTTGTCATCTTGCCTAACGTTCCTAAAATTCTGAGAGAAGACATCACCCACATTTGGGTGGTGGAGGACCTGGAGCCCTTATAGTCTCCGTGGCCCCCAGGGTCTTCCTTGGGGGCCCAATAGTATAAGTTGGAAGGACCCAAGTCCCTAGAATTCCCAGGTATGCTCTGATGGAACATGCAGCTTCCCTGCCACATGGGCTGCCACGTCTGCTCAACTGGGCTTTGGAAGGGTGTCAGAAGGACTGGTGACAGTCCTTGCCTTTCACTGGGTAGCTTGGAGGATCAGACAAGAAGAGAAATTTAAAAGAAACCTTTGAACTGTGAAGCACCAAGAACATGTTCATTCACACAGAAAAGGAGTCTCTAGAATAATCTAGAAAGGCATGGAATGTTTTTCAAATGCCTGTCCAGCTCCACTCCTAAGTAGCCACATTCACAGCAGACTTTCTCCAAATGTGTGGTGTGACATTAGAGGGGGAGACAGGGTGGACACCCATGAGGAGCAGGTTGAAGGCCAACCGGTCTAGCAGTCCTTGGAGTGCAGGGCTGAAGGGGAGGGGTGCCCCTCAGGAATAGGCCTAGGACCTGAGCTGAAGGTCCCATGGAATCTGTCTGTGGAGAGACTCAAGGATCAGCAAAGCCATTGTCCACTCGTGGGCTCATGGGACAGCTACCATGCTTGGGGAAGGGATCAGCCAATTGGGAATCTGGGGATGTTCAGCCAATCAGCTCAGTGAAGCTTAGAAAGCTGTGATTTGTAAGGACATCCACAGCATGTGGAGAGGGGACATGTCTCCTCACCTACAGCTGCTCAGTTTCTGTCATTTCAGCAAGCACCTCTGGGTCTTAGCAGCTGACCTGGCCTCTCTCTCAAGTCACAGCTGGGTTCCCACAGATAAGCGTGTCAATGAAGGGGCTTTCTGCGTTCCTGGACATATATGGAAGAAGCTGTTCATTCTGTGAGGGTGAGGGGGATGTGGGGTGGGGTGAGCAGGGCTCTAGAGCTGAGCCTCAAGAGGAAGTTGTTTTCTATTGGCTAGAGGGATCTGACTGGACCAGGTAGAGGTAGCAGCGGCCTGCCAGGTTCTTCCTGCCAGTGAAGAAATGGCCCATTGTTTTCATGACAACAGATTCTAAGTGTGTAGGAGTCCAGAGGTCCAATCCAGGACTGTGGGGGCCTTGTGGCTCCTAGGGAAGAGGGGGGGCTTGATCAAAAGGCCCTTGACTGGGGCACTTTCAGCAGGGATTCAAAAGCTCCCTGGTGTTCTTGCTCCCTTCCAGAAGCTAGGGAGGGAGGGGTGGGGGAGACTGAGGGGTATGGAGGCAGAGGCATGGCTGTATCTGGGAGAGACTTGCTGAGGTCTGAACTAAGAAGACATAGAGTTCCCTGGGATAATATAAGGGGAAGCACACAGCCCCCACCCCCGGCACCAGGAGGCTTGTGTAGGGAAGGAAGAGGCTCCAGGAGGCGCTGATCTGCCAGGGTGGGGACGGAGTGGGCATCTGGTAGGACCAGCATTTAAACAGTTCCACTGAATCCTGGGTCCTTGTAGGCTCCTTTTGGCTAGGCTGGTGGGTCGCAGCCCCGCCTCCAACAGATGAAAAGCTGAGCCCGGTCTGCAGGCTGGGACCTCTCAAGGGGCCTCTACAGAAGGGACTTGAGCATGCGATGCTCAGCTGTGCCTGCCTGGGCTCTCTGTGCTACTCCTTCCCTGCAGGAGGAAGGAGCCATCTGAATAGCTTTCATTTCAGTCACACCTTGCAGAAGGTGAGGTCACCAAAGTGAGTCTAGATAGCTGTGCCGCTGAGAAATGGAAGTGAGGCAGAAGTCTCCTAGTGTTCACTCACAGCAGAGTGGCCCGAAATTCTGACAGTATTGGGGCGGGGCCAACTTGTCCGTAATGGGCTTCCCTAACCATCACTAGAGTCAAATCCTCAAGGGCATGAAGCCTCCCAAGGTCATGAGCAACAGACTGAGCAGCTCTGTAACCATGGAAGCAACAGTGACCTACCTCTAGATGACAGGCGTCGTAGAGAGGCCATCTCTCACCACGAATGCTGACATTTTTTGTATTACCTCAACGTGGTAATATAAAAATGTGCCCATTTCCTCTCTGCTCCGTGCTGGCAAGCACTTTGTGAAGACTCATTTTGAGAAAAAGTATCAAGTCAAAGCTCTGTTTAATAGCCCTGTACAGCTCCCGGTTGGCCAACAAGGATCCCCACAGCAGACCATTTGAGAACACTGATTGCTCTGGTCTAGAACCCCACACCTCTCCACACACTTGTGCTTGCCCTGCCTCTCTGGGCCTTGCGTTCTCCCTCTGAACCCTCCCCTCTCCCGGAGCTGACAGCACAGTGCTGGGTGGGTACACAGTGGCTCTTGGCCATTGGGTCAGCACCCCACCTTTGCTGGGGTCCCCTGGAAGCTGGACGGGAAGACTGAAGAACCCATTACTTCTTAATTATTTCTTCAATAGTAATAAATCAAACATTGCAACAGGCAAGTTAATGAAATAAGTGAGGTTAATCTGTTAAGTACACCCATATAGCACATGATTGGGGTGTCCACCATCTTGATAGTTCTGCTTCTCTCAGAGAACAGGTAGGTGGAAAGAGCTGCTGAGATCCTGAGCTCTGACCAGCAGGCTCGCAGAGGCCCCAGCAGACCCCAAGTGTGACCTCGCAGCCACAGTTCCTTGCTTTGAAATGGTCTATCCTTTCTCCCATGCTCTGCTCCCTGTGGCCCCAAGTACAGCAGAAGTGCCCCAGTTGGTGCTTCCCAGGAACCTGGAACAGTAGGTGCCATCTGTCACATCTCAGATGTCATATATCCACTGGTGACTCACAAGCAGGGTGGGTCACCACGAGCTGCCGGGAGGAGGGTGGGCAAGAACTGGCCATGTGAGGCGAGAGTCCTGCAGAACACAGAGGATTCCTGGCCATTGTAGCTGGAACCCTAGTGGTTCCCCACAGATCGGGGGAGCCCGGGGTGCTGAGCCCCCAAGAGCACACCTTCTTCCAGGAGGGTAGGGTGGTCTTCAGGACAGAGCGTGTCTAGAGTGAGGCAGCTTGTTAGCACCGATCATGCGGGGCGCAAGGCTGCCTGCAGCTGACTGGGTTCTGGCGTTCATCTCCTGGGGAGGACTGCTTTGGGGGCGCCTGCGCCGGCCGCACACTAAGCGCTTTTCGTCCAGCAGGGACAGGTGGTATTCACACAGGTCGATCAAGGAGGCCACCTGCTCATGCAGAGGCAGCATCTTGAACTTCCTCTGGGCCAGGAAGAAGAAAGCTTCAACAAATGCCTGGAGACACATCCCTGTGGACAGAGAGATACTGTCAGTGAACTCGTAGTGCCCCAGGGAGGCTCACCCGAAGCACAGTGGCCAGCAAGAGCTTCTCTGCTCACCACACCTCCATTCGGGAAACTCCACCTGAGACCAGCACACAGGACCTTCCCCATGCCCAGACACTCCGAACTTAAACAGGAAGTAGATTTAATTCTCTCTCAGAGATGGGGAAACTGAGTCTCAGAGAAGTGGGGAGACCTGAATAGAAAGCAGAAAGCAGTGGTGCTTGGATTTAAACCTTGTCCCAAATTTTATTCCTGGGTACCATGATGAAATGTCCTCCCAAGAAAACCCTGTTCCCAAACTTTCCCCATTAGAGGGGATAATCTTAGTTTCAATCCGACACAGTGCTCTCCATTCTGATACAGGTACACGCAGTCAATAGTATCTTAAGGTTTATGCATTTCACTACTTGTAAAATTTACCTCACCAACCCCCTTCTCTTTGGTTGTCATGTGACCCCCCCCCCCCCACCATCACAGGTGCTTGTGTTAAGTGCTTGGTCTCGGCTAATGGCGCTCTTTGAGAAGGTTCTGGACACTTCAGTTTTCTACCTGAAGTGCCTACCTGCAGGAATTTGGTCACAGAGGCATGCCTTTGAAGATGTCCTTGGTCCTCTGTCCCTCCACTCTTTCTTTATTTCCTGTCTTCCACAAGGTGGCTGACCTCCTCTGCCACACGCTCCTACCACCACGATGTTTTGCTCAAGTATATGGGGCCAAGCAGCCGTGGACTAGCCCTCCGAAGCTGGGCGGCTAAATCCTCTGTCTTTCTCATTAAAGCTGTCCCCTCAGGTGCATCTCTGTTACGGCTACGTGAGAAACATGCCAGTGACAGTTACGTTCTGGGATGCATGATGTACCATCCCCACCGTGCCCTGGAATGTTCTTCCTGACTGTACCTCATAAGCTCCTGCCTGTCACTAGGATTCGAGCTCAAATTTCCAAGGTTAAAATTCAGCAGTACGTTTGTTTTTCAGGGCCGGGTTCAGGATCCCAGGTCCTGTGAGGCTCCACAGGCATCTGCCACAGAGCTGGGTCCTGGCCCCGCCCGCTTCGGTGTCGAGAGACAAAGGCGAATGTAGCGCAGTTTCGGGTTTATGGATAAATGAAGAGGAAGTTCCCACGGGTCCTTGTCTCACACAGCTCATCGCAGTGTGGTCTACTCGTCACACTCTGTCAGCCAGTATGGAAGTGTCACAGGTGTGTCTGGGCCCATTCTTTGCTCTGTGCAGCTCTGTATGTTCTGGTAAAAGTGTAGAAGTCAGGTGTCTCTGACTGCTCACACGGACAGTTTCACTGGCCCCCACTCCCTGGCTTCCACCCGCCCACCATGCCTCCTCCCGCTCCAGTCCTTGGTGAAGCTCTCCTTGTTTCATTGAGTAGCTTTGCCTTTCCCAGAATGGCAGCAATAAGGCTTGTTGGTTTTGTAGTGTGGCTTCTTCCACTTAGCAGGTTCTGTCCGTGTCTTTTTGTAGCTCCTTAGCTCCCCTGCCACTGCCCTTCTCCATGCCCCCTCCCCCTCCAGCTGCTTCCCCCTCCCCCAGCTCCCCTCCCTTCTGCTTTCCATTATAGTCCATTCATTACTGGCTCTACTTCCCATTTCCCTTAAGTCTCTTTCTCCATTCTCAAGACCCTCTTTGTAGCTTTGCAAGCTATAAACACACTTATATAAACATACTACACACACACACACACATACACACAATTTTAAATTTAGGCTCTACACATGAGAGGGAATGTGAGTTATTTTTCCAGGTCAATTGAATGCATTTCCTGCAAATGTCATTGTTTTATTTTTCTTGATGTCTATATGAAATTCGGTTTATGTATGGACCATGTTTTCTTCTTTCTTTCTTTTTCTTTTTTTTTTTTTTTTTTTTTTTTGGTTTTTCGAGACAGGGTTTCTCTGTGTAGCTTTGTGCCTTTCCTGGAACTCACTTGGTAGCCCAGGCTGGCCTCGAACTCACAGAGCTCCGCCTGGCTCTGCCTCCCGAGTGCTGGGATTAAAGGCGTGTACCACCACCGCCCAGCTGGACCATGTTTTCTTTATCCATTCATTCAGCATCCATGAACATCTGGGCTACTTCCATTTCTTGATTATTTCAAAAACTTGGATGTGCAAGTATCTCTGTGGTGTTCTGAATTGGAGTCCCGCAGGCACATGCCCAGGAGTGGTACTCTAGTACTGAAGAAGCCCCATGCTGATGTACATGGTGGCTGCCTCTGTTTCCACCTGACCAGCAGTGAAGAAGCATTCCTTTTTCTAACATCCTCACCAGCGTTTGTTGTCCTATTTATTTATTTAGAGACAGAGTCTCGCTATGTAGCCTGACTGGTTTAGAACTTCTGTGGAGACCAGGCTGGCTTCAAACTCACAGAGATCCACTTGCCTCTGCCTCCTGCATCCTGGGATTAAAGTTGAGCACTATCATTCTGACTGGGGTGAGATAGACTCTCATAGCAATTTTATTTATTTACTTACTGTTTTGTGTTTGTGCATGTGTTTGTATAAGAATATATATGTAGTATGCAGGCATGTGCACCCACGTATATGCATGCATATGTTGTGGAGGTCAGAGGTCAACCTTGGGTGTTGTTCTCCAGTCGATCACAATCATTCCTGGTTTATTTTTGAAATAAGGTTTCTCACTGGGACATAGGGCTCATCAGTTAGGCTAAGCTGACTGGCCAGGGAGCCCCAAGGGTTTGCCTGTTTCCACCTCCCCAGTGCTGGGTTTCTGATCCTGTACCACCATGCCTGGCATTTCCCATTGGGGATCCAACTCCAGTCCTCGTGACTGCACAGCAGGAGCGCGCTTTACCCAGCATGCG
>NW_026294595.1:257500-325000 GCF_007827085.1 Peromyscus californicus insignis | reverse complement strand
AAAATGTTAAATGTAGGTGCCAGGCCAGAACTGGAGCAATAGAGAAGTTCCATCAATGAAAATGCTGTGATGGGCAGAGGCAGATGGATCTCGGTGAGTTCGAGGCCAACCTGGGCTACAGAGTGAGTTCCAGGAAAGGCGCAAAGCTACACAGAGAAACCCTGTCTCGAAAAACCAAAAAAAAAAAAAAAAAAAAAAATATTTCCAGGTTTGCCGGGTGGTGGCACACGTCTTTAATCCCAGCACTCAGGAGGCAGAGGCAGGCAGATCACTGTGAGTTCGAGGCCAGCCTGGGCTACAGAGTGAGTTTCAGGACAGGCTCAAAAAGCTACATTAGAGAAACCCTGTCTCAAAAAACAAAAACAAACAAACAAACAAAAAAATGCTGTGATGAACAAAGTCTGGCATCTGGTGGTGACAAAGAACAGAACACTGGGCTAAAGAATGTTCTTTAGGAGCTGGAGAGATGGCTCAGCAGTTAAGAGAACTTGCTGCTCTTCCAGCGGTCCTGAGTTCAATTCCCAGCAACCATGTGGTGGCTCACAGCCATCTATACAGGATCTGATGCCCTCTTCTGGTGTGCAGGTGCACATGCAGAGCACTCATACATAAAATATAAATAAAAGACTGTTCTTTGAACTTCCTGGTCAATTTCATCTTACAAAAGCAAGTAAGCTGCTGGGTGGTGGCACAAGCCTTTAATCCCAGCAGTCGGGAGGCAGAGGCAGGTGAATTTCTGAGTTCAAGGCTAGAGCAAGTTCCAGGACAGCCAGGGCTACACAGAGAAACAGTCTTGAAAAACCAAAAGCAAAAAGCAAATAAGCTGAGGTACAGCTGTGGCTGGTCACCTGCCTCAGGAGCTGGTCTGGATGCCAGTGCCTAAGTAACTGATAATCCTGTGCAGCAGTGGAAACAGCAGACTAGGGAAGCTTACCTTATATTCCAGAGTTTCTTTGAGCATGTTCTCTTCTTCTTGTGAGAAGTTTAACAGCACTGACACTGCTTTTATGAGATGAAAAGCCTGAAACAAAACCCACTTTTACTGCCATAGGCCTGGGGGGGGGGTAGTTAGGCAGGCAGTTAAGGAGTTAAATGGCAGCACTTCCTGTTTGCCTTGGTTCACAAGGATGAGGTAGTGGGTGCAATTCCAGCTTTTTGAGTCATCTCTCACTTTGGGGACTGAGAGCCAATAGCTACCCCGCTCCTCATGCTGGACAGACTGTTTCTAGGTCTTTAGCTTCAGCAGCATTAAAGCTAGAATTCAGAGGGGAACCCACATCTCCCCAGGAGCCACTTCCCATTACAGTCTGCTTAGCAGGTCAGCACTGAGGGATGAGGGGAAGTAGGTAGAAGGAGACTGAGGGAAGCCATGCAGGATAGACTCTACGAGCCCAACACCCAAAAAAGCAGCTCCAAGTCTTTACCTCAGATTCTCGACAGGACATGAATTTTAAAACAACATGTTTAAGGTATTCAAAATTGATCTCTCGGGCGTCAGTCAGGTCAGCATTATTGGTGACAGAAGGGGCCATATTTGGTATCTCAGGACCTGTCTTCTCCCGGACCTCAAAAAGCTCACTGTCAGGCCTGATTTTCTGAAAAGCAATGGGAAATGTGCCATGTCAAAGCCCTCCAGCTAGGTCTAGGATCACAGGAAGATTCACCAGACCCAGCTGTGATCAGTTCCTGACTAACTAACTGTACATCACTGGGCAAAAGGGCCCTTGACTAGGGAAGTGCCTGAACCTGAGGAAGGCTTAGCTCTTCTCTTGGGGTCAGTGGCTGAGAGGAGGGAACTAGGTCATGTTTTTCTATCTATGTGAGAATGCATGCAGGCATGGAGAAGGCAGACTCAGACCTCATGCCCAAGGTTGCATGGTCACAAGAACACTCCTCAAGATCCTTCTTCCACTAGCTCACATCCAACCTCTTAGAGAACCCTCTGCAATCAACTAAGAGAGCACCCCAGGCAGCCAAGGACCCCAAGAGGACCAGAAAATCAGGGAGGGCATGGGAGTGGGGAGATGTGGGACTGAGTGTGTGGAGGGCACAAGTGGGCACTCACCAGCTCCTTCTGCAGAGTCTTCTTAAGTTCCAGCATCCTCTGTTGCATTTGCTTCATAATCTGAGGTAACCCCCACCCCAAAGTCAGCTGTTAGTGCCATGTTAGAAGGCCTTAAGAGGCCCTCCTGTAGGCTCATTCTCAGTGACTCCTTGGGCTTCCTTGCTGCTGCTCTACCCTTTGCCTTCCCAGGCTCCAGAGGGGCCAGGGTATCATCATGTTCTTTCAATAGAACCCTGCCTACCCAACCTTGTGTGTGGGCCCTCAGGCCTGCTGGCAGTGCCCACACACTTGGAGAGTGCTCCTGTGAGTGGCTCTGTAGAACATATTCCATTTTTTTTTTTTTTTTAGATTTATTTATTATGTATAGTGTTCTGTCTGCACATACACCTGCAGGCCAGAAGAGGGCACCAGATTTCATTACAGATGGCTGTGAGCCACCATGTGGTTGCTGGGAATTGAACTCAGGACCTCTGGAAGAACAGACAGTGCTCTTAACCGCTGAGCCATCTCTCCAGCCCCCATTTTTTAAAAGTATGGGTGTTTTGCTTTCTGACGTGTCAGATCCCGGGCCTGGAGCTGCCATGTGGATGCTGAGAATTGAACCCAGGTTTCTCTACCAGCAGTGCTCTTAGCCATTGAGTCATCTATCCAGCCCCTCAGATTCATTTTTCTTTTCTTTTTTTTTTTTTTGGTTTGGATCTCACAGTTATCACTGCTGAACTGATACTCTGCAGTGTAATTCAAGATAGTGTAAAAGGTCATGATTTTTTCTGTATACTCCACCAACACTGTTTTATTTTATTTTTTAATTTTTTTTAATTTATTTTTTTGAGACAGGGTTTCTTTGTGAGGTCTTGGCTGTCCTGGAATTCCCTCTCTAGACCAGGCTGGCCTCGAACTCACAGATATCTGCCTGTATCTGCCTCCCAAGTGCTGAGATTAAAGGTGTGCACCACCACCGCATGGCTCCACTGATTTTATTTTTATATTACAATCAGTGGGTTTATTATTATAAGGCTTAAATATAGTTTACTACACATTCCATCATTCATTAAAAAGGCTGAACTCCAAAACAAAACTCTTTGTTTTGACAGGGTTTCCCTGTGCAGCCCTGGCTGTCCTGGAACTCTGTAGACCAGGATGGCCTCAAACAGAAATTTGCCTGCCTCTGCCTCCTGAGTGCTGTGAATAAAGGCAGGTGACACCATTGCCCAGCTACTTGGGAAACAAAGGCTGGCGGATCTCTGTGAGTTTGAGACAAGCCTGATCTACAGAGTGAGTTCCAGGGCAGCCAGGGCTACACAGAGAATCCCTGTCTCAAAACAAACAAACAAAAACAAAAACAAAAATAAAAAAAGGAAAATGTTTTAAAGATTTTTAAAAAAACTTTGTGTATGTACACTGGGTGGTGGTGGCACACAGCTGTAATCCCAGCACTCAGGAGGCAGAGGTAGGTGAATCTCTGTGAGTTCCAATACAGTCAGAGCTGTTACACAGAGAAACCCTAACCCTATCTTGAAAAACAAACAAACAAACAAACAAACAAACAGCTAGCTACATGGTGAGACCAGTCTCTAAAGAAGCTTCACATGGCCCAGGCTGGCCTTTTCTTCTGGCCCTTCTGCATCTGTCTCCAGAGTGCAGGGTTACAGGTGTGCATCACTACACTCAGCAAGGATTTCAATTTGCACTGAGAGATGTAAACATAGTAGGACAAAGGAGTGAGACCAACAGCCATCAGAAAGCCAGCACCAACCTCTTAAGGAGAGATGGCAGACTTGGTGGAAGGGATAACGACAGTGAGGAGGAACAGCAGGGCCTCAGGCCTGAGAGCTGGGCTAGAGCAGACCCATGGCTAGCCAGGTGCAGGGTGTCCTCACCTTATTTTTCTCTGTAAGTTGCTGCTCTAAGTCCTGCTTTTCTTTCTGTAGCTGCTCTAGATCCATGGCCTCAACCTCACCATTTGGAGTTCCTTCTGCAATCTGAAGCTCATACTCAGAATCCTGCATGGCTTTTGTGATGACCTATGGGATAGTGGCAACAAGACAAAAGGCAGGAGCTGAGATGCAGGTCTGTGGGGAAGAAGTGCCAGCTCACTGCATAGGTGTTCTTTGGCATGCTGCAGCAAGCTGCTGGTGGGAACTAAGGTCAGACATAAGATGATTTCATTCAGTGGCTGCCAGGCAAACTAGAGGCAATCAACTGGCACACTAACAGGTGCTGCCACACAGATGGCCCCATAGGTCTCAAGCCCCCTAGACAGCTGAGCACCTTTACCATAAAGACAGGACCCTAAAGGTGCAGAGCAGGCACTCTACCCTAACCCCTAGTATAGGGATAGCACTCACAAGTGGCTCCTGGCCCTGCAGCTGCAGGGGGTCCTCTCCTCTTGCGGTCTGCACTGCCTCCTGGGCTCTGCAGCTCCTTAAAGCCTCCACTTCACTCTGCAGTTGGTGTATCTGCAGCAGGGCAGACTCGTGACCTAGGGTGGTAGAGTACAGTGTGAGCCAGTAACTGTACACTGCTTTGTGATAGGCTGGCTCACTAGTGATACCCTTGCTGGTCATGGGTAGACTCACCTTTCTCCAGCTGGCGAAGTTCCTGTTCCTTTTGGAGAAGCACTCTGTCCTTTTCACACAGGTTCCGATTTTTCTCTTCTATGATGGCTGTTAGCTGGGCAGCCTTAGCAGAAAATTTAGCATGAGAGGGGCTGACAAAATCCCCTCTCCCACAGGAACTCCATTTTCCAATTGGGGTCGGTGGTGGGGAGCCCTCCATGACATCTGTGGCCTAGAACAAACCTATGGCAATTGGATCCATTCTGCTAAATGCCCTGCACAGGGTGCTTCCCCTCATTTGCCCTATGGCCTATGCTGGGCCAAGTTAGAGTGTGGAAGTTTTGGTCAGCCTCTCAATACATCCTTTCCTGAGCATGCTGCACCACCCTTTTGTATCATCTCATTCTGGTGTCAGAATGTACCAGGTATGATTACCCTAGGTTCTTTTCAGAGGTGACTAGCCTTCAGATTGGTCAAGAACACATTAGAGGCCTCTAGCCAGCAAGACTAGAACTAGGTGCTCTGTCTGTACCCACATATGGTTTTCCCTTTACTTCTGGCTGAGAACTCACCCTTTGTGGGTAGCAGATGGTGATGTACCACTTCACAGAATTAAGACCGTTAGATCCCTACTAAAGGACTTTTCTCTAATCAATATTTTACAACTAAGTAACTAGCCATGAAAAGTTAGGAAGGGGCATTACCTGGGGTAAAGTTTCTTGGTAATAGTTTCTCCTAGAATCCTACAGGTCACAGGGCATCTCCCAATTGACTATGTTGCCTGAGACCCTTGACATGCCTACCCTGGGTGTGTGGGGCCTCTCTGATGGCCCCCAACGGGAGGCACAGTGCTCTTGAGACTGCAGGAGAACACACCTGAGTAGCCAGCTAGGGGCATACCTGTTGTTGGAACTCTTCCCGCTGTTTCCGCACCTCCTCCAGGGCTTGAGCCATAGCCACACTCACAGTTTCTCTTTGGCTCCATTCATCCTAGAATTAAAAAAACAGGCATGTGACTGAGTCCCAAAACAGTCTATATGTTCTTATTTTTGTCCTTCACCTCTAGCCCAACAGAGGGGCCCCCCACTTTGCAGGGTCCTCTGCTGACTGCCTTGTTGGACACCAGATTTGCTCTCACGAATGGGCACATCAATGAGGGCCAATGGTCCTGGGAGCTCACCATCTAGTAACTAGAACTGGTCTAAGAAATCCACACAAAACAAGAAGGCTCACAGGCACAACCTGGTCACAGGAAATGGAATGAAGCAGCTGCTGAGCATTACAAGAGCTCACTCTCATCCACAAAAACCCTTTTAAAAGACTTACTGGGCTGGAGAGATGGCTCAGGGGTTAAGAGTGCTGACTCTTCTTCCAGAGGACCTGAGTTCAATTCCCAGCACCCACATGGCAACTCACACCTGTCTGAAACTCCAGTTTCAGGGGACCTCAACACCCATGGCAAAAACACAAATGCACATAAAAATAAAATAAATTTAAAAGATTTATTTTTATTACTTATGTGTGTGCAAGTGTGAGTGTATATCATGTGCGTATGGATACCTGCAGAGGCCAGAGGGGGCCTTGGATACCTTGCAGCTATTATGAACTGGCTAACTTGAGCGGTAGGAATTGAACTCAGGTCCTCTGGAAGAGCAGGAAGTTCTCTTAACTGCTGAGCCACCTCTCTAGTCCCCATAATACTATTAAAAATTTAAAATTATATTTATTCACTGTGTGTGTATGCATGTGGGTGGGCATGCCACTGTGTACCTGTGGAGGCCAGAAGGCTTAGTAGCAAGGCCTTTATCTGCTTAGCCTTCATCACCAAATTATGAACCCATTTTCTTTTCTTTTTTCTTTCTTTCTTTCTTTCTTTCTTTCTTTCTCTCTCTCTCTCTCTCTCTCTCTCTCTCTCTCTCTCTCTCTCTCTCTTTCCTTCCTTCCTTCCTTCCTTCCTTCTTTCCTTCTTTCTTTTCTTTTCTTTTTCTTTTTTTCCCCGAGATAGGGTTTCTCTGTGTGGCTTTGGCTGTCCTGGAACTTGATCTGTAGACCAGGCTGGCCTTGAACTCACAGAGATCTGCCTGCTTCTGCCTCCCAAGTGCTGGGATTAAAGGCGTGCATCAGCACCGCCTGGCTTATGAGCCCATTTTCTAAGAGTGAAAACAGGCTCCAAGAGGTTTGGTGATTTGCCTCAGGTTCCAGAACTAGCAGGTGGCAGGACCAGATTGAGAGCCAGAGTCAGCTGGACCCATGTCCAGGGACTCTGGGTGCCAGCCTCTCCTTCCTAAAGCATCTTCAATGAGAGCAAGCACCTCAGTCCCCCAGCTGACTGGCAGGGCTTTTGCAGCACAGGACTGTTAGTCACCACTGTCCTCCTCTGACAGTGTGTTCATGCTTGTTAAGAATCAGTGTGAAATGCAACCTCTTGGGTCTTGACCATGGTCAGGAAAATACCCAGGGGAGAACATGAAGTAACGCCTGCTGTTTCTGTCTACTCAAAACCCCCCTGCTCTTTCTGTGTAAGCATCATATTTCTGTTTCCCATTCCCACCGTGAGACTCTATAGGGAAGGATTAGGCTGTCAATAATGATGCCCTAATTTTGTGGCATATGATTCAAGTCTGACCTATACTAGCATCCCTTCCCCTTAACCAAATTTGGCTATCAGGTAGTTTTGTCACTGAGATGAACAACCATATTCTTTTTAAAATTTTTTTTTTTTGGTTTTTTCAAGATAAGATTTCTCTGTGCAACAGTACTAGCTGTCATGGAACTAGCTCTGTAGACCAGGCTGGCCTCGAACTCATAGATCCATTGCTTATGCCTCCTGAGTGCTGGGAATAAAGGTGTGCGCCACCACCACCTGGCCAACTATAGTCTTTTGTATAAGGACCCTTCTTTATACTCTGAAACTAAGTTGAAGAAGGCCTCCTGAAACCTGAAATGTTCCAAGATCAGAGCTGATGTATGTCTGTCCTCACATACAGGAAACTGTCTACTGAGGGAGAAAGAAGACCATCAGTTTCTCTGGGTCTGTGAGAACCTGACTCTTCTTTTCAACTCTCCCTGGGTCAGCTGTAGGACCATGGTATGCTGGACCTTAATGGAGTAATCACAATTGTCTTCACAGTGAGTCTAGCTCTGGCAGACAGGGACAACTGGTACCTGAATTTGAGAGGCTAAAGATGAGACCTTGAAATACACTGTACAAGACTCCTTGCCAAGGTCCTCTGATCATCTACTACTACCAAATGTAGGTTTAGGATGGGGCTCTGTTGGCACAGGGGAAGAAGCTAGAGATTCTGGCTTGGTAAGAATGCTTTGCCTACTAAAGAATGTTTTTGGGGGAAGCTTAGGAGAGATGCTTGTGACTACTGGTGTCTAGAAAGGCAGATGGTCTCAATATGTCTGAGAAGACAGGAAGGCAGGCTGGGTCACAAAGGAAACTCATGATAGAGAACTACCCTTGGTACCCCCCGCCCCCCAGTTTTTTTTGAAACAGGGTTTCTCTGTGTAGCTTTGGAGCCTGTCCTGGAACTCGCTCTATAGACAAGGCTGGCCTCAAACTCACAGAGATCTGCCTGACTCTGCCTCCCGAGTGCTGGGATTAAAGGTGTGCGGCACCACCGCCCGGCTCTTTGGCACTTTTCATTTGCAGTCATGTCTGATCCTCTAAATAGTCTTCTTGAGGTCAGAGGTTACAACTTCCATTTTAAAAAGAGAACATGGGCCAGATGTGGTAGCACAGACCTACAATCTTAGTGTCTGAGAGGTTGAGGCAGAGAATTCCAAGTTCCAGGCCAGCCTGAGCTACATGGGGACACCCTATCTCAAAAAGGCACACAAACAAGGCTGGGGGGCTGCTCTACAGTAAAGCACTCAACTAGCATGAGGGAGACTCTACGTTTTAGGCCAAGTACCACCAGACAACTAAATAACCAAATACCAACTAAATACCAGCTGTAGCAACACCACACACACACACACACACACACACACACACACACACACACACACACACACACACGTACACACACACTTGCATTCACACGCGTAAGCATGCACAATAGATTTATGATAATGAGGGATTACACTGGCATACATGGCCAGGTAAATATAACTCTGAAGTGCCTCAGAGCCCCAAGAGCATCCAACTATTGGACTCCAAGTCGATACTCCAGCCTGCCAAAGATATGAGATATAAAACATAGTTTTATATCTTTCAGGAGCTATTAGGCCTCCCACACATGGCAGCTATGCACCTGGGGTTGAGCCTGGTTTTGGGGGAAGGTGTTCAGGGACTAGCTTGTTTTAAAAAATAAAAATAAGTTGGGTGTGGTGATGAACACCTTTAATCCCAGCACCTGGGAGGCAGAAGCAGGCAGATCTCTGTAAGTTCCAGATGGGAATGTAGAGGGAGCCTGTTTTTAAAACAATAATACAGCAACAGAAAACCCTAAACATTTATATATATCAAATGACAGTCCTTTAGAAACATATGAAGACAGGAAGACGAGAAAAAGGCTTAGAGAGATGGCTCAGCAGTTTAATTCCCAGTATCCACATGGCAGCTCACAACTATCTGTGACTTCAGTTCCAGGAGATCTGACATTCTCAAACAGATAAACAAGCAAGCAAAACACCAAAACACATGAAATAAAAATCAAAGAAGAGGAACAAGGAAACCAGACACGAATGAAAATGGGTGGTCCAGGCGATCCAGCATCTCAGAAAGCCTCTGTTGCAGTTTCCTCAGAGTTCTGCATCCAGAACAGCTTGAAGACTGATGGTTGAGACGGTCTAGTCTCACAGATTACTCCAAGAGCCAGGACTTCAGATAAGCCTTGCACTTTCCCATTGCACAGAGACTGGACAACAAATGATACAGCTACCTCTCCTAGGACTTGACCATTATTCCAATTTTCCCAGGGTCTCTTAAAGATGCCAGCACCCTCAAACAACAGGAAGCAATCTAGAGAACACAATGCCCACAATCCCAAGAGGTGGAATGGATGGCTTTTGGTCATTCAGTGGGTTACAGATATTTGGTTAAGAGTTGTTATTGGTCATAGGAAAAGAAGCTAAACAAGGGAGTTAGATTCAAGGATCTCTTTCTGAAGGAAAAAAAAGGGGGATATAGTATAAAAAGGATGAAATAAAAGGGTGGTTTGTTGAGTCTACTTTTAAATAACCACTAGTCTTAAATACTTTACATTGGTATGAATTTTTGTATATTGATACAAATTTAGGGCTATTTTTGTTATACTATATATTTGTTTCTATTCTTGTTTAAGGTATTATATCTATGCAGCTCATTTAAAAAGGTTATATAAACTTTTAGTCTCTGAAAGCTATTTAGGATAATAAATATAGGTTAATAGTCATCTATAACTATCAAACTTATAGTCATGTTAGATATATTCTTAAGGTCATACAGAGATATATTTTAGATAGGTGATCTTCAAACACTTCAAAGACCACAGATTATAGCATTTAAAATGTTTTCATAACATGAGGCTTTTCTTGACAGTGAGACATGTCTGCTCCTGGTGGCACCAATCTACTTAAAAAAAGGATGGGCATCAAAGAACCTCTATATGGAGTTTGCTTTCTTTATTGGGGAAGAAACTGCCCTTGCCTCGACTGCTGACAATATGCTGTCCAAACTGGACAAGCAGGACACAAAAGAAAGCGACTGCCAAACTTTCCAAGACAGAGTAGAACAGTCCTTGAAATATTCCTGCTTCAAAGAAAAGTCTATCAGATATTCTAAGCCTGTAGGTCGAAGATGGATGCCCCAATGTTGCAGAGGAACCTTGGGTGACTGTCCAGGCAGCCAGCTGTTTCTGTTTTTTTTTTTTTTAATTTTTTTAAAGATTTATTTATTTATTATGTATACAGTGTTCTGCCTGTGGGTATTACTGCAGGTCAGAAGAGGGCACCAGATCTCATTATAGATGGTTGTGAGCCACCATGTGGTTGCTGGGAATTGAACTCAGGACCTCTGGAAGAGCAGCTAGCGCTCTTAACCTCTGAATCATCTCTCCAGCCCTTCTTTTAGTTTTGAAAGTTGCCTGCTCTGCACTTCCTGTTTACTAAGGTAATATTATATTCTTCTGGGGTCTTTGATGGAGTTGAAGACTAGATAGTCATAGGTATAGTTTTCCTTAGTTATGATAGAAGTAAATGAGGTACAGAGTTTTGGACTCATCAAGATAGAATAAATAATGGAGTATTTTCTCCAAATATGCCAAATATAAATGGACTGAACATGGTAAATGTAATCCTTACCTGATAATTGTTATTGTTTATAGTTTTATTATGTTAGAATTAAAACCTTTCCTTTTTATATAGACAGAAAAGGGGAAATGTTGGGGAATAATCTTTTTGTACACTTCACTTTGTGAAGATTTGTCACTTGGACTGGTTTAATAAAAAGCTGAACCACCAACAGCTACGCAGGATTTTCAGAGCAGAGAGGATGCTGGGAAGAAGGGTGGAGAATCTGAGAGTTGCCAGCCAGATGCAGAGGAAGCAGGACGTGTAGGAGATGAGGTAATAAGTAATGCACCTCAGGGCAGCACATAAATTAACAAAAATAGATTAAGTTATAAGAGCTACCTAGAAACAAGCCTAAGCTATTGGTCGAGTTTTCATAATTAATTAGAAGTCTCTGTATGTGGTTATTTTGGAGAGGCAGGCAGGACAGAAAAGTCCACCTACAAAGCTGCTCCTTCCTGGGGTCTTCTTGGTCCTCATACACATCCTTTTGCACTGTCAACAGTAATTTTTTCCTGAACTAGCAGCTGCATCTACCTTGTAGTTTTCCTAGCACTTGCCACCCAGGCCTTCCACTGCCTCCTTCCCACATACACCAGCACTCCGTCTGAGGTCTGTGTGGAAGATGTACACAACCACTTCCTTTATCTAAATTTAATAGTTATAACTTCCTCACTTTACCCCTCCTCTGAGGGTTGAAGATGCCTTGTAGTTGCCACCTTTGTGGTATCTTTGTTCTTTCAATAGAAGTCTTTTATTGCATCATAACGTATCAAATTGTCTTATGACCCAAGGTCTTGTTTCTGTGGCTGGATCACTGATCTTATTCACCAGCCTGCTATACTACTGCTTCTTCTAAAATATGGATGATATCCTCCAAATGTGTAAGATTCTTGTTTTTAACTGTGTGGCTTGCTAAATCAAACCAGCTAAGTGTGAAACAAGTTTGGTATCTTTCCTTCAAGGACTAACTCCTCTGGGCTAGAGATACTGAACAAATGATACTTGTCCTCATTTGAACCCTGCCAATGAATTTGTCATCCAACACTGTAGATTTCACTAAGAGACTCATCTCCTGAGCGACCTTGATGGGCAATTACGCATCCACAGGCCTTCTGTGGCAATGGAAGCTCAATGTTGCCCTGTGCATGACTGTTGACAGCACCAACAGCAGTCACTCAGTTCTATTTCCTGACTGTAAGTCAACCCAAAGCTATCATTCTTACAGATGTTTACAAAAGTGTCCCTTTTCATTTTGCTTTGGGACATAGTCCTACAATGTAGCAATGGTGGCCTTTGGCTCAGCATTTTCCTGCCTTTACCCATGTGCTTCACCACACACCTGTAATCAGCTGAGAACATCATGTTAGAATACTCTCTCATTCAAATGGCTGGGGTAGCTCTTACCCATTTACTGAGCCAGGAATGACACTCTAGACAGCAGAGCTTCTGGTGTCTGCATATTAGTTTGCTAGAGCTGCTTTAACACAGTACCTTGAACTTATTAACATGGTTGACCATGTTACTAGGTCTGTAGGCCTTTGTGTACACTGAGCAAACACTACCAACTGAACCAACATCCTATCCCTCCTTCTAGGACTTAACCAAGATATTAGTAGTCCTTTTTCTGCCTCTCCAAGCTTCCATAACTGCAATCCTCAGTCCCAGGCCCATTCCTCCATCTTCAAAGGCAGCAGTGCAGCAGTGTCTCTATGTCACTACTTGAATTTAGGTGGCAAGAGGATCAGGAGTTCAAAAACAGCCTTGGCCAGTGATTTTTGAGGCAAACCTTGGCTATGTGAGACTCTGTCTCAATCAAAACCAAAACACCTCTACTTATTTCTGCTGTCACATCATGCCTTCTGTCTTGTGTGGAACTGTGCCTCTGCCTCAGTGAGAACTCTTGATTCTTTAGGGCTCACCCAAATAAACTAGGGAAAACTCTCAATCCAGTTCCAGCTCCTCCACTTACTCTTACCCGATAGCTCCCTTTGCCATAAAAGATGACTATGAATTAGGATGTGCATACAGAGTGAAGGCTGTCCTTCAGCTTCTGCCCCTGCCTCAGCCTCTGAGTACTTAGACTACAGCATGTACTACTACATACATGATTTCATATAACTTTCCCCCACAAGACAGATTTTCTTTGTGTAGCCCTGGCTGTCCTGGAACTCAAGAGATCCACCACTTGCCTCTGCCTCCACCTCCCAAGTACTAGGATTAACTATGTGCACCACTACTGCCCGGCAATTTCATATAACTTCTACAAAATATATTGATATAACATCATGGGGTGTTTTTTTTTTCTTTCTTTTTTTTGAGGCAGGGTCTCTAGCCTAGGATAACCTCAAACTCCCCAAGTAGCTAGGAATTAGTTGTTTATATTTCAGTTTTCTTTCCCGACTTTTTTTTGGTGACATTTCCTTTTTTTCTTAATCTGTCTCACTTTGAGTTTTAACAGTTTTACTGACTTCAATGAATCAACTTTAGGGACTGACAAGATGGTTAAGCCAAGTTATGGTGTTGACATCAAGCCTAGTGACCTCATCAAGCCCTGGGACCAGAGGACAACATCCTCCACTTGTTCTCTGAGTTCAACACCTGCCCGCCCCCCAAATAAATGTAATTAAAAAATATCAGGGCCTGGAGAGATGGCTCAGAGGTTAAGAGCACTGGCTGTTCTTCCAGAGGTCCTGAGTTCAATTCCCAGCAACCACATGGTGGCTCACAACCATCTATAATGAGATCTGGTGCCCTCTTCTGGTGTGCAAGCATATACACAGAACACTGTATACATAATAAATAAAATCTTTTTTTTTTTTAAATTTATTTTAACTTTATTTTATATGCATTGGTGTGAAGGTGTCAGATCCTGGAGATCTGAACTTACAGACAGTTGTGAGCTGCCATGTGGGTGCTGGAAATTGAACCCGGGTCCTCTGGAAGAGCAGCTAGTGCTCTTAACCAGTGAGCCATCTCTCCAGCCCCAATAAATAAAATCTTTAAAAAAAATCAACTTTAGGTTTCAATGATTTTTTTTAAAAAAATGAGAGACTCTCACATACTTTATTTTATTTAAGTTGTGCGTGTATGTACACACGTTCCTCTGTGTGTGTGTGTGTGTGTGTGTGTGTGTGTGTGTGTGTGTGTGTGTAGGCCAGAGGTTGACCTTAACCACCTGTCATCTTATCTTTTGAGACAGGGTCTCTCATTGAACCTGACACTCACTGCTTTGGCTTGACTGGCTGATCTCCAAGCTCCTGGGGATCCATCTATCTGCTTCCCCAGTGCTGAAATTACAGGTGCCCAATATTGTGCCCGACTTTTTTCTTTTTTGTTTTTGAATGCCTACATTGCTGGCCTCTATGTAGTATGTAATGCTGGCTGTCCTGGAATTCACTATGTAGACCAGGCTAGCCTCCAACTTAAAGAGCTCCACCTGCCTCTGCCTCTGCCTTCCAAAGGCTGGAATTAAAGGAATGTACCACAATTCTTGGCCCAGAAGTACATTTTTTTTTCTCTCTCTCTCCTTCATTCCTTTCTCCCCCCACCCCCATGAGACAGGGTTTCTCTCTGTATCCCTGGTTGTCCTTGAATCCCTCTGTAGACCACGCTGGACTTAAGATTGGGATCAAAGGTGTGTGCCACCACTGCCCAGCTGCTATTCTGTTTTCCTAATTTATATTTACCCTAAACCTCTGCCATGACTTTTCATTTAAAAAAATTACCAGATATGTCCTAGACATCTGTGAATGGTATCCCTATGTGCCCGGTTACCTCAATGTCCAACTTGTGGGCAGGTGGAATTTTGGTCCCCAAAAGACATTTTTGATTGTCATCAGTGGGCTGGCTACTGACATCTAGTGGACAGAGACCAAAATACTCCTAGAGTCCCAATAATGCAAGTCTGTGGCAAGGTGCTCACAACAAAGAATCAAATGCCAACAGTGCTGAAACCATGGAACTCTGAGTTCCATACACCAAACCTAGGAGTCACTCTAATGCCCATTCCTCTCTTCTCCTCCCTGCAATTGGTGGCAAGTCTTAAATGTTCCATGACCATCTTTTCCTTTTTACTAAAAGCTTTCCTTACAGAAATTTCTCTGTGCATAGTTAGAGAAACCCCTTCAAAACAAAACTTCTTCCATGCTTTTCTCCTCAAACCCTGTAATGGCTTTCCATTATACTTCCTAATTTCTGCTGTGTTCTGTACTGGCAGACCTGTTCTCCCTGCCACTCAGCTCTGGCCACATTGGCCTTCTTGCTGTTCTTTGAACAGAACAAGTTTTCTTCTTCCTCAGAGTCTTTCCCTGAATGCCTACATTGCTGGCCTCACTGTTCATATCTTTTGCTGAAATGTCTTAGAAGCGTTACTTTCCCTCCTGTCCTTCCCACAGCTTTGGCTTCGTTTTCCTCACAGCATTTGCCTCTATTTGCAACTAGTTTACTGTTTCTAGTTCTATGCTCCATGGAGGAGGGACTGTCTGTCTTGTTCTTGACACATCCCAGCACCTCCTATGATGCCTGGCAATTAGGGGCACTCAGACATCTGCTGATGGAATAAAAACAAAACAAAACAAAAAACAGAAAAACAAAACAACTTACTCCAATCTGGGCTTTATGGTGCAGGGCTTTAGGTACCTGGGAAGTTGAATCAGGGTGACTGCAAGTTCAGGACCCTTCTCTGGGCTACAGAGAAATTCAAGGCCAGCCTAAACCAACTTAGTAAGACTTTGTCTCATAGTAAAAATATAGAAAGTGATGGATATAATTTAGCATTATAGTGGTTATTTGGTATTCACAAGGCCTTGGGTTTGAGTCTTAGTTTAAATAGAAAAAAGAAAATCTGATTGCAAGATACGTGATTTTCATGATGCAGCACCATTGCAATAGTGCCTAAGCAACTCATTGGATACTGTTACTTGGAGCTTGCAAGGGGCAGGCCCCGAGCCATAGATGTTGATAGAGAGAAGGTCTGCAAAGGCTTGATACCAGGACCAAACTGGACAAATATTGCCATTACTCACCTCCCAAATTTATTCTCAAGGGCCCAGGAAGCCTAGAGGGCCTACAGAATATAGGCATGCAGTTCTGTCTAGGGAACAGTAGGAGTAAGATCTGATTAAAACACTAACTTCACAGATGGGAAAAGACAACAACCCAGCACTGTTCACTTCTGTACAAGGTCCCTATCATACACAAACATCCTGTTAAGGACTTCTTTATGTGTCCTTTTGAAAAAACAAGCCAGAGGAGTGCTCTGATAGCATAGCTTTCAGTCAGCTGTTGACAAGACACGATGGAAGAGCTAGGCTTTTGAATGGCATGAACAGATAGAGGAGACTAGCCCAACCTCTAACTTATGGCACTTGGACTGACTGCCCTCAGAGCTTCAACAGCATTTACATACAAAAGAAGCACAACTCTTCCTACTTCTGGGTCACTGGGAAGACTTGAGCAGATAACTAACAGAAGTACTGAAGCAGGAGCAACTTCCATTTCCTCTTTGTTCTAAGTGTAGGACTTTCACCTGTCCACTCAACTTGTGACAGATAGGAACTTCTGTAAAGCTGATTCTCTTAGATAAATACCTTTAGTTTCTTTAGTTCAAATTGGTGATGTTGTAAAGAACGTTCACATTCATTTTTGCTTTCTTTAAGGGCCACATTTTCCCGCTGCAGCTGTTGCTGTAAATTGAGCAGAGCACACATAAGAAAAGGTCTTACCTGCCATGTTTCCTCTCAGGCAGTTGTTTTGAAATGGCCTTTCTGGGCTGAGGAAATGGCTAAATTGGTGAAGTACCCAGGGAGGTATGAGGATCTGAGCTCAGATTCCCAGCACCCATGTGGAAATAGTGAGGGGTGGTGCACGCCTGCAATCCCAGTGCTGGGCAGAGACTGCTAGATCTCTGGGATTTGCTGGCCAGCTAGTCTAGCTGAATCAGTGAGATTCCATCTCACACAGTAAGGTACAGAACAACTGAGGAAGGCAGCTGATATACAATCTCTGGCCTCCATAAGGGAAATGGCTTTTCTTTTGGTCGCTGTAAATGTAAGAGCAAGTGCTAGGGTGGGGACAAGGCAGAAAAACACTGAAAATCTCCAGGGGCAGGAGACTGGCTCAGTGGTAGAGCACATGCCTTAGCAGGTGTGAGGCTCAGTCTCTTCCTCTTGAGGAAGAATAGCATGCTTCTTAAGACTGTGGGACACACAGAGAGATCATAGAAAGGAGAAGCCATTAGGGAGGAACAATATGGATTTCATGAAAAACTGGGAAAAGCTGATGGGACTGTCCCTGTGAAAAGTCATCTGCTGTGCATCTCTGTGAAAAGCAGTCTTTTTATTTCCAGTCACCTAAGCAGGTAAGTCCTTGTAGGAAGAAGTGAACTGCTTTCTCCAGTGGCTTCCCAGCCGAGAGAGGCACCACTCTGCTCAACTGCAGTGACACAGTGCTCTGCATGGACTCACCATCCCCTGCTCTGAAGCTATCTGGTCGGCCACCCGTGTTTGTTCCAGAGCTTCAATCTGGGCCTCCAGTGCATGGGTGCGCTCCCTGCAATGCTGCTCCAGGGCAAGAACCTGCTGTTGAGAAAGGCTGCTCTTTTGGTTTGTAGTGATCTGCAGGAAAACCAGAGGACAGTTAGTCAAGACATAAAGATTTCAGAGGAGGGCCTTTTTCTGACTGTCTAACAGAAACTACCCTCTTTGACCTCTGCTGCTCTGGTGTGGCTTTAAACACCTGCATGTTCTACATATTGCTGCTGGGTCTGGCCATCCCTGGAAACTGAAGTCTGGCATTTGTCCTGATGCCACTGGCACACCGTTCACGGTGTATGCTGAGCACCACCCTGTCTTCAGATATAGGTCTCCGTCAGCTACTCACTGGACCTCTATGGCTGAGGTTTTCCTAGGGGAGGCAGGAGAATGAATAGGGACATACACGAGACAGACGTAAGTCTTGTCACTTCTGAGCTCATCTCTACAGAATGAGCATGACATATGGTGACAGTTTATTAGGTGTGCTGCAAGGACTAAGTAACAAACATCCCAAACAGTGCCAGGGTTGCCACAAACAGGGAATCAATGCTGGCTGCTTTGAGTTCCCTATGTCCAATTTATTAGCTCTCTGAGGGTATGACTATCCAAATGCATTAACCCTCCCCTTTTTAAAAGAGGCTCTCATTATGCAGGCTTGGCTAGCTAGAACTCACCATGTACACCAGGCTGTCCTTGAACTCAGAGAGACCTGCCTTCCTCAGTTTTGCATATGCTGGGATTAAGGGAATGTGTCACCATACTCTGCTCATTTCATAGCTGTTTTCCATAGCTCTGCTGAAAGCTAAGCTTTGAAATTTTGAGGACCCACAACAGGGCAGGATCATCAACAAAAGCAGATTTTGGGTGGAGACTACCAGTTAGTCCATGGTTCTGGGTAACACTGACCCTCCAGAGTAACTCTCCCATCCCTTGCTTTGTTCCCATCAAGTACAGATACTGTTGCAGGCACAGGTGCACATCTGGGGCATCTGCAAAGGTGTTGAAGGAACTCACTGGAGCCTGGCACATGGTGAACACTTACAAGCTTCTGGATCTGGGCTTCCTGGGCAGCCACAGCATCTCTGCTCTGGCTCAGCTGCTCCTCAGTGGCCTGTAGGCTTTGCTCTAGATCCTTCACCTGAGGGGAAACAGAAACATTCTTTCTGTTCACAAGAAGCTGGGAAGGTTTAATGCATGATTTAAAATTAGAGCAGGTGAAAGCTCATTAATAACTACAGTAGTAAACATAATGAACTATCACTTCACAGTCACTAAACTGGCAAACAAATAAACCAAAACCAAGACTGTGTAATATCCATGCTGGGAGCTAAGAAATGCAGTAGAGTAAACAAAACAACTCTTCAACCCCACCAAAAACCTATCCTTGGAATGGAGATGCTTTGAACACGGACTTCTTAGCTAAACCGCCTTCTAACCAGGTTATACACATCACAGCAAATACTGGAGTGAGGTCATACCCGAGTCTCCAGAAGGTCAATGGCCTTGGTGTGGCTGCTCCTGGCAGCCAAGAGTTGCTGCCTAGTGTCTTCTAGATTCTGTTCCACAACTGTTCTCTGTAAGTTAATAGATAAGTAAGAGAAAGGAGTTGTTTCTACATTTAATGAGTATTTATTGATGCTGTAACATTTGTGCTGGGCATAGGAGACATGAATAGATAAAGCCATAGCAAAGTTAGATATAATTCACATATTATAGAGGACACTGGGATAAAGGCTGGGACAAATGACTAACAACAAAAGCATACACTAGAAGCCGGGTGCAGTGGTGCATGCATTTAATCTCAGCACTCAGGAGGCAAAAGGAGGCAGATCTCTGAGTTTGAGGCCAGCTTGGGCCACATAGTGAGACTCCTCAGAAGCCAAAGTGATGATGGGCTTAGGTCAATAAATCAAACTGGGTCAAAAGGGTCAGATGATGAGGAACTCTTTAGTGCTGCAAAATTTTACTTTACTTTGCAGGCAGAAATTTTTCAAACAGATCTTTCAAAACCTGGCATTAGCTTTACTATAGATCCTGGCTAAACATGAGGTCTTATTCTAGACAAGTGGATGTCAGCATTTCTGGGAAAAGGACTAGAGATATATGCTTTAAACAAACTCCCAAGTAATTCCTACTCACTCTTTAATATTAGTTGATTATGGAACAACAACAATAATAATACCTACGTATGCTTCAATTTTTACTCTGATTTCATCAAGTTTGACACACTATAACCTAATTTTATAGAGAAGACAATACGAAGAGATTAAGTTACTTGCTTTAAGTCACAATGACTAAACACAAGATATAAACACAGATGCTTGCCTCTAGAAACCAACTTAAACACTAGAATCCATCTTATACTAAATGTAGATGTCTAAGGGAATTGTGGAAGATGTACAAGGGAATGATATGATCAGAAATACAGGTTGGTAAGGTTAGTTTTGCTTTTTGTGTGTGTGTGTGTTTTTTGAGACAGGGTTTCTCTGTGTAGCTTTGCGCCTTTCCTGGAACTCACTCTGTAGCCCAGGCTGGCCTCGAACTCACAGAGATACACCTGGCTCTGCCTCCTGAGTGCTGGGATTAAGGCGTGCGCCACCACTGCCTGGCTAAGGTTAGTTTTGTAGGAGTGATGAAGGTGAAGGAGAGACTGGTGCTGGGTGGCCAGCCTGGAGACTTCAATGCACCTTCAGTTAGTGCTTCAGGAAGCTCTGGAGTACCACAGTGGCTGGAGAGAAGGAGAAGCTTGGCCTGATAGACAGTGAAGTCTAGGATAAGCTCAAAGCTCATGGCTTTGTCAACTTTGTCACGAGGAGGCAATCACTGGGCTACAAAGAGGAGAGGAAGTTTATCTCTACTATGGCATAAGGTCAGTCTGTTAACAGCTCTCCCAGCCAAAGGAAGCCTATGACGCAAGGTAGTTCTTGCTCAAGCTAAAGGACTGGTGATAATTTCCCTTGACAGTAGAGGTGGAGGTCGGGGGAGTATAGGGAAGGAAACAGTGCAGCAAGACAAGACAGCCTAGGTAGCATCAGTCATCATGTAGCTGCGTGAACAAAGCTCTCCCCTTTTCTGAGAAACATACAGGGAACATGTTGATTTTTATTTTGAGGTAGGGTCTCATGTAGCCTAGGCTACCCTCAAACTCACTGTGTAGTCAAGTATGACCCTAAATTTCCCCGATTCTTTTGCTTTTACCTTCTAAATTATGGAATTACAGACATGTACTTCCACACCTGGTTTATGGAGTGCTGGCGACTCAATTCAGGGCTTTGTACATGCTAGGCAAGCAGTCTAATAATTGGGACACACTGCCCAGCCCTGCCAGGGTTTCTCTGTGTTTAGCTCTGGCTGTCCTTGAACTAACTCCCTTTGTAGACCAAGCTGGTCTTGAACTCACAGAGTTCCGACTGCCTCTGCCTCCTGAGTGCTGGGATTAAAGGTATGTACTACCACCAACACCTGGCCCCCTAAAGGCTATTTTTGATGTCAATCCAAAGTTGCATAAGCCAGGTGTCATGGTATGTGCCTATAGTCTCAGCTACTCAGGAATTTAGGTTGAAGGACAGCTTGAGCCCAGGAGTTTGGGGCCCAAAAGAGCTATACTTAGTTGCAGAGAGCTGTCATCTAATCCTCCAGATCAGAAACTCAGAACATATGCAACAACCAGCATCACCATGCCTTTCTAACACTGGTCAGCATGAGGAGACATTACCTCTTTCAAGAGTTCTTGTATATGATCTTCTCCTGATAAATTCTGTTCTAGTCTCTTTTCCAAGGATATAACCTTTTCTTGCAAATGTGCGATAATATTTTCTTTCTCTTGAGTTTCAGCAGTGACCTGCAGGAGAAAGCAGAGTCATTCTTTAAGTCTTCTTTCGACTATAAGCCCTCTTACCTACCTCTCTTCTCCGCCCTGTTGCATCATCATGCTTCTCTGAAATCCTGTGCTCAATCACATCAGAGAAAAACAAGCAACCAAGAAAGCTTTCCTAAAAATGGGGTGGAGATGCCAGATGAGAACCAGGAACATTAAAGGAAGAGACCTATCACAACAAGAAGCAAGCATCAGATGAGGAGACCTAATATATCAAGAAGCAAGCATCTTCACTTTAAGCACCCGACAACCTGGGAAGAAAAAAATAACTACTCTCTTGGTAGAAGGAGCAAGGCCAATCCCATTGAAGAAGCTCCCAGTGTCTCTGGAATTACATTCCTAAGGCCCTGGATCCAATCTCTAACACTGACAATAAACAAACATCCCAAACCAGAAAGCCATAATGATGTTCTTGGGAAAAAAAAGAGCTGGGCACAGCAGGGATAAAGCTGAGATAACTGCTTTAAGGCCAACAAGAGAACTTCTGAAACAAATGACAGGAACTAACAGCGCCACCGTGAATTTCAGTTTGGCCTGAGAACAGTGCCCACTTCAGCTTGACATTCTGTCAATGAATGCAGTGATGGTGGTTGGGAGCTGGTTCTTTCATCACCACCAATCACCAAATGCTGCTCAATGTCATATCCGAGAATCCAGGAAGCTCTGAATACACAGGCACTAAGATCCATGGTGGTCCTTCTTCCACTGAGGATGCCCATTCTCCTCTCCCAGAAAGGTGCAGGGTGCCAGGCTTTAACAGTGGTGTGCACACTCTTCACACTCACTCTGCTCCCTTGCATGCCATGCTTATACTTCCATTGCTTCAGCTCAAGCCACAGACATGTTCAACTTGGGTCAATCTCTCCTCAGGAAGACGCAGCTCTGAGTATAGGGTGTTGGAGAAGTATTTGCCATTCTCAACTGTTACCAGTGAAAGCAAGATTGAATGGGAGGACTCTGAAGAATGGATGTACAACCCCACAATTAAAAAAACAAAACAAAACAAACTTTTGTCAGGCCTAAACATTATCTGTTGCCTTCCAAGAATATACAGGTTCTGACCCACAAAAGCAAGAAGCCTGGTCTCTGGAAGTAGAGACAGATACCTATTCATATAAGTAACTATAAAGTAACATAATTATCCTATAAGACAATGATATACAAAGTGCTTGAGAAAGCAAAGGCAGTAGGGAGCAACTATTTGAGATACTCAGACTAGGCCTCCCAAACAGGCAAGTTCTGGTACATAGAGGCAGGAGAGGAAACAGAATTGTGGGTAGAGAGCAGTATAATGGTTTGTCAAGTTGGCACAATCTAAAATCACACTGGAATAGTCTCAGTGAGGGATTGTCTGCATCAAGTGGGTCTGTGGGCATGTTTGTGGGAGATTGTCTTGACTACATTAATTGAAAAACTAGCCCAGTCCCTAGCTTTAGGTCTTGGACCATGTAAGTATAGAGAGGGGGCTGAGCACAAGTGAGCACGCATGCATTATTTCTCTTTGCTCTTGACGGTGAATATAATGCAACTGGCCATCTTAACTTCTCCTCAATAATGGACTATGTGGTGGTTTGAATAAAAATGTCCCCATAGGTTCATATATTTGAATGCTTAGTCATCAGGGAGTAGAGTTGTTTGAAAGGATTACAAGGATAAGGAGGTGTGACTTTATTAAAGAAAGTGTGTCACTGAGTGGGCTTTGAGGATTCAAAAGCCCATGCCAAGCCCAGTCTCTCTCTTTCTGTTTATGGACCAGGATGTAGCTCTCAACTACTGCTGTAGGTCTGCCTGCATGCTGTCATGCTCCTGGCCAGGATAATGCACTATGCCTCTGAAACTGTAAGTAAGCCCCCAATTAAATGTTTTCTTTTATAAGAGTTGCTTTGGTCATGGTGTATCTTCACAGCAATAGAACACCAACTAAGATAAACTGTAACCTGAAATTATAAGCTAAAATAAATTCTTTCACCCTTAAAGTTGTTTTACTAGAACAAACAAAATATGCAAAGAGCTAAGACAAGTTCACCGGATCAGGAAACTTGGTGCAGGAGGCCAGAAAGGCTGAAGACACACCTGAAACCTGTGGCTCAGATGCTGAGGTAAATGGCAATATTCAGAAAGTAGATAACACAAGAGAGATGAATGTTAAGACAAAAAAGTAAAACAACTTTGCTCATAATGATATATCCTATAGATCTCTCATTATAATGCAAATCAGGGCAATAGTAATACTTGCAAGAAGCATGGTTCAGCCACACCAGCAGCAGCTCCAGTATGCAAGCATGTACAAGCATTTCCCATTATCTCTAGTCCTTATAACCACTCTTCATTGCGTTTGTGTTACAAGAAAACTGACAGATCTCTCAGCAACACAGTAAGGGTTCAGACTGGTCTTCAGGCTCTAAGCCTGCACTTGTTCTGCTGTTCACTCTGAAGTTGAGGGACACTTGAGGGCGACCCTTCCCACTGAAGACCAACCATCTTACACAAGTTACTGTGTTGGCTAGGTAGAGCATGAAGTTGGGGTCAGAAAAAGAATCAAGTTGCCAAAACTCCAGCTAGTCTTCTTATGGATTGCATCCTATAGTACAGTCTGGTTGTGCTACATCAGGTCTTCAACACCTGGGGCTGACTAATGGAACTACTACCAAACACAATCCCTGCTGCCAAACCTGCTTACTTCCTAAGTCTCCCTCTTTATCTATTCTCTAGTCACATCTGAACCACACAGGTATGGGCCTAAAATAAGAGCTATGTGAAGATTGGGGATAGAGAAGTGGGGTGGGTGTGGTGGTGCACGACTTAATCCCAGCACTCAGAAGGCAGAGGCAGTTGGATCTTTGTGAACAGATGGCCAGCCTGGTCGACATAGTGAGCTCAACTTTGTTTTAACAAAACAGCAGGATTTAGCATACTTACAGCATGATTTCATTTATATAATACTAAGAAGGATGAGAACAAATGAAGATACTGTATAGGTATCAAATATGGTAAAAATATAAAACATGCTGGGTGGTGGTGGCGCACGCCTTTAATCCCAGCACTCGGGAGGCAGAGCCAGGCGGATCTCTGTGAGTTCGAGGCCAGCCTGGTCTCCAAAGCGAGTTCCAGGAAAGGCGCAAAGCTACACAGAGAAACCTTGTCTCGAAAAACAAAAAACAAAAAACAAAAACAAAAAAAATATATAAAACAAAGCAAGAATTAAAACAATCTCTGGTAGGGGGCTGGAGAGATGTCTCAGATCTTAAGAGCACTGGCTGCTCTTCCAGCAATCCTGAGTTCAATTCTCAGCAACCACATGGTGGTGGCTCATAACCATCTATGACAGGATCTGATGCCCTCTTCTAGTGTGCAGGTGCACATGCAGAGCACTCAAACATAAAATATAAATTAAAAAAACAACAACAATCTATGGCTTGTGCTTATTTATTATTATTATTATTTGTTTTTTCGAGACAGGGCCTCTGCCTCCCAAGTGCTGGGATTAAGGGTGTGTGCCACCACGGCCAGCATGTGCTTATTTCTGAAGGAAGAAAGGACAGGATAGAACAGTGAAGGACACAAAGAAGCTTTGTGCCGAAGCACTGGTTTTTTTTAGCCTGAAGAACACACACACACAGGGAGTTGGCAGTTTGTTACACTTTTTTTAACCTCATCCTTATTTTTATACATCTGTAAAGTTTATAAAGTCATATCTGGGTATTAACAACAATAAAAACCTACTCTAAACTTAGGACCTTGGTACTCACTGACCTTCCTGTAGTGCTCTCTGAGTTACGACTGGCAGTATCAGCAACTAAGATGCTCAAGCCAGGAACCAAGGAATCCAGTTTTGCCAATCTCCTCATTATTTCTTAAGTTGTCCAGCCTCCATTTGCCATCACTCTTAGCAACGCTACCATCATGGGCTGGTGAGATGTCTTAGTAGGTAAAGGCACCTGCTGTTAAGCCTTACAACCCGAGTTCAATCCCTAAAACCCACATGTTGGAAGGAGAGAACTGACTCCTGAAGGTTGTCATCTGACCTCCACATATGTGCCATGGCACGTGTTTACCAACACATACACAAACACACATATGAATAAAAAATAAATAAAAAATTTAAGCCATCATCACTTCACAATTGGACAAACAGCAAATCATCATTATTATTTTTTTTGAAAGGGAAGGTCCTTTCAGTATGCCTTCTCCTACAGTCAGATGAGTCCACTCTTCTATGCTGTAGCACCCTTCAAGCTCTCCTCCACATCCTTAAGGTGCCAGTTTCTTTACTTATCTCAGGGTTTTTGCTCATGCTGTTTCCTGACTGAGATTCTATCCCTTCGTCCTTCCCTTCCAACTCCAGCAGGGAATTATCAGGCACCACTACTTGACGGAGATCATCTGATCCCAATGTGCTGATACCTTGTACAGGCTCCCACAGCATCTCAGTCTTCCTTCAGTGCACTTGTCAAAGTCAGTAATTATATACTCATGCTATTACTGGTAAAATTTGTTGACTGTCAAGACTGTAGGCACTAAACAGGCAGGAGCAGTATCTGTTCTGCTCACCATGGTATTTCTAATAGCCAGCATATAGCCAAGCACATAGGAAGTCTCAGGATTTTCAGAAAGGATGGAATTTTCTAACTACAGGCTTGACCTTCCTGGGCCTTTTTTCTCAATTATAAAAAAGATGATGAGCAGGTGTGGCAGTGCATGTCTTGTATCCCAGCACTTGTAAGACAAAGAACAACCTTCAAGTTCCAGGTCAGTTTTAAGTCAGCCAAGGCAATAATGAGACTCTGTCTTAAAAACAGAAAAGGTGGGGCCAGGCAGTGGTGGTGTACGCCTTTAATCCCAGCACTCGGGAGGCAGAGCCAGGAGGATCTCTGTGAGCCAGGAGGATCTCTGGCCAGCCTGGTCTACAGAGTGAGATCCAGGACAGGCACCAAAAACTACACAGAGAAACCCTGTCTTGAAAAACCAAAAAAAAAAAAAAAAAAAAAAAAAAAAAAAGGATAGCCCTCCTTTTTGTCTCTGCACACCTTGATAAGTTTCCAGCAAAGCCTCGTGGGGCCAGAGCATCTGGAGGTTCATCTCCTCCAGGGCCTGTCACAGCCACTACTAGGAGGCCCAGAGAAGAATCTGACATTTTCCATGGAAGACAAGAGGTGGTTGCGGGCTATGAGGACCATATACTCTGGATCTATATTTGCTGCACCTTTCTTTATAGTAAGGCACCAGCTACTTAAGATATAAGGATGCTTAATTCATCCTTTTAACAGACATGAAGAATATTTACAAGAAGCAATCTCTGGCCAGCCAGTGGTGGTGAATGCCTTTAATCCTAGCACTTTGGAGGCAGAGGCAGGCAGTTCTCTGTGTTTGAAGCTAGCCTGGAACTCTTCAGAGCAAGTTCCAGGACAGGCTCCAATAAAAAAAAAAAAAAAAAAAAAAAGCCGGGCGGTGGTGGCGCACGCCTTTAATCCCAGCACTCGGGAGGCAGAGCCAGGCGGATCTCTGTGAGTTCGAGGCCAGCCTGGTCTCCAAAGCGAGTTCCAGGAAAGGCGCAAAGCTACACAGAGAAACCCTGTCTCGAAAAACAAAACAAAAACAAAAAAAAAAAAAAAAAAAAAGAAGCAATCTCTGAAAAATGGAGTAAAATGGTTATACTAGATAAGATTGTAAGTAAACTAATGACAGAAAAACAGAGAGAAAAAGAACATGAAGTTGGGTAGGTAAGGAGGGGTGGGGGGATCTGTAAGGAGTTGGAGGAGGGGAAAGAATATGATCAAAATATATTGGGTGTGGCTAGAGCTATGGCTCAGCAGTTAAGAGTGATGGCTGCTCCTTCAGAGGTCCTGAGTTCAATTCCCAGCACCCACATGGTGGCTCACAGCCATCTACAATGGGACCTGACGCCCTCTTCTGGTGTGCAGGTGCTCATGCAGACAGAGCACTTACACACATAAAATACCCTCCCCCACCCCACTAACCTTTAAAATACATATAGTATGGAAAGAACTGGATATAGTAGTCCTTCAGGGCTGATGTAGCTCAGCAGGTTAAGGCCTGCCACCAAGCCTTATGACCTAGTTTGATTCTCAGGAACTATGTAGTGGAGAGAAAATGGTGGTTTGACTTTGCATGCACACACACACACACACACACACACACACACACACACACACACACACACGAATGTAAAAAATAAAGAATAGTCTTTCATACTTAGTTATTATTGTTCATCTATTTGTTCTCAGAATTTAACATAGGCCTATGGTTTTTGCCTACTGGGCAATAAAATGTCTTACAGCCAAATGAAAAACAAAACTAAAAAATGATGTAAATCCTAATATAACTGTGGCCATGCCAGTGACTGTTCCATGTTCTTCTATTCAAGGTTTATTATGTGGTACTTTAAGACATAATACTATTTTTCTTTAAGGTAATAGGGATTGAACTCAGGGCCTTATGCTAAGCAAGTGCTCTACAGTTGCACTATACTTTCAGGCCCATAGGAATGGGTAGAACAAATAAGTGACAAACTTTATATGGGTACAGTGGCCCAAGCTTTTAATCTCAGCTACTTGGGAGACTGAAGTTGGAGAATTCCAAGTTCTAAATCACTCTAAGCAATTTAGACCACCAATCAAAAACAAAATAAAACAAATATTATGCTTTGAGAATTCCTGTTAGGATACTATTTTTCTTTTCCTCCTTCATCTCTTCAACTTTAATAAATATTATATATAAAAATTGGTGGTTTCACATTGTTTTCAAAGCCAGCCTCTAATGTCTAGGGCCAGTAAACCTGTCTTAGTGTCTAAAGTCCCTAGATTACAGGTATGTACCACCACACCTAGAAATACTGTCTTTTCTGTTAAGCAATCTATGTAACTGAGTAGCTGCCCCACATGAGTGCAGCTTGGCTAGAACAGGAAGTAGGACACATGGTCCACATGGGCAACACACACTCCAGCAGAAGGAGATTCCTACTCATGCTCCTGTGTTTACCTTTTGCAAGTCAATGGAAAGCTGCTGAATGAACGCTTGGAGCTCTTGTTCCTTTTGTTCCAGGACTACAATCTTATGTTCTGCACATGCTTTTGAAGATGTCACACGATCTCTTCATGGAAAGAAAGCAGACAATGAGCAAATTCTGGTATTTCCTCTATGACACACTCTCCGAAGGAAGGATGCACAGTAAGTTTATCTTTGTGAAAAAGCTCCTTGGCTTTCAGAAGCAGAAGCAGGAAGACCACCAAGGTCTAAGCAAGGAATTCTGATCTGTCTTTGAGTACTCAATAACCTTACAAATCAAATCAGATTCTACTGCTCAGCAGGAATGGAATGGACTTATGCCTACGAGGGTGAGGGAGAGAGCCAGTGCTGTGATGGCATGGAGGGCCTGAGGCCTAGCCACATAGGAACAAATGCAGAAGCCTTTGCCAGCCCTGAGATCAGAAAGTTGAGATGAGCAATGGGGACATGTGGGTAGGCTATAGCAATGCTATACCAACACCTCTCCCAAAGGCCCCACAGACCAAGCAAGAACCTCTGTTCTTCCAGCGTTGAGCAGTGTCTCTGCAATTCTTCTAGCTGCTGGTTTAAGCCAGATGACATCTGATTGGAAGTCATCAACTCCTCCTGAGTGCGGTTAAGTTCTCTGGTTCGTGCCTCCAACTCTTGCTCCATTTTCCCCAAGCATTCTTCTTTCTTTAGAAGCTGATAAGAAGACATAAGGTCCCATTAGGCCACCGCTAAGAAACACAATTTGAATACATGACCAGACCATTGAGATGGCTCAGTGGGTATAGGAATTTGCTGCACAAGCTTGACCACCTGAATTCAATCCCTAGATCCCATGAAAGAGAGAATGGACTCCTGAAAGTTGTCCTTTGACCTCCACACCAATGCTGTGGCAAATACATGCCCTTGCTGCCCCCCACCCCATGCCTCTATTTCACCACACCCACAACCCCACATACACAGAGAAAGAAAAAGAGAAGAATGATATTTCTGTGGGATGAGAATTGGGCTTAATGTGTAGTACTTACACAGATAGAAGGTAAAAAGGATACATTTCAAACAGAACTTTCCCACTTTTAATAAATCTGAAAACATTGCAATGTGGTTAGTATCAAAGACTAGGAGGGTGTTTACAGTCATGAGAGTGATGACTTCTTGAGGCATAAGGACTCATTGCTTCATGGTACTATTACTGAGCTACTGAAACAGAAATACCTACCATGTGCTTTACTTTGCTGATTTCCTGTTGCTGGAACCCCTCTAACTCATCAATTTCATCTCTCTTTTGAAAAAGGCTCAGGCTCTGGTTCTTCATTTCCTGTAGCTGAGTTGTCAGAAACCTTTTATCCTGTTTGCAAGAAGACACCAAGTTAGGCAACCCAAGTACTAGAAATCTGTATTGTACAAGCAGAACATTTTAAATTGTATGTCTGCAGACACATACATACGTGCCATAACACGTGTGAGGTCAAACAATAATCTGTGGGCTCCAGGGATCAAACTCAGGCCGACAGACTTGGCCACGAGAGCTTTTCCCCATCACTCCAGCCCTCAGCCATTATTTTGAGACAGGCCTTCGCTATGTAGCAACTAGCTGCATATGAAGCCAGGGAACAATGGTCCTAGCAGAATCATCTCATCTCTGTCTATCCAAGAGGCTCTCTTACTTCCTTAGTGATAAGCCTTGAGAAACGTTCTGGTTTCTCCTGTTTTGTTAGGCAGAATTCCCGATGTGACTACAGGGTCAATCAGGGGCCACAAGCAAACAGATAGCAGAGTCAATTTAGGGATTTTGAGAATGGTTTAATAAAAGAATTTACCAAATTTGTAAGTAAAGATATCTATGGAAATAATATAGTAGTAACTGTTAGGTAAACTGTTAGGGCACTAAAAAAGAGGGAGTGGTTATGAGAAAAGCCATCTCAGAGTGTCCCTCTGAACCAATAGGCCAATGGAAGCTTAAAAGTTTTGACCATGGGATTAAGGAAATCCAAGGAACCACATGTGGACAAAGCTGAGGAATAAAAATATGAATTATACGCTTTCCATCATCATTCTTCTGGTGTTCTCAAGTGGCCACTCAAAGCCAGAAGGTACCAAGCCCAGGTGATGTCATCACCTTCAGGAAAATAAGGAAAAGGATGAGGGCAGGGAGTATAGCAGGAAGTGCCAAAAAAGGATACCCAGCATATCCACTAAGGAAGAGTAAGAGGCAGGCTATTGAAGCCAGTCCAATCACTCAGTGTCCTGCTTCCAGGAGGTACTACCACAACCAGTACTGTGAGCTGGGTACTGGGGAAAACAGTACCCCCTACCCACCTTTTCTTTTGGTTTTCTGGGATTGAAACTAGAGCTTTGCAGGGCGGTGGTAGTGCATCCCTTTAATTCCAGCACTCGGGAGGCAGAGGCAGGCGGATCTCTGTGAGTTCGAGGCCAGCCGGGGCTACAGAGTGAGCTCCAGGAAAGGTGCAAAGCTACACAGAGAAACCCTGTCTCGAAAAACCAGAAAAAAAAAAAAAGAAGAAGAAACTAGAGCCTTACACATGCTAGGCAGGCACTGTATCACTAATCAATATGCCCAGTTTTTTTTTTAAAGTTTTCTTTTTGCATAATATGTGAGATTTACTTTTATTAATGTTTATTATTTATGTGTGTATGTGTATGTTTATGTAAACATGGCACAGATGTGCCATGGTATATATGTGTAGATCAGAGAACTTGTGGGTGATGGTTCTCTCCTTTTCACCATGTGGGTTCTGGAGACTGAACTTAGGCATCAGGCTTGGCAGCAAGCACCTTTACACATTGATCCATCTTGCTAGTTCCCACTTCTAATTTTAAATGGTTAAAAGCATTTTCTGCTACTCCAGAGGAGCCAAGTAGTTCACAACTAATTGTGACTCCAGATCCAGGAGGCATCCAATGTTTCTGGCCTCCATGGGCACCTGCATACATATAGTATATAGTCACACAGACACACATAACATATATACGAATTTAATAAGCAATCTTTGTTGTTTTCTTTGTTGCTTGGGCTGGCCTTGAATTTACGCTATAGCCAGGGCAGGCTTGACCCTGAAATTCTCCTGCTTCAGTCTACCAAGTAGCTGGGGTTACAAGCCTTTACTAACTAGGTCTGGCTGGAGAAAACATTTCCTAAGCCTCAGAGATAATGCTATCATGCATACAACAAAGATGACTAACCTTTTCAAGCTGGTCCATCTTTTCTGACCATTCCTAAAACAAAACAAAAGAAACAGTTTCCAGGGAGAAGAATCTACAATATCGAGACTCTCAGAAAACAACTTTCTCCTAAAAGCTATCAATCAACCAAAAAAGGGAATGATAAACAGTAACATAAACAAGCAAAAAATACCCATAAAACTGGTTCAATATTAAGAAAGCTAAATGTCCCAAAAGAAAAGGAAGATACACTTTACATAAAGTTCTAGAACACAGTACAGCCTGCAGGTGTCCGCTCAGGACACTCAAGCTCTGCTATTCTTCCAGTTGTCAACGAACACTGCTATAACTTCTGAGTGGGCAGCTAGGAGCCACTGAGTTGGGTCACACAGCTGATGTTTAGACATCAACTTACTGAAAGTCTAGAGGAGCATGATCAACAGTATTTGGTAACAATCCGCTCCCTTGGCTTGAGACTCTGGTGTATGACAAAGGAGAGAGGATATTACACTCCTTATTCACAAACCACAGAATATAAGGAAAATAACATTGGTACAAAAGGACCAAGCTCAACAGGTGCTAATCAGAATATATTACTTTTAGATTTTTTTCTCATATTTACATACATTCACACCATAGCTATCTATTAGATAGTTGTAAATGATGCTTTTATATTTATACTTACACTTTTATATTTATGCTTTTATACTTATACTTTAAAACAAACAAACCACTTATCTACAGGATCATCACTATAAAATACTGATGCTCACCCTAATTTAAAACACTACTGACTAGCAGGGCAGAGGTGGCACACGCCTTTAATCCCAGCACTCAGGAGGCAGAGGCAGTCAGATCTCTGAGTTGGAGGCCAGCCTGGTCTATAGAGTAAGTTCCAGGACAGCCAGGGCTACACAGAGAAAGCCTGCCTCGAAAAAACTCAAACAAACAGTCAAGCACACAAACAAAACCCAAATAACAACCACAAGACTCAAAATACTACTCACTATATCAAACAAAACACACCCCATAGCTACTATAGTAGTATTATTTTCCCCTTTTAAATTTTTTGTTTTGTCTTAATTTATTATTGCTTTTCCTTTCTTTGGAAACAGGGTTCATCCAGTCTAGGCTGTCCTTGAACACCTGATCCTCCTGTATGCACCTAAGTGTTGAGAGTAGAAGAGCACACCACAGCTGGCTTACTTGACTACTGTTTGTTGCTATTCACTTAGCATCTCTCAGTAGCTGTTTCCATGGAGATCAAGAGTCTCTTTCTGCCCATATTTGGTTTGGGAGAAGGGGTCAGAAGGGTTATGTGAACTGCTGTGACTAGTGTGACAGCGTCTTACACTGGAAGAGGGAGGTGTTTGTGGGTGTAGGATGGGGGACAACTTTTTAGAGGGTGAGACCCTTTACTTATTTGTAGGCTAACTAGTAGATTATGGACACATCGGTTTCTGTCTCTATTTTACAAAAATGCACACAGAGAGAATTCTGGACACACTTCGTGATTAAAGTGTCAAGTCAGGCTTCATAAGAAAAGGTCAAATGAATCCTTAAAGAACTTATTGGCTTAACAGCTGAGAGCACTGGCTGCTCTTCCAGAGGACCTGGGTTCAATTCCCAGCAACCACATGGCAGCTCACAGCTGTCTGTAACTCCAGTTCCAGTGGATCTGGCACCCCCACACAGACATACATGCAGGCAAAACACCAATGCACATAATAATAGATAAATCTTAAAAAAAAAAACAAAACACAAAAAACTTATATTCACTCCTTTCCTTCTATGTTGTAACGACTTTTACCAGGTCTGTGTCATGATTTTTAAGTCAAGTCCCTAAATGAAATCTTTTCCTAGCCTTGGGGAGTACCACATATAAAATACCTGGTCCTTCCTGGCTAATGCCAAAGCCAGTCCTTCTGCCATTTTGGCTCTGTTGGCTTGGAATGTCTCATTCTGCTCTTGGAATTTCCGCATGGAAGCTGTTAACAAAGAGGCTCTATTTGAGATATGGAAATACTTCAGAAACAGCATGACAAACAGTCCATGTGAGTTGTTTACAAATGCCACCAAATGAAAAAGGCAAGCTCATAGAAATGGATTATGAGATTGTGAAAAACTCAATTTCCCACAACCTTTCTGCCCTGGTAAGATGAATTTAGTTTGCTGTCTGGGTCCTCACCTTTGCCTTCTATAATAGTGAAGACATCAAACTGGTAGGTGGGCAGAAAATACCATCCACTGTGGTTGCTGTGAAGTCACAGCTGCTACCTCTTTATCAGAATTGAAAAAAACAAAGGCTAGGTGGTAGTGGTGCACACCTTTAATCCCAGCACTCGGGAGGCAGAGACAGGTCTGGCCTACAGAGCGAAATCCAGGACAGGCACCAAAACTACACAGTGAAACCCTATCTCGGAAAAAAATAAAAAAGGAAAACAAAATCAAAACCAGCAACAACTATAACAAAACAAAAACATTCTTTAGTTTTCTTTCTTCTCCCTGTAGCATCTTCCTTAGATGACAATACCCAAGGAAAATATGAGTTGGGATAGGGTAATTTAACAAAATATATGTTAGAGCTTTCCCACAGTTAGTCAATATAACAGTAATGAAGCTACATTGAGAATATTCTCCTAGTTTAGACTCAAGGGCTAGGTACTAGACTATACCAAAATCATCCAAGGGCAATCAGCTGGACAGAGATGAACACAAAATTATCCCCTCTTAAGAAGTATGCCCACAATGCAACAGATATATGCTTATATTTGGTAGCTTTCAGTCAAACATCATATCAATCTGATTAAGAACACTATAAAATAGAGATATGAGTCCTGATGGACACATGTAACAATATACTAAGTCATTAAAAAAGCTAAATCCTGAAAAGATTAAAGAAAGCAGGAAAAAAAAATACGTACAATCCTGGTGTTTTTCTAATGCAATTTCAAGCTTCTCTTTTATCTTCTGCAAGTTTCGGACCTGTTCAGCATAGTCTTGGGTGAGGAGGGTGATGCACATACCAGGAGTGGACAAACATTAGGAAAGGAAGTTAATTAAACAAACAAACAAAAAATAAAATGAATGAAAATGATGATGATTTTCTTAACCTGAAAACCAGTCCTGTTAAGGAAAGCTAGGTAAAAAGCCTCCACTAACAATGAATGACACAGGCAAACAGGAATAGTACAAACTTTCCATGGTAGAAACAGTGAGTACAAACAAGTAGATTTGTTTAGCCTTGACAGAGAACAACAACAATTAGGCCAGGTCTGGTCACAGAAGTTCCCTGCTATGAAAAACCCACCATAATCTTCATTACTCAGTTCTAAGTCTCAGTGTTCCTGTGGTGGTTTGAATAAGAATGTCCCCCATAGGCTCATATATTTGAATGCTTAGTTTTCAGGTAGTGGCACTATTTAAGAATGATTGTGAGGACTAGGAGGTGTGGCCTTGTTGGAAGTATGTATGTGTATGTGTGTGTATGTGTGTAAGAGTTGCTTTGGTCATGGTGTCTCTTCACAGCAATAGAACAGTGACTAAGACAGTTTCCATTCCCTGTTGCCCTTAGCAGTATGGCAGATCAAGGGTATTCACTAAAAGCTCACTTGTAGATCATACAGCTGAGCAGCAGTGGTTAGGTAAACAGCAAACACCTAAGCATAGAACTGCCTTTATGGTGCAGGTGCTTAATTCTCTAGACAAGTGTGCTCCCTTTCTACAGGTGACCAATGTCACCTCAAAGGTGAAAGAATTACCTGGGGATCCAAAGAAAATAGTATGATATAGTATAAAAGAAGAAGCAGTTCAAATTCCAACTCTGTCAATTCTTAGCTAGGGTTTAAGTAAATTACTGACCTGGAATATTAGTCTCTTCATATGTTAACTGATATTAATCATTCTCTCTCTCTCTCTCTCTCTCTCTCTCTCTCTCTCTCTCTCTCTCTCTCTCCCCCTCCTCCCCCTCCCCCCCTGTCTCTCCCTGTCTCTGTCTCTCTGTCTCTCTCTCTCTCTCAGACAGAATTTCTCTGCCCTGGCTGTCCTGGAACTTCCTCTGTATATCTGGCTGGCTTCAAACTCAGAGATCCACCTTCCTCTGCCTCCGAAGTGCTGGAATTAAAAGTGTGCGCCTAATTACATGCCTGACCTAATCACATCTACTTCAAAGGAAGCATTAAATTAATTTGTATGCATTAAGTGCTTGGCACACAGTGATGAATAAAACATAGCTGCCATTGTTATTACTCATAGGAGGCCAGTGACAATGCCTAAGATGTTAAATGGGCTGATAAATGTCAACTCTCTAAATGTTAAGCAACAGTTATTTCACTTCTGTTACTGGTGTTGTTTATAGGGATCAAGAAAGAACAACCGACTTTACAGATAGGTGTACAAGACAGTAACAACTGACTTAAGCAGACAATTTGGAGCTTGGATCTTAGTTTGAATCCCAGCTTTACCATTCACTACCTGTGTGCCTTATCTTGCTGACCCCAAGAAGCTGATCCTGAAGACAAAACTAGTGTGAACAATACTTTGGATTCTTGATAGCTAAACAAACCCATTTCACATACAACCCAGTGAATTTTGGTTTATTGTTTTTAACCCCAATTAAATAGGTATAAGGCAAAGGAGCAAAAGGATACACATAAACCATGGACCACATCACAGGATGAAGCTATCAAAGTGTGTTCTCTGTCAAAAACCAATATAAAAACTCCCATTTCTATCGTGAACATGCCTTGCTCAGGAAAAGGAGGTAATGGGAGCGGTGTAAACTATAAACTGAATAGATTGTGGTGGTTTCAATAAGAATGGTTTCCAGCTGGGTGTGGGGGGGTGCACACCTTTAATCCCAGCACTTGGGAATCAGAGGCAAGTGGATCTCTGTGAGTTCAGGGCCAGCCTGGTCTACAGAGCGAGTTCCAGGACTGTTATACAAAGAAATCCTGTCTTAAAATACACACACACACACACACACACACACACACACACACACACACACACACACACACACTCCAAAACAAAAAAAGAATGGCCTCCATAGGCTCATATATTTGAGAGAGATTAGGAGATATGGCCTTGCTGTAGTAGGTGTGACCCTGTTGGAGGAGGTATGTCACTGGGGGTGTGCTTTGAGATTTCAAAGCCCTCACCAGGGCCATTTTCTCCTTTCTTTTGGATCAGGATGTAGCTCTCAGCTACTTCTCTAGCACCATGCATGTCTGCTGCCATGCTCCCTGCCATGACGATAATGGACTAATCTCTTGAAACTGTAAGCAAGCCCCCAATTAAATGCTTTCTTTTTTAGAGTTGCCTTGGTTATAGTGTCTCTTCACAGCCAACAGTACAGTAACTAAGACAGAGATGTAAAGAGAATTACATCTAAATACAATTCTAAAGAAGCACGTATTAAAATCAGGAAAACTATAGAAAAGTGGCCCCAAGTCCTGGAGCAAGACTCCCATAGGTGATGTGAGCTACACCAAGTAGCAGCCCAGCATCAACACCTGCTGATCATCCCTAATAGACAGAGTAGTTCCTATAAATTTCTACCTGAAAATAAGATATGCTAACAGTGGAACATGGCCAAATCTATTGTAAACACATTTCCTCATTTAAAAATTAAAAAAAGGTTCTTCAGGGGCTGGAGAGATGGTTCAGTGGTTAAGAGCACTGGCTGCTCTTCCAAAGAATCCAAGTTCAATTTCCATCACCCATATGACAGCTCACAACTGTCTGTAACTCCAGCTCAACTGACACCTTCACACCAATGCATGTAAAATAAATTGAAATAAATTTAAAAAAATTCTTCAAACTTCATTTTTTTTATTTTGTGTATACATGCATATATGTGAAGATTAGAGGACAGCTTGCAGGAGCTTGTTCTCTTCCCTCCATGTGGGTCCCAGGGATCAAACTCAGCAGGCGCGCTGACCCTCCCAACCCCACCCACCTAGCATCGTGCTATGTAGCCTAGGTTGGCCTTAAACTTAGAATCTTCCTGTCTCCCTAAGTACTGTTATTAAAGGTCTGCACCACCCTACCAGCCTCTATATGAACTTTAAACACTTTTTATAGCCATGGCTAGAAACCGCAGGAGCAGAAAACAGTAGCTTTTAAAAATAAGCTTTCAAATTCAGTTTGAATTTACAATATTCACTATGCTAAAATTAAAAAAAGAATCAAGGCAAAAAAGCGGGCATAGAATTTTTCTTTCTGACTAAGGAGATTAAATGCTGTGTGGAAGTTACTATAGTTACCCTACAAAGCAGGCTTATATCAGGAGAGGGTCATCTGTCCTATGTCTGTTGTTTATGGCTTTTTAACACATACCAGAAAGTCTGGCCTCTAACTTCCGTATCTGTTCATTTCTTCTCAAAAGCTGGGATGAGAGATCTTCTCTGGAGCTGCTTCCATCAGAAGCCTGTTGGGACAGATAAAAGGAGAGATCACATGGGTCTCTAGCCCAGTGAGCCAGCCCCATATAGAAAACCAACACCTCTTTTCTTTTATTTGATTACATTTTAATTGACTGTAATCACTAAAACCTTCTTAAAGTAACTGACTTTAGCTTCCCCACCTGGGAAGTGGAAGCAACACTGCCTTCCTCTGTGATAACAAGGTGACAGGGCCTGTTAACACAACTCACATACAGGTATGGACTACTGGAAAAACGTAGTCCTTATGGAACAGCATGGAATAAAAAAGTTCCTTATGATCATATTACACCAAGAATATAAGACAAAATAGAAATCACTTTCTTTCAAAGATTACGCTCCTGGAATAAAAGGGGAGAGGTCTTTAACAAAGAACCAAAGTCTTGTGCATGGCTAAGACTTTGTCCTGTATTGATAAAGCTGCAATATTCCCATTTATAAAACAAAGTTATTAATCCAAACCTCTGAAATGCACCAGACTTCCACAGAAAACATGCATCTAATAGTTCAATATATGAATAGGCTTCCATTTCCCCTCCAACCGTCAATTACTTTAAAACTTATGGAAAGTTGGGTGGTGAACACCTTTAATTCCAGCACTGGAAGGCAGAAGCAAGTGGATCTATGTGAGTTTGAGGCTAGCCTGGTCCACATAGGGTGTTATAGTAAAGCCAGGGTTATATAGTTGAGACCCTGTCTCAGAAACAAACTTACTTACTTATGGGATGCCAGGCAGTGACATGGGCCTTCAAACCCAGCTTAGGAAGAAGAGGAGATGTACCTCTGTGAGTTAGAGGCCAGCCTGGGTTACATGGTGAAAAATCCCACCCTTAAAACAACAACAAAAAAAACCACCCAAACCTAAACATTTATGTGTACCACTACTATTACTTTGGTTTTTTTTTTTTTTTTTGGTGGGGGGTAGGGAGGTTGTCTATTTTTAGAAAGAATGGTTTATTTTTATTTTATGTGCATTGGTGATTTGTCTCCATGTATGTCTATGTGAGGGTGTTGAATCCTCTGGAACTGGAGCTATAGACAGGTGTGAACTGCCATATGGGTGCTGGGAATTGAACCTGGGTCCTTTGGAAGACCAGTCAGTGTGCTCTTAACCACCAAGTCATCTCTCCAGCCCTTATTTCTTTTCTTTTTATTATTTTTGAGACAAGGTCTCATTCTGTAGTTCAGGCTGCCCTTGGACTTGGTTATATTATTGCCTCAGCCTCCTGAATCCTGGGATTACAGGCATAAATCACCACACCTAGCTGTTATACTGACTTATTTTTCTCTCTTTTTTGCATTTATTTGTGTATTTGTGTGTACATTTGTATGGAGGTTAGAGGACAATTTGCAGTTGGAGTTGGTTCTTGTCTATATGGGTCCTGGGGATCAAACTCAGGGTGTCAGGCTTGGCAGCAACACCTTTATCCACTGAGCCATCTCACCAGTTTGGATATATAGACTCTCACCTTTTTACTACTACTACTACTACTACTACTACTACTACTACTACTACTACTACTACTACTACTTACTGCTACTACTACTTACTGCTACTACTACTTACTGCTACTTACTGCTACTACTTCTGATAGAGAACAATGAGATGAAGGAAAGTAGGGGTGGGATGGGATCAGTAAAACAAAAGTAAGCAGAACGGATCTGAACACTCTGTCTGAGGCCAACCCAGGGCCCAGCTGCTGATCCTGAGAAACCCAACAACTTGGAGGTGTTGGTGAGACTACCCTGCTCAGCTGAAATCCATCTGGGAGAGGATTCAGAATCCTACAATTTGAAGTCTGAGGAAACATGATCAGCTGAGGAGTTGACGAATGAGCAAAACGTGACCTGAGAACACAAAAGAAGGCTCCGCCCAGCCACCGAACCAGATCACCAGAATCGTAAGTATATACACTTTAACGACTGAGAACAGGTAAGCTCCCATCTCCAGACCGACAGATCAGGTCTCTAGTCCCTAGGCCCTACCCATCAGAGTCCCAGGGACCAGACAGCTACCTTTCCCTGCTCCCCCACCAAAAACAACAACAACAACAAACCCCAAAACAAAAAACAAACAAAAAAACTAACCCCTACGAACCTAACAACCACTAAAAACCATAAGCACACTCTACAACAACTGGGAACAACTGCTCCAAGAGACAGAACCCACTAAACCTGACTGATTTGACTAAGCTGCTCCCGAAGAAAAAGAGCCCAACAGCACCAATTTAACCAAGAACTCCTAGTGAACCAAAACTAAAGATTAGAGAAAGAGAGGTACCTCTAGACACAGACACTGCCTGCACCGAGCAGAGGAAGAGATGAGTAGACGCCAGTGCAAAAAATACAGGCAACAACATAAAGACCTATATGACAACATCAGAACCTAGTGATTCTACACTTGCAACACCTGAACATACCCAGGCAGAAGAAACAGAAGAAATCAATCCTAAAAAATGACCTTAAGAAGATGATAGAGGCCCTTAAAGAAGAAATAAAAAATTCCCTTAAAGAGGAAATGAAAAACTCCATTAAAGAGGAAATGAAAAACTCCCTTATGGAGGAAATAAAAAATTCGCTTAAAGAAATGGAAGAAAAGGGCTGGAGAGATGGCTCAGAGGTTAAGAGCACTGGCTGCTCTTCCAGAGGTCCTGAGTTCAATTCCCAGCAACCACATGGTGGCTCACAACCATCTGTAATGAGATCTGGTGCCCTCTTCTGGCCTGCAGACATACATGCAGGCAGAACATTGTATACATAATAAATAAATAAAATCTTAAAAAAAAAAAATAAAGAAATGGAAGAAAAAACAAACAAAAAATTGGAAGAAATCAAAGAAAGCCAAGAAAAAGTAATTAAACAGATGAAAGAAACATTCCAAGATCTGAAAAATGATATTGAGACAATAAAGAAAACACAAGCTGAGGGAATGCTGGAAACAGAAATCTTGACTAAACAAACAGGAACTACAGAAACAAGCATAACCAACCAAATGCAAGAGATGGAACAGAGAATCTTTGACACTGAAGACACAATAGAGAAAATAGATTCATCAGTCAAAGAAAACACTAAAGACAAAAAAGTCTTAACACAAAACATCCAAGAAATTTGGGACATCATAAAAAGACCAAACCTAATAATAATAGGGATAGAAGAAGGAGAAGAATACCAACTCAAAGGCACAGAAAATATATTCAACAAAATCATAGAAGAAAACTTTCCTAACCTAAAGAAAGAAATACCTATGAAGATACAAGAAGCTTACAGAACACCAAATAGGCTGGATCCAAAAAAAAAAAAAAAAAAGTCCCCTCACCACATAATAATCAAAACACTAAACATACAGAACAAAGAAAAAATATTAAAAGCCGAAAAGGAAAAGGACCAAGTAACATATAAAGGCAAACCCATCAGAATAACCCCAGACTTCTCAATAGAGACTATGAAAGTTAGAAGGTCCTGGACAAATGTTATGCAGACACTAAGAGACCATGGATGCCAACCCAGACTATTATACCCAGCAAAACTCTCAATCACCATAGGCGGAGTAAACAAAATATTCCATGATAAAACCAGATTTAATCAATACCTGTCCACAAACCCAGCCCTACAGAAAGCACTAGAAGGGAAAATTCAACCCAAAGAAGCTAAACACACCCATGAAAACTCAGGCAATAGATAATCCCACACCAACAAACACCAAAAAAGGACAACACAACACGACCACAAAAAAAAAACAGGAAATAACAATCACTGGTCATTAATATCCATCAATATCAATGGTCTCAACTCACCGATAAACAGACACAGACTAACAGAATGGATAAGAAAACAGGATCCATCCATCTGCTGCATACAAGAAACACACCTTAACTTCAAAGACAGACACTACCTCAGAGTAAAGGGCTGGGAAAAGGCTTTCCAAGCAAATGGACCTAAGAAACAAGCTGGTGTAGCTATCCTAATATGTAATAAAATAGACTTCAAACTAAAATCAACCGAAAGAGATCAGGATGGACATTATATATTTATCACAGGAAAAATCCACCAAGATGAAATCTCGATTCTAAACATTTATGCCCCAAATACAAAGGCACCCACATTCATAAAAGAAACATTACTAAAGCTTAAAACGCACATCAAACCCCACACATTAGTAGTGGGAGATTTCAACACACTACTCTTACCAAAAGACAGATCTGCCAGACTGAAACTTTACAAAGAAATAAAGGACCTAACAGATGTTATGACTCAAATGGACTTAACAGATATCTACAGAACATTCCATCCTAACACAAAAGAATATACCTTCTTCTCAGCACCCCATGGAACCTTCTCAAAAATTGACAACATGCTTGGTCACAAAACAAATCTCAACAGATACAAAAAAATTGGAATAACTTCCTGTATCTTATCAGACCACCATGCCTTAAAGTTAGAATTCAACAACAACAAAAATTATAGAAAGCCTACAATCTCATGGAAACTGAATAATGCCCACCTGAAACATCAATGGGTCAAGGAAGAAATAAAGAAATTAAAGATTTTCTAGAATTCAATGAAAATGAAAGTACAACATACCCAAACTTATGAGACACTATGAAAGCAGTGCTAAGAGGAAAATTCATTGCTCTAAATGCACACATAAAGAAGATGGAGCAATCCCATACCAATGAATTAACAGCACAACTGAAAGCTCTAGAACAAAAGGAAACAAACTCACCCAGGAGAAATAGACGCCAGGAAATAATCAAATTGAGGGCTGAAATCAACGAAATAGAAACCAAGAGAACAATACAAAAAAAATTAATGAAACAAAGAGTTGGTTCTTTGAAAAAAAAATCAACAAGATAGACAAACCCCTAGCCAAATTAACCAAAAGGCAAAGAGAGAGCACCCAAATTAACAAAATCAGAAATGAAAAGGGAGACATAACAACAGACAACGAGGAAATCCAGAGAATCATCAGGTCATACTTCAAAAACCTGTACTCCACAAAAATGGAAAATCTGGAAGAAATGGACAATTTTCTGGATAGGTACCACATACCAAAATTAAATCAAGACCAGATAAACTATTTAAATAGACCAATAACCCCCAAAGAAATAGAAACTGTCATCAAAAGTCTCCCAACCAAAAAAAGCCCAGGATCAGATGGTTTCAGTGCAGAATTCTACCAGACTTTCAAAGAAGAACTAATACCAATACTCTTCAAATTGTTCCACACAATAGAAACAGAAGGGACATTACCAAACTCTTTTTATGAGGCTACAATTACCCTGATATACCCAAACCACACAAAGATGCAACAAAGAAAGAGAATTACAGACCAATCACCCTCATGAACATTGATGCAAAAATATTCAACAAAATAATGGCAAACCGAATCCAAGAATACATCAAAAAAATTATCCATCATGACCAAGTAGGTTTCATCCCAGGCATGCAAGGATGGTTCAACATATGAAAAATCTGTCAATGTAATACACCCTATAAACAAACTGATAGAAAAAAACCACATGATCATCTCATTAGATGCTGAAAAAGCCTTTGACAAAATCCAATACCCCTTCATGATAAAGGTCTTAGAGAGATCAGGAATACAAGGAACACTCCTAAACATAATAAAGGCAATTTACAGCAAGCCAACAGCCACCATCAAATTAAACGGAGAGAAACTCAAAGTGATACCACTAAAATCAGGAATAAGACAAGGCTGTCCACTCTCCCCATATTTATTCAATATAGTACTAGAAGTTCTAGCTAGAGCAATAAGACAACAAAAGGAGATCAAAGGGATACAAATTGGAAAGGAAAACTTTCAGTATTTGCAGATGATATGATAGTATACATACGTGACCCCAAAAATTCTACCAGGGAACTCCTACAGCTGATAAACTCCTTCAGTAAAGTGGCAGGATACAAGATCAACTCAAAAAAATCAGTAGCTCTCCTATACACAAATGATAAAAGGGCTGAGAAAGAAGTCAGAGAAATATCACCCTTTACAATAGCCACTAATAATATAAAATACCTTGGGATAACACTAACTAAACAAGTGAAGAACCTTTTTGATAAGAACTTTAAATCTCTAAAGAAAGAAATTGAAGAAGATAGCAGAAAATGGAAAGATCTCCCATGCTCATAGATAGGTAGGATTAACATAGTAAAAATAGCAATCTTACCAAAAGCAATCTACAGATTCAATGCAATCCCCATCAAAATCCCAACACAATTCTTGGAAAATCCCAACACAGCCTTGGAAAGAAAAATACTCAACTTCATATGGAAAAACAAAAGACCCAGGATAGCTAAAAGAATCCTGTATGATAAAGCAACTTCTGGAGGCATCACCATCCCTGACCTCAAGCTCTACTATAGAGCTATAGTAATAAAAACAGCTTGGTACTGGTATAAAAACCAACATACAGACCAATGGAATCGAATTGAAGACCCTCACATTAACGCATGCACATATGAACACCTGATTTTTGACAAAGAAGCCAAAACTATACAATGGAAAAAAGAAAGTATCTTCAACAAATGGTGCTGGCATAACTGGATGTCAATATGTAAAAGATTACAAATAGATCCATATCTGTCACCATGCACAAACCTCAAGTCCAAGTGGATCAAAGACCTCAACATAAATCCAGTTACACTAAACTTAATAGAAGAGAAAGTAGGAAGTATTCTTGAACGCATTGGCACCGGAGACCACTTCCTAAATATAACACCAACAGCACAGACACTGAGCACAACAATTAATAAATGGGACCTCTTGAAACTGAGAAGCTTTTGCAGGGCAAAAGACACGGTCAATAAGACAAAAAGACAGCCTACAGAATGGGAAAAGATCTTCACCAACCCCACATCTGACAGAGGACTGATCTCCCAAGTATATAAAGAACTCAAGAAACTAGACATCGAAATACTGAACAATCCAATTAAAAAATGGGCTAAACAGAGAATTCACAAAACAAGAATCACAAATGGCTGAAAGACATTTAGAGAAATGCTCAACATCCTTAATCATCAGAGAAATGCAAACCAAAACGACTCTGAGATACCACCTGTCAGAATGGCTATGATCAAAAACACTAATGACAGTTAATGTTGGAGAGGATGTGGAGCAAAGGGAACACTCCTCCACTGTTGGTGGGAATTCAAGCTTGTACAACCACTGTGGAAATCAGTATGGTGGTTTCTCAGAAAATTAGGAATCGAACTACCTCAAGACCCAGCCATATCACTCTTGGGCATATACCCAAGGAATGTTCAATCATACCATAAAGATACATGCTCAACTATGTTTAAAGCAGCACTATTTGTAATAGCCAGAACCTGGAAACAACCTAGATGCCTGTCAACTGAAGAATGGATTAAGAAAATGTGGTGCATATACACAATGGAGTACTACTCAGCAGAGAAAAACAATGACATCATGAAATTTGCAGGCAAATGGATGGAACTAGAAAAAAATCATCCTGAGTGAGGTAACCCAAACCCAGAAGGACAAACATGGTATGTGTTCACTCATAGGTGGATTCTAGATATAAAATAAAGAACAATCAGACTACAACCCACAGAACCATGGAGGCTATATATATAGCATGGGGGACCCCAGGATGACAATGGCTTATGATAAGTTTTGGTTTTACTCAATTACTGAGCAAGCCTCAATGAAACATTTCCCTATTAAGATAAGAATTTAGCCGGGCGGTGGTGGCGTACGCCTTTAATCCCAGCACTTGGGAGGCAGAGCCAGGCGGATCTCTGTGAGTTCGAGGCCAGCCTGGACTACCAAGTGAGTTCCAGGAAAGGCGCAAAGCTACACAGAGAAACCCTGTCTCGAAAAACCAAAACCAAAACAAAACAAAAAAAAAAACAGAATTTATACTGTATCAAGCTGATAATAGAAAAAATTAATTAATTAAAAAAAATTGAACTATTAAACAAACAAAAACAAACAAACATATTTTGCTAAAGTAAAAAGGGGGAACTAGGGACTCATCATTCCTCTCTACATTCTATTCTTTCCCTTGTTTTATATATTTTAAATATTTCATCAGTGGATTCTGCTGGAGTATCTCCTGCAGATAAGCACTGGAGGGCTCCTGTTGCAAATCACCCTCTAGAACAATGGAAGGATCTTTCTACTGGCACTTGGAGGAGACCCGATCTGGTATTGGTGTGGGCCTGGGGTTCTGTTTATGTCTTTCCTCAAGACAATGAAGTTCCTCTTTGGATTCCTGAGCGCTGAGTGCGCCCGGTGGCTGCTGCAGAAGCCCAACATGGCAGAGACCTATTGGGCCTTCGTGAAAAACTCTCCCCTTCTGATGCCAATGGGGAGTGAGAGCCCAATATGGCCAGCTTTGGCAAGCATTAACATAAGCCTAGGAACTGTAGTCATGCGGTTGGATTCTCCAGAAGGTAATGTATGGTAACTGCTTTTTCAAGTATGTTTGAGAATGTGTCACCCAGACACCTTGGAGAATAAGGATAACCCTGAACGTCACTGACCTCCATTTGTTAACAGGTGCATGTCAGCTAAGCCTTTTCATTTTCAAAATCCTCTTCAAGCTGGTGTAGTACTTAGTTCTCAGGAGTGGCTCTGTGCAACATTTATTGGCCTCCTGAAATTCATTTAGCCCCCTTTGAAGATACCTTAAAATTTATGAGCCTAAATGTATAATTATAAGACCATTAGTTATGCTCCTTGTGAGCTGCCTGTTTTTCTTTATGGTTCTTAGTTGTTCTTTTGCAGAGCTGCCTGATTAAGTCATGCTGGGATCAAGAAAAATGGGCCTTGGCAGTTCGTGTTCCTGGAGTTGTATCCATGTCAGTGGATGCCCACACATTCCAAAAGAGAATTTGACATTGCTGCTGCCGTTGTTGCTGTTATAGCAGAGGCAGCCACCGATGCTACTGTTTCTGGGATTACCATTTCATGATTGCTTACTACAGCTAGCACAGTGGAGACCCTGGCAGCAAAAGTAGCTACCACAGTTAATTAATCTTTCATTCTATTGGGCATGATAAATTTAATTTAATAGTTATATACATTTCGATTGGCTTTGAAAATTATAAATTTATAAACTCAAGTTCCATTTGCTTTTGGGATACCATCTTACAAGGACTCCAATTTGCAATAAGGCTCGTTAAGGAAGGGAATGGCTCAGTTGCCTTTAGCCTCCTGGCTATGGGTGGGTTAGGACTTCTGTTGGTCATTTCTGTGTTGAACACACTGATTGCAAGCCCAGTGCCACTTTGAGATCTTTGGCAGCAGTTATGATAATGAGTATTCAAAGATGGGTAATACCTGGGGGGCACTCACCAACCTAAGACAGAGTGCCTGTGTGGCCTGGGCAGGCGTCTCCATGACGGGTAAGGTGACCTGCTGACGTCCCAGGCAACCTAAGTCAGAAGCTCATTTATTAGTAAAAGGGGGACCTGTAGGGCCCTAGGCCCTGTTTTGCTGACCTTGACCTTGATATCTTTCCTATGCTAATTCCCTTCCAGGTTCCACCCTCCTGAATGCTTAAGAGAAGTTCCTTGTCTGTATATCCTGCATAATGGGTGTTAACAGCTTAGATGCAAGATTATAAAACATCAGTAGGGAACTTCTGCCCTCTGGGGTTCTCCCATTGTGCTGTAAGCCTGTATTTAAGACCTTCTCCCTCCTTCAATAAATGACATTTGGCATTAAAAAAAAAAGTAAGCATGTAGGAAAATGTCATAAGGAAATCTAACTGGCAAGCTACTTACAAAATATTTTTTAAAAATTTGGGCTGGGAGATATGATTCAGTAGATATAAAGTGCTTAATGTATAAGAATTCTTAAGTTTGAATCCACAGTACCCACATAAAAGCCAGCTATGGTAATGTATTCCTGTAACCCCAGTACTGGGTTGGAGGGAGAAGACAGGCAGATACCATAGCAAAATGGTAACCTCCAGGTTCAGTGGGTAAAAGTGCTTGTCAGTCAAGCATGAGGACCTGAGTTGAATTTTCCAGCACCTAGATTAAAAAGCCAAGCATGTCTGCAAGTACCTGAACCCCAGTGTTGGGGAAGGAGGGCTGGAGACAAGTGGATTCCAAGAACTCCCTGGCTAGCCTGCGTAGCCCAAAGGGACTTCTTACTGAGTGAGAGACCCATTCTGCAAGAAGTCAAAGAGCAAGAGGAAGGTACCCAATGTCTTCCTCTGGATTTTGCATGTGGGTGCGCCTAGGCACCCACAGGCATACACAAACACATACTACACCCCAAAAAGTAGGGATCAATAGAGGTAGATTCTCAAAGTTGTCCTCTGGCCTACACATATGCCTACACAAGTGAGTGTACCTGCATATATGTGCATACATATGCATATGCCACACACATGTGGAGGTAAATAAAAATTTAAAATACTAATAGAAACTCTGCTTTTTTTTTTTTTAAGATTTATTTATTATTTATGTACATGGCATTCTACCTGCATGTATACCTGCAGGGTATCAGATTTCATTATAGATGGTTGTGAGCCACCATGTGGTTCCTGAGAATTGAACTCAGGACCTCTAGAAGAACAGCCAGTGTTCTTAACCTCTGAGCCATCTCTCCAGCCACCCCTCCCCCCACTTTTTTTTTTTGAGACAATCTTTTCCTATGTAGCCCAGTCTGGCCTTGAATGGACACTCTTTCTCCAAATGCTAGGATTACAGGTGGGTGTTACCCTGTCTTTGCTTTTATTATAAAAGTTTTCAAAAACAGCAGAGGGGAGAGTCGCCTGGTGGTCATTTCCCATTTGCCCCTCAAGTGCAGGGTTGTTTTTTCACATTTGCTTCTTGAATTCTTATTTTGCTGAGGTTCAAATGATAGACATCAGGACCTTTCATTCTGAACTCTGACACACATTTCTAAAGAATGGTATTTTTCCACTTATAATTCTGTTACCACACCAAACAAAATTTAAAACAATAGTAACACCCAGTCTTTCATACTGTTTCCTCATTTTATCCCCAAGATGATTTTAGAGGTGGTTGAACAATTCACAAACCATTTTAAACATTAATTACCTGTTCAGCTACTTGCCATTCAATATTTACTGGGAGTTAGTTTCTTTTTTCTTCTGGTACTGAATAAACCTAGAAACCTAGGGCTTAAAAAAAAATTCTGTACTAGGGATTAAATCTAGGGCATTACTTATGCTAGGAAAGTGCTTTGCCAGTGAACCTTAACCCAAGGTTCAGTATTAAGGACAGTTAAATCTGTGGAGTCACAACACCTGGATTCAACCCGTTTTACCACTGAGTTGCAAGAACCTGAGCTAATTACTCAAATGCCCTGTACAATGTCTTCCTCTTAGGCAAACTGTGACAGTATCACTGACTTCACAGAGCTGGAGGAGGATATCTAAGGCTGCACTTGTCAGTCTGCAGAACAGAAGCTGCCACAGACCTGCTTCTATTACCTACCATCTTCTACTAGCCGTTTTCTCTGTTTAGGTTGCTGAAACTGATACCATGAATAGGTATCTTGTAGATGGCAGAAATGGACTTCTCAGTTCTAAAGCCTGAGAAGTCTAACATCAAGGCCCAGGAAGAGTTTAGTGTTTGGTAAGGGCTCACTTTTTGGTTCATGGATAGGCATCTTTTAGCCATACCCTGAATAGTAGAGGAGGAAAGGCAGTGTCTGGAGCTTTTATAAAGGCACTAATCCTAAATATTCAGGGCTCCTGACTTAATCCTCTCTCAAAGGTCCTCCCTCCTAATGCCAAACAGTGGCAAACTGTGGGAGACATAAACAGAACAAATTGTTTTGATTATTACTGTGAATGAGATATCCTAGGCTTCAGCATTGTGCTAATGTTAGAAAAAATGGTGAAACAGGCTTCCCTAAACAGCAGCAGCAACAACAGAAGCTGATTATGAAATGCTTACTAAGAACTGGGTACTACAGTATTTCTTTTTTCATGGGATTGAGGATGGAACCCAGGCTTTGTGCATGCGCTAGAACACTGAGTACTCCTGGCATATCATCCAGCCTGGCGATGACTTGGGACATCCCTGACACATACTTTAATACAGATAGAGGGCTGGAGAGATGGCTCAGAGGTTAAGAGCACTGCTTGCTCTTCCAAAGGTCCTGAGTTCAATTCCCAGCAACCACATGAAGGCTCACAACCATCTGTAATGAGATCTGGCGCCCTCTTCTGGACTTCAGGGTTACATGCAGACAGAATACTGTATATACAATAAATAAATAAATCTTAAAAAAAAAATACAGATAGATACCGTTTCTATTCCTGTTTCACAGATGTGGGAACTAGACAAAGAAGAGTGAAGGAAGCTGTCCAATGTCACAGACTAACAATACAGGAAGAATTCAAATTTTCAGCTTGGTGTGTTGTCACATGCCTTTAATCCTAGCCCTCAGGAAGCAGAGGCAAGGAGATATCCATGAGAGTGAGTTCCAGGCCACCCATGGATACATAGTGAAATAATGTCTCAAAAGAAGAAAAGGAAAAGTAATAAAACCCAGGTCTTTGTCCTGTAACTGACCCCTGTGAGTTATTAAGTGCTTCACTTTATTGCCTTTCATGGAACCCCTAGTTTAGTGGAGATCCATCAAGTGAGTCAGCACTAGCAATTCAGAGTAACAGAGGCTACTACTAAGGAAAGAGGAAATAAGCACCAAACTCAGGAGGAGGAAAGGGTCAGGGTCCAAGAGGCTCTCTAGAAGAGATGTATGAGTAGAGTCTCTGAAGGAAGTCCAAGAATCTCTCAGAGGAACACAGGTACAAAAGGGAGACATTAGACATTCTAGAGAGAGTAAACAGCACAGGCAAACATTTGTAGGCAGGAAACAATGAAGTCTATTTCAGGATGTTCAATAAATTAAATATGGATCTAGCATAGGGTGTAATAAAGTTGAATGAGATGAAGTTGAGTAGGTAAGCTGTGATGAAACCATCAGTTTATTCACTACAATAATGAGTTCCTGAAAAAGAGGAGAAAGCTATAGAATTTTAAGCATCGAGAAACACAAATAGATTTACTTTTAAGAAGATCATCTTGGGAGAAAGCTATCGGAAGCAGGGCATCCAGACTGGAGACTTTTTAATTGAGGAAAAAAAGGTCAGCCTGTGATAAGAGGGAAACACTAGTAAATGCACTAGCTGATGGGGTAAAGAGGTAAGTTGCAGAGACATTTGGCAAATAGAACCCAAAGTACTTGTTGACTGATAAGGCACTAAGAAGTCAAAGGAGGCAGGGATCTAAAAAGCCTTTATGGCTTCTGTTCAAGGCTTGAGAGGGTTCAATGCACATTTAGAGATGGAGTTAAGGAATTCAATTTGTTCATTTTGAATCTGAGATGTCATAGGGAAAATGTTTATTTAGAGAAATATACTCAGCTGGATATAAGGGTTCAGAGATTGGGAATGAAAGTCAGATTATGTAATTCCTTAAATTCAAATAGGTTACTGGAAAAGTCTAAAAGCCAAAGAATTCCTAAACTCGAATCCATCTCTATGTCTGAAACATACTCTAGATATGAGATTTTACTTATCAACATGAAGGGAAAGCAGGTCCTTCTGCTGCAGAACTCAGTGTTAAAACTAAATTATTTAGCTAGGTGATCAAACATTCACTCCTAGTTCCTGTTAGTTACAGATGCCAATGATAATCTTGATTTTGTAACTTTATAGCTCCACTCCAATAACCTAATAGCTTCTGGCATGTGACCTGGATATGACCTGGATTCAGGTAGAGGAAGAAAAGAGAAGGAAGACTCAGCTGACCATGGAAATATTCAAGGGCCAATCACTGAAGAATAAAAATAAAACATGGTCTTTTCAAATGTTGAAATTTTAGCAATGTTAATAATAAATGAGCCATAGCTTCAGGGAACACAGATGCATTTTGGGAAAATATTAAGTTAAAAAAAAAAAAAAAGTAAGCCCAAGAAGACTATGGTGGGGCTGGAGAGATGGCTCAGAGGTTAAGAGCACTGACTGCTCTTCCAGAGGTCCTGAGTTCAATTCCCAACAACCACACGGTGGCTCACAACCATCTGTAATGAGATCTGGTGCCCTCTTCTGGCCTGCAGTCATACATGCTGTATACATAATAAATAAATCTTAAAAAAAAAAAAAAAAAAGAAGACTATGGCATGACATTTTCATAAGTTCAAAAATAAAGTTTTAAGTAATACATTATTTATGAGCTCAAACTGTTAAGATATTTTAAAAGGCAAGTGAATGATAAACACAAAATTTAAGCTAGCGCCTATCTGTCAGGGTATGGGGAATTTGGAAGTAGCATGTAAGTGGTTTTAACAGTATTAAAAACATTTTATTTCTTAGATGGGCACTAGATTTACTTCATGACTTACACTTTACATATACATTGTTCTTTACACACTTTCTTTCCTTGTAGAGTTGGAGATGAAGCCTGCTTTTATGTTATATACATTCATATATAAGAATATCTATCAAGCACTATAAGCCCTTAAAGAGTCATTTAACTTAGTTTAATCCTTAAGCATGACCCTTTCCTGATAAAGCATCGTATTTATTGTGAAATCTTACCAAACACACACACACACACACACACACACACACACACACACACACACATACTTACAAACAACATTGAATACTGAATCCATTAGAAATAATTTTCCATCAACCTTCCCAATAAAACTGCACTGTGTCTAACTTAAGACCATAATTCATAGACCCTGCTAAGCAACAATGACTTAAAGTGTATGTGTCTGAAGAGGAAACAAGACGTACACTTTAGAACTATCTCTGTAGATGACGCTGGACTTAAATTCACAGAGTTCTGCTTGCCTCTGGAGTGCTGGTATTAAAGGCATTCACCACCACACCCAGCAAGGCGTGCATTTTAATAGACTAAAACATAAAAAAAAGTGTAAGTTATATAAATAGAAAAAACAGAAAAAAGGTAATGAACAAAATACACGAGGGAAATATAGACAAATAACAAAAACGAAATGTTAATAAGAATGAAGTATGAAGCTGGGCAGTGGTGGTACAGGGCTTTAATTCCAGCACTTGGGAGGCAGAGGCAGGTGGATCTCTGGGAGTTTGAAGCCAGCCTGGTCTACGGGGCGAGTTCCTAGACAGCCAATGCTACAAAGAGAAACCCTGTCTTAAAAAACCAAAGGGGGGAAGAGAGAGAGAGAGAGAGAGAGAGAGAGAGAGAGAGAGAGAGAGAGAGAGAGAGAGAGAGAGAGAGAAAGAGGCAGTTTTTTTATATTTATAAACTAGAAAAAGCATAAAATAATCATGCAGTCTAAAAGCTTTCATTGGAAAGATTTCTTGCAATAATATTTAAAAAGTATATACAGACTGCATCAAATATTCAAAGCAGGAGAAGATACTTACAAAGTCATCTCCTGAGTCAGCTCCCATAGAGGCCACAGACTCCTTGCTCACAGACCGTGGGATCCTAGTCGAGCCTGCTGGCCTCTGAGCAACAGCAGTCTCTTCTGCAATTTTCTTCTTTAGTTTTGCGAACATTTTTTCTGTGTATCTATCTTGCAAGGGTAACTAACCATTGAACTTGTCAGTGAATGAAATAAAAGACAGAAGTACCTACAAAGGCTCAGGTCTCCAGTTTAGCTGCATCTCACTTAAATGCTGGCCAAAGAATTTTGGCAAAACAGTATCTATAAATCAGATGAAAAGAGATAGCTCCAAGTTAAACACTGGAAAGATTTCACATCTCAGTTGTCATGTTAAGCTTCAGGTTTCAAAAGTAGTCTCATAGTTAAGTACACACACACACACACACACACACACACACACACACACACACACACAAAGCTTCAGGTTTCAAAAGTAGTCTCATAGTAAGTATACACACACACAGAGAGAACACAATTATTAAACACTTAAAAAACACTCAGGTGCTTTATTTGCATCTGGTCAGAAAGAGGCAGAACAACCTGCCAACAACTATGTGGCTAAGTTAGAGGGCTAGTATCTGAACACAGAGCTCTTTAACTCACAAATCTCAACTTTTTGTTTTAGTATACTACATTAGCAATGGTGTATGACATGCAGTAAAATTTCCCAGGTCAATACCATGTAATCATTACTTAATGCTTTTGAATCTTCTAATAACCTGTTTACTAAGAATTTAGTGCTCTCTGTAAGTCAAAGACACAAAAGTAAAAAGATATAAAATATGCAACTCAGTCCCTGGTTTTCAATTAGGTGCTTCTTCCCAGAGGGGGAATAAAAAAGTTACAACCTAGAAAAAAACCCCAAGAAACTCAGACTAAATATAGCCATCAGATACTCTATTACTTTTCACATCTGTGTGGAAATGTGTGATTTTCTTTGTGCTTCATAATATTACTTCAAGTTACAATTTCTTTTCTTCCCATATGGTATTTAACATGAGATTCAAAAATTCTTTCCTCTCAATAAAACATTACTGGGCCAACTGTGGTGGTGCAGGCCTTTAATCCCAGCAAAGGCACAAATATCTCGGTGAATTCAATGCCAGACTGGTCTGCATAGTGGAACACAGCAAGTTCCGGGCCAGCCAGGGCTGCATAGTGTGGTGGCGCACGCCTTTAATCCCAGCACTCGGGAGGCAGAGCCAGGCGGATCTCTGTGAGTTCGAGGCCAGCCTGGGCTACCAAGCGAGTCCCAGGAAAGGCGCAAAGCTACACAGAGAAACCCTGTCTCGAAAAACCAAAAAAAAAAAAAAAAAAAAAAAAAACGAAGCTGGGCGGTGGTGGCGCACGCCTTTAATCCCAGCACTCGGGAGGCAGAACCAGGCGGATCTCTGTGAGTTCGAGGCCAGCCTGGTCTCCAAAGCGAGTTCCAGGATAAGGCGCAAAGCTACACAGAGAAACCCTGTCTCGAAAAACCAAAAAAAACAAACAAACAAAAAAAACAAAAACAAAAAACAAAAAACGAAACAAACTCCTACCATTCTGTTTCAACCTTAACTTTTCATGTCTTGTGAAGGATACACTCTGCTCTAAGATGACAGACGATTCCTTACCACTTCAGATTATCCATTAAGTCTATAAAATCCTTCAAAAACTTTACCCCCAATATCTGTAAACCATTGTACTCACCTGTCTTATCTACTATATTTAAAACAGTCTGGAGGTCAAAGTCACTGCCCTGCGTGAAAACAAAGGTAAAATGGGTTGGATATTTCAAGTGCAAGACCAAAATGTTCATCGAAGGCGGCATGAAAGGAGGGCAGGGATGACTTAAATGGACAAAACATCTTGTCACTATAGTACAGCTGTTAAGAGGATGCACCGAAGTCCCTGTGAACAACCTGAGAGTTTCACTTGCAAAAGCAGAAAGACTTTCTCACAGCGTTAGGTGCCTACATTTATTTCTTCCTAGGAGTACTGAATTAGTTGAAGGTTTCCAAGGGACAGTATTTCTCAGCTGATTCTCACACACAGTGTTTACCTGGTCAGACCTGGTAGTCTGGTCTCTGAGTCTTGACTCGCACTAAGTCTTTGGAGCAAAGTTCATACAGATGCTTAAGGTCCAGAGATGCCGGCCACCGCAATTTGGATCCCACTCCCTCTGGCTCGCTCTGGAGCCGCGTCCTCAATAGGGCTGTCAATCAAGGGAGGGACCCAACCTGTTTGACAGCAGGAAGATTGCGTCCCAGAAAGAAGTGGTGACTTGGCTAAGGTCGCAGGACGGCTCGACCCCCAGGCCAAGGGGCCGCTTCCTTCCCCTCCCGAGTCCTCTGAGCACTCCAACACCGCCCCCACCCCTGGGTCGGGGTCCGGTGTGTCCCCGCCTAGCGGCGGACTGCCCGAGACTACCGGAGGAGGCCTACTTGCGTCCTGCAGTTTCGGCAGCGAACTTGCTGCTTTTGGGGCAGCCAACACGGCCCCGCCTCCGCGGACTCTCGGGGGCGCGAGGAGCGTCACCAGCCCCCACCTCCAGCCGGCTAGCCAAGCACCAACCCGGAACCGCACGTTTGCCGCGCGCCGGAAGTGGTTGCGCGTCGGCGCGTTCTCTGCTCGCGCATGCGCCCATACGCGACCCATTGGCGCGCCAGCGAACTGTTTGGGCCATTGGGCTAGAACGGCAACCGGGAGCGGGCACTTTTATCTTGGCTGCCCGGCCACTGCCACGTCAGCATGTGCAGGACCGCGGATACCAACCGGGCTGCACTCGACCGCCAAGAACTTCGCTTCTGAAGTGGGAGGAGCCCCGTGGCTGACGCGGCCCTGGGGCAGGCGGTACTCGAGGGCTGGTCCTTCGGCTACAGGAAACTACTCCAAAAACTACAATGCGCACCTCGCACATTGTGATCCAGGTTTCCACTTTAGCGTCTGAGGTCCGAGTTCCTGTCGAGCACACATTTCATATAACTGAAAGAAGTTTCTAGAACCTCATTATCCTTGTTCTGCCCCGGACTTCTATATTCCTCAATTCCAAGCCAAGCATTCTACATTAAAGAAACTTCAGTCCTGCCCAAGGAAACACCAGCCCTTGGGTTTGTTGATTCCATCTATTCTTTCCAGTTTTCTCCATGTCCTAGTTGTAGCAAACAGCAAAATCAGTACTCTCAAATCTACAAAGTAGCATTATGAGCGTGCCTGAGGTATATATAGCCCCAAACAAGGAAACATGTCAATAATGCTAAAGAAATACACAAAACTTTAAGCAAATAATGTTTATTTTTTATATTGATGATAACACTTAATATATACGTGATTCAAGATACAAAATTCATTTACAAGAGTTCACACTTGATGAATGTATACACATTCTAGAGATATTATCAATGCAAAATCACTGACCACAAAAAACAAATATTCTGTAATCTTGTTATTTAACAAACATCAAAACAACATTTTATTTTCCAACCTCTACTATTTAAGTGCCCTCAGTGATAGGGACTGTGTAACAGGAAAGTACATTGCAATGCCTACAGAATCTGCTCTGCAGAATCACAGTGTTTGAAATTTATGTAGTGAAGAAGTGAAAGGCTTGCATCCTTTATGACAAATCACGAGTCAAGTGATCAACTCAAGAAAATGTTCAAGAACTTGTCAATATCTAAGGTTTATAAAATGTTAATTTAACAGACAAAAGCAGAAAATGACTGCTGGAAAGGAACAAAACAAAACTCCTTTAAGAGAATGTGTGGTTTAAGCAATGTAGAAACACCAACAGACAAGACTTTTACAACACAAATGTTCAAGTCAAATGATACTGACAATATAATTTTCCCCTTAAGTCATTACAGTAATAGTCTCTTCAAAATTTATCATTAACACATAAACTTTGTGAATCCAAACAGTTTACAGAGCTAGCTGACTGACATGACAGGTTTATTCTAAAATATTAACTCACAATACCCAAATTTTAATACAAATGAAGACTGTCTCAAGGATAATAGTGATCTGTGATCAACTACATAAACAACTGGTTAGCTTTGTTACTTGCATGACAGAGAGCACTTGGATAAGGACTGTTACAAGAAAATTGTTGTGCTTCAATCTCTTGAGAGCTAATAAATATACTCTATAATCCCTACAGTGTTACAGCTCTATAACATTTCAGTTACAGACAAGCATAATTTTTTAATAAAGTGTTTCATATTACTAGAAAGTCAAGTATAGTTTCTGCTATGATTTCAACAAGTGCATTTCTGACTAACAATGTAGACAATGGATTCACCATTATTTTTAGGGTAAAGAAGATCAAACAATTTTAAAAAAACTTCTTACTTGATTAAATTAACATTTAGTGATACTTTGAACAAAGCTAACTGACAGTCTTAAAATGCAAACTGCTCAGAAAATAACAAAATTCTGTGAAATTATACAAATCTTTACAGCAAAGTAAAATAAGTAATTTCTAACTACTTCATGTGATTCAGTGACAAATGCAACCACTACTTATATTGGTGCTAGAAAACCAGGGTAACTTATCTGGGGAAGTTCCTTCCCTTGTAGTCTCTACTAAGAATATATTAGGACACTTACCTGCATTCCTTAATATGTAAGACCTTTCTGCATCAATTTTAAGAATCCCATAACATACAGGACTCCAGCTGAAGAGCAAGGCTTATTAAAATTAAAAAAAAAAAAAAGTCTGGAAAACTAGTGATCATGGTCTATGTGGTGAACAAAAAGCCACAAAAATCAAGTTCTGAATTACTTTACTGAACCACACAATGTAATTTAATGATGATATAATAAAGAATTATTTAAAAAACCCATTTTTCAGGAACTAGTAACAAAACTTATTATCCTATGACACTTTAATGTTTTCCCCCTGAAGTTTTTAAAATACATAACTGTATCCTTTTAACTTAGGAGTGCAGAAGAGGATGGGAGTTAAATTTTGAAACATACAGTGGCATGTCTCTGTGGTTTGGAAATGTTTACTGAGGAAAGGGGTAACATCATTTGAAATTTTATAATGGTTATTATTTTTTTTTGGTGGGGGGAAGGTTTCAAGACAGGGTTTCTCTGTGTTGCCCTGGTTGTCCTGGAACTCAGAGAGATCCACCTGCCTCTGCCTCCTGAATATTGGGATTAAAGGCGTGTACTACCACTGCCCAGCTATAATGGCTATTTTTGCTTGCTTCATTTTTAAGAAAATTCATGGTTCAAACTGTAATGTTTATAAATCTCACTTTTGAACCAGGGACGATTGGACATTCATGACAGTTTTAAAAGGGGAAAAAAAAGACAAAATAGTGATAATACACAAATAAAAAAATTTAAATACCTTGCACTGCAGACCTGTAACAACTTGCCATAATTCCTTTAATTTGAGAGTGATGTAACAACCCATTAATTTTCATTTCATCAGCCTGTGAGAAAATTAAAGTCTGAAATCTGAAATTAGTGATATTCCCACAAACAATACATCTAAAAAGATGATTGTCTTAGGATACAGACTAGAATTGTCCACTTAAAGGAAAAATATTTGCAACTTGTAGACTGTTCTGTGACTAAATTCAGACTGAGTCTGTAAAATGCAATGTCATGTACTTTAAATTGTTTTTAAAAGTCCGAATCTGCTATCAGAATATGTAAAACAAAACAAGACAAAACCCCCAAAACCACTGCTTTGAGTAGTCGGCTAACGTTAAAAAAAAAAAAAAAGATAAAACCACAAAAAGATATTAATGATATTTTAAAATTATGAAACGGTAAAAAAAAGAATTATGAAATGGTGTTACAGTTCTGAATAATTAACAGTGTTGTGTAAAAATGGAGTTCTATACTGATTTTCACTTTAGAAAACATAGTTACAGGATTTCAAAGAAAATACTTCTATGGTACCAAATTAGTTATACTTCATACACTTATGCTCACCTAATCACATGTTCTTCTTTATCATTCCTTCCAGGTAAGCAGGCGATTATCCTAGCCACACATAAATTATTCTCCATTAAATATAAAGATGTTGAAAATTAACTCTTGTGCTCAGAACTCAGGGAAAATGGGACTAAGTATAGATTTATGTTTGGAAGGCCTAGTCTGAGGACGACGAATCACCTTTTTATTTTCATTAAGTTAAGTGGTCCCAGTATTCAGGAAAGACTCGAAGTTGACTATGTGTGCAACATCAGCATATAAGAATTCAAGAGAATGTAGGGTAAAGGCTTGGTTTTCTCAGCAATTCGTGTTTTATTCAACTGCAAAGTTACCAGCTTTGTAACTGTTTGGGACATAAGTTACAGGTACAACATCAACCTTACCTACTATGCTTTAAAAAAAAAAAATGAATATTTAAGTGTATGAGTGTTTAGCCTGCATAATATGTCTATGCATCATGTGCATGCAGTGCTCACAGAGACCCGAAGAGGCTGTTAGACGCCCTAGTAATGAAGGTTGTGAGGAGCCATGTGGGTACTAGGAATGAAACCCAAGTCCTCTGTAAGAGGCCTCTTGGCTGGGCATGGTGGTGCATGACTTTACTCCTAGCACTCAGGAGGCAGAGGTAGGAGGATCTCTGTGAGTTCAAGGCCAGCTTAGTCTATATAGTAAGCTCTAGGACAGCCAGTACTACAAAGAGAGGGTCTGTCTCAAAAAAGCAAAAAAACAAACAAAAAGGTGCTCTTAACTGCTGAGCCATCTCACCAGTCCCTAGTGTCATCAATTTTAAACAACCTGCAAAAAGGTTTGGTTGCTTAACCAACATTAGAGCCTGTGAATATTTTTTTTGAAGGATTTCTCAGAAATAACACCTTAATGCATCTTAGTATATTTTGAAAAAAGATAACTAAGAGTATAATTGAAACAATGGGGAGGTAAATGTAATAATTTTAAAAGTGGCAGAATTGACTTGAACTGGTTTTTTCTCTTTAAAACAATTTAATGTTAATAAAAGAGGTTTGATTTTTTTTGAAGAATGGAGTAGGAAGTTGCCTTGCAGTTATACTTTACAATGCAGAAATAACTTTACTCTTTTCAGTGAATGTATAAAAGTGTTTAAACATCCTTTATATTCATTTATGCAAATAAATGTATAAACTAAAGATATACTCTGCAATATCCAAACATTCACAAACTGTCAATGTACCTATTTTCTATAATTTTAATGTCCCTAACACTATCATCTCAAGCCTTTCTGATCTGATTTTTGAGCCAGGGTTTCCTGTAGCCTACGCTGTCCCTGAAACTGCTATGCAGCAGAAGCTAGCCTTGAACTTTTGATTCTCCTACCTCCTTCTCCCAAGAACTGGAATTACAGATGTACCTACACACACACACACACACACACACACACACACACACACACACACACAGTGCTTAATTGAAAGCCTAGGGTTTCTTAGCCTCTCAGGCACTTCATATTAAGAAATCTACTTCGAGGGTGAATGTATGGTTAAACTGTAGAACAAGCTGAGTAGTGATGCACAATGCCTGTAATCCCAGCACTCAGGAGGCAGAGGCGGAGGCAGATTTCTGAGTTCAAGGCCAGCTGAACTACAGAGTGAGTTCCAGGGCAGCCATGGCTACACAGATTTGGTTTCCCAAACCAAATCAAAAGACTCATTTTTGATATGCAATGCCATTAAGAAAAGTCTACTTAAGCAGACACTGCTACAGACACACACATCAACAACCCAGCTCCTCTCTGTCCAGCCCACCAAGGTTCGACCTTTCTTTAGCTAATGCCCTTTCTTCTGCCTCACAGTGACACATACAGAATGAGCATATTAATGGAAAAAAATTCAAAATTAAAATTTAATAACAGATATTGAAATGATAAACATGGGTATTTCTTCTACTTAAAAGCCATTTCCTATTTTCAAATGTGAGCAAAGTAATTTTTTCAATAGCCCCCCAAAATCCTAATATAAACAATTTTCTACTCAGTAGTAGCTCTCAAATATGTGCTAAGAAAAATAAGGGACTAAGAAAGATTAAGATCCTACTGGTGTCTCAGTTTCACAAACTTAGGTTTCCAGGTTTCTAGCAAACTTATCAATTTAAATTGAAGTTTGTAGATGACTTTAAAGCTGAGAATAATTTGAACTCCAAAGGAGCCCATTTTATCCCAACACAGCCCCTTAAAATTGAGGCTTGTGGATGAGATCGAGCCACAACCTAATTATAGTAGCAGGAACAATGCCACTCTGATGTCCTCACAGAACTAAAATAAATTCAGCCCACAATGGGTATGGGTATATAATATATACACACACTGTATAACTGCATACCAAGATATTTACAGATATGTACGCATATATACAAAAAATTTATAGAGATTGCATTTAGCATCACAAAAATATACACATGCCATTAAAAATAAGAATTTCAAATAAATAAGTTCTAAAAAGAACCCTCAACCTAAATACTCTTTAATTCTCCAAGTAAACATGAGAACAGAAATCACCCCCACATCACCAGGAGACTCAAGGCATTCAGATTCAGATTCATATTGTCTTATACTCACACAAGGTGGACAGATGATTCTGGCAGTGGCCAAGTTTGCAGATCCTGGCATCTTAATATGTATCTATTCCAGAACATTCTCTGGTTATTGGGGTGATTATAAGTCTCCAGGGATAATTGAGATTTTTCACCTACGTTGAAACCACTCCTCAGACACAGACAGAGATTGAACTTGGAGAAGAATGCTAGAGAAGGGTCTGTAACTGATTCAGGAGTCTGATTTGGACTTCTCCCTTGACATTAATGAAATTCAGTACCATTACCCATTTAAGAGAATTCTATTGCATGACGGAGAAGAAAAACAAAACCAAACTCCAAACCCAAACCCCGAGTCAGGAAAACCTCAAGTACAATTCCAAAACTGTGGGACATTTAAACTTTGTTTAAAAATATAAAGGGCACAATAAATTCTGTGCTTTGAAAGGTTTCGAGAGCACCACTTCCTAGGAAGGAAACACTTACATACAAAGAATATATCCTGACTAAAATCAAAGAAAAAAAAAACATATGATTTTATAATTGTTAAAAATATGCTGGAGTGAATGATTCACTGGCATGAATATTCATTTTAGTGGGAATTAAACATAGGGCCTCGCAAATGCTAGGCAAGCACTCTATAATTGAACTTCATCCTGACTGGTTTGAGTATCTGATACAGTGAGAATAAAATCTTAATTCTTATGTTAAATACAGCTCTAAAGTTTTCCCTCTTGTTCAATACAGAAAGAAGCCTGAGCTACTGGAGAGAGGGGGCTGAGATGAGATCAGCAGCTTCTGACATCTCTGCTGCTTCTTCTATAAAACAGGAAAGGTGGCTGCCTTATATCAGAACTATATGGATACAGAAAGAAAATCTCATTGTGTTTCACTTTGCTTTGTATGTAACTGGTCTCTTGCAGTTTGATGCTTTCTAGTTGGTTTACAGTGGTTTTTTGTTTGTTGTTTTTCGAGACAAGGTTTTTCCGTGTAGCCCTGGCTGTCCAGGCACTTGCTCTATAGACCAGGCTGGCCTCAAACTCAAAGATCCGCCTGCCTCTGTCTCCTGTGTGCTGGGATTAAAGGCGTGTGCCACTACTGCCCACCGTTTACAGTGATTCTTAAGAGACTAGAAACTTTACCAGGATCTATAAGAGATTTGTGCAATTTGAGTACAAAAATTTTGCTTCCTCAGCTTTGCTGTTTTTAGCTCCAATATTTAAGGTGTTTTTTTTTTTTTTTTTTTAAATAAAATCTACGATTAAATAGGGCTTAAAATAAGCCAATCAGTTTTTGGGACAGGGTCTGATGTGGCCAAGGTTGGTCAAGTGCTCACTCTGTATGCTAGGGTGGCCTTGAACTCCTGAGGCTCTCCACCTTTAAGCACTGGGAATGGAAACCAGGGCTGTGTGCATGCTGGGCAAGGCTCTACTACTGAGCCACAATCTTCATCTTCAAGGCAAGGATTGTTAAGTTTCCTTTCTTGCATTCCAAGTGTCATTAAGAAAATGTGGTGCATGGCAGCTGTACAACTACATAATACATGTTTTTGTTTGTTTGTTTGTTTAAAGGCATAGATTTAGAAAAAGCTTCAAATTTCCTACTGTAGTTTTGCTCTCAAAAGATTCAAGATCTCTTAGCAATTATTTCTGAGATGGGCTTTTGCTATACAGTCTAGATTAGCCCTGACTTTGCAATCCTCCTGATTTAGCCTCCTATGTACTAAGACTATAGGCACACATCACCATACCCATCTCAAAATTGCTTCTATTTTTTTCTTTCTTTTTGAATTTTTTTCCCCCTAGTGATGGAGACCAAACATTGGATTTCTGAATGTTAGCTTAATGATCTACCATTGAGCTACAGCTTCAGTTTTGGTCCACTTTAGATCTTTAACCACCAGTTAGGAATTGCATTACTATTAGTTTAAAGGCCTGTGTTATAATCTAGATTTACTTTATGATCTCTAAGACACATATATTTCTGATCACGGAAGGTCTAATATGCCCAGGACAGTTTCTCTAAACAAGTCTCAAAACAACTAAGTAGGATGTAGGATTTTTTTTTTTTTTTAAAAAAAAAAAACAATCTTATTAAACATGATATGAAAAGGATGTTATAGTGCTAAAAACATACAAATCAACTTTTCTGGAAGCAACAGGGAGGAAATCAACATTTTTGGAACGAAGGCTCCGAACTGTAGAATGACAGACAGGAATAGGATCTTGGGTGAGTCACTCTGTTTTATACAGAGGAGTACTAAGAAGCAGACACATGAAGCTACTCGTCAAGGGCATCATGCTAGTTACTAGAGAAGCCAGGATCAGAAATCAGATTTCTTGGATTTGAAACCAGTGGTTCTTATGCTTAGCAAAAAGGGATTAAACACAGGACAGAGCCACTTTAAATGTCAGGGAACAGTAAAATGTGTGCTGTACACACAGCACATAAGGGAACTGGACAAGAGGCCAGACAGCTAATCATCATCTATTGCTACAGTCTAGGAGAAGAGTTGGGAAAGGAAAACCATGATATGTTATGGTTTTGCAAACAAAGAGAAATAGGCTATTTCTTGTTTGTTTATTTTTTATTGAGACAGAGTTTCTCTGTATTGTAGCCCTGGCTGTCCTGGAACTTGCTCTGTAGACCAGACTGGCCTTAAACTCACAGAGATCTGCCTGCCTCTGCTTTCCCAGTGCTGGGATTAATGGTGTGTGCCACTACCTGGTGGGAAGTAGGCTTTTTAAAAATGAAAAACCACCACCTGGAAAGGCTCTTTCCAGAGTAACTTTTTCCCAACCTTTAAGCAATATGGAATGAAAGAACAAACAAACAATTTTAAAAGCAAATGAAACATCCTAAGTCCTGACCCAACCATAACCTAGACTTCATGAAGTTAGTGCACTGGAGCAGATAGGGCTACAACTTAGCCTCAAGTGTTGCTCTAGGTGAGAAAAGGTAACCAGGTTAAAACAACACATCAAGATTTCCTTACGAGGGCTGAACGGTGGTGGTGCACACCTTTAATCCCAGCACTCAGGAGGCAGAGGCAGGCGGATCTCTTTGAGTTCGAGGCCAACCTGGACTACAGAGTGAGTTCCAGGACAGGCTCCAAAGCTACACAGAGAAACCCTGCCTCGAGAAAAAAAAAAAAATTCCTTAGGAAAGAGGTACTGGAAATAGACACCCCATTTCTCTAGGAACCACCAGAGTTAGACAATGAGCCTATACAGAAAACAGGCAGAAGGCCTGTGAGTCACGCATTTCTGACCTTAAATGCCATGCAGTCCAAAGGAGCCATGATGGGAGGAACCTTCACAGCTAGTACCTTTGAGATTATGAAGGAGATGGAGAAGAACACACAAAAACCTTTATATTACTGAGTCCTATTTAAAATAATAATAAAAACTTGTGCATGAATACAAAATAACAAAACATAGGGAGTTTTAATATCTTACTTCCAAATTGTCAAATGTAAAACCAACTCACAATTTACTTTCCAGTAACCCAGTTATCCTCAACTCACATTGACAGTATCTCTGACATTGATGCCTTGGAAACTCGAATATGAAAAAGAATTAGAAACTGTGCAGTGAGTATACCAATGGATCCATTAAGATACAATTTAAAGCCTGATACTGTCAATGAATAGTCTATGTAGAAATCCTACTGGAGACAGTCCAGGGTTATGAAACCAACGACTTGATTTTTGGCTGAAATATTTAAAAGTATTTTTCTTTATATTTCCAGCATTCAAGACTACAAAGAAAATAAAATATACAAAAAATCTCATGATAATATATTCACATTCTAAGTAAGCTCTGTAACCTCAAAATTCCAATTGAAGATTTATTTTCCAGATGTAAATCAATCCTAAACAGATTCTAAAAGTTTGAAAACATTTAATGAAATTCAGTGATCTCAAGAAATTCCTTTGTACATTATTTTCCTACCTATTATCGTGGAGTGAGAAGAAACTCTACAGAAGGGCTCTGCTCTTGATTTTCAGTAGTCCATGTGGCCAGTTTCACCACTATGAACAGTTAGATTATTTCCTAAATCCAGACATTTAAAGGTCCAAGTATAACTTCTGGATTATTCTCATTATGTAAAAATAAACAATTTATTCTTCTTAGGGAGGCAATAGTACCTATCTGAATGTAGGATTGGATGTTGGAGGTAAGTATCTAATTTCAAAACCAAAAAAATAAAAATTTCAAGATTGAGACTTTAAAAGACTTGAAAGATTATATTTTAAAAGTTATCCTAAAACTTTGAACTTTTTTTCAGTTTGCCTTTAAAATGGTGGTTCCTAAATTCACACAAAAAAACAAACAAAACAAAAACAAAAAACTGAGTAACGGTCTCTGTCATTACACAAAAACTGCACCGTTTAAAACCTGTGGAAGATGAAAACTGTTAAACATGAGGGTTTTAATAGTCGTCCATAGAATTCTCAAAGAAGATGTTCCGAACATCCAGAATGGAGGCCAATTCTAAAATATGCTTCTGAAGGTGAGGATTCTCCACAGTTTCATCCCTTGGCAGTTGTGGATAGGATTCTGGGTAATTTCGAGTTTCCTGTTAAATAAGGAAAGTTATGTGTCACAATCTTATGGGAGGAAACTACTCAGTTTGACAATATTAAGGAGTAGCTCAATGTTTATTTTCGTCTCTTGTCAGTTATTATTACTACTATATGTGTTTTTTGTTGGTTTGGAACTTTTATTTGTTAACTTTAGACAGGATCTTGCTATACCTCTAACACATGGCAATGTTCCTGAGTCAGCTTCCCGAGAGCATAATCACACTTGGCTTCTGTACTGAATTACTAACAAGTGACAATTTTAATCTCTCAATATAGGTTCCTATGGGTCAGCCTAATACATCTGCACACTGCATTATTTCACAAATATTTGTTAACCTCTATGACTGTTAGGTGTAATACTCTATATCATCAAAAAACCATACAAATCCTAAGAGGGATCCACACATGGAATTTAAAAAAATACTCATTTTATGAATAAAAAAAATGCTGCAGTAGAAATCAAAATGAGTGAAAAGACAAAATCTAAAATAAAAACTCCTAGAAGAAAACAGAAAACCTTTGTAAACTTAGAATGGATAAGATTTCTTAGGGACTTGAAGAAAAAAGAAAACCTGATTAATTGGATCTCCTGAATACTTCAAACTTTTGTTACCATTAAAAAACAAACAACCACAAAGACAAGTAACAAACTAGCCAGCCAGCCAGCAGATGGAAAGATATTTACCACTATTACTGATGAGTAAAATGCATAGTGGATCCAACCCACTTGGTCAGAATGTAGGCCTGATGGCACCCAGTGCAGCCAGGTACACAAGCAACTTTCATACCTTACCATGGGAGTGTTAATGACCTGCTTTGAGAAAAGGTCTGGCAGTTTCTAGAAATGGAACATATAACAACTTTCTGCTGATAAAAAGCAAAAAGTGGCCAGGAGGTGGTGGCGCACGCCTTTAATCCCAGCACTTGGGAGGCAAAGCCAGGCATGTCTCTGTGAGTTCAAGGCTAGCCTGGTCTACAGAGTGAGATCCAGGACAGGCACCAAAACTACACAGAGAAACCCTGTCTCGGGGGAAAAAAAAAAC
>NW_026294595.1:142500-252500 GCF_007827085.1 Peromyscus californicus insignis | reverse complement strand
CTAGATTCAACTCCATTCTCAGAAAGACCCTGAATTCAACACATGCTTTCCTCTACAGTTTTCTAATGCAGGTTCTCATCAAGACTCAGGATTTCCACCAATACCTGAGTCACACACACCTATCTGCTTGCTTTCTGTCTCCCAGTCTATCAGCAAGTCCTGCAGCATCAGCAAACTTAGCATTCAGTCACTGTTGAGCTCCTGACACCATCATCTGGCTACTTCCCTCAGTACCCTTCTAATCCATTCTCTCTGCATGCTCTTTCATCCTCCTCCTCTGTTTAGCATTTTTTACTCCAATCTCTCCAATTCAAATCATATTATCAATCTTTAAAGGGATTTTATCATTCAATCACATAATCCCTTCAGTCAGAGACACCACTTAAACTTCTCTAATGTTTTACAGGCTCTCATAGCTCAAGGCTATAACACATACAGTTTTTCTGCTAGAACTCTGCCTGCTCAGTCACTCTGAATCCCCATCTATCATCTCTCCCTTTGCTTTACTCCTGTGTGTTAGTAGCAGTTCTTTGTTCGTACTCCTATGCCTCCTCCTGTCAGGTCATCTCTATCTTCTACTAGACACTGGCTCTATGAGAAACACAACTGGAATATCAGATGCAGTGCTGTTCCCCAGTGCCTAGCCTGATGAATTAATCTTAAAAACTGTACTGAATGAATAAAGTATGTCTTGACTAATGATAGAGCTACAGACACCAAAAATGTAGGAACCTTATCAAATAAATACATCTACTTTGTGGCCAGAGTGCCAAGCCCTGTTGTTGAGGTCAGCAGCAACAATGCTATTGAATAAATCCTGAATTGAATATTAGAATATTCAATCTGTCTGGTGGCTGAATTTTACTTAAAGGTATTTGTAGTCTAAACTTTTTTTTTTATAATTTATTTTATTTGCATTGGTGTTTTGCTGCATGTATGACTGTGTGAGGATGTCAGATCTTGAGTTACAGACAGTTGTGAGCTGCCACGTGGGTGCTGGGACATGAACCCAGGTCCTCTGGAAGAGCACTCAGTGCTCTTAACCACTGAGCCATCTCTCCAGCCCCCTAAACTTTATAGTTTAAAGATAGGATGTTGGACAAAAAAAACTAAAAACCAAAAAACAAAACATTAAGGAAATGAATCACAACTACACACACATTAACACCACAAACTGAGTACTTTCTAGGTACCTAGTACTATGCTATAGGGTTAAATACTATTATTATTTCCATTGGATAGATGAAATAACCGAGGCACAAAATGGCTGAATAGCATTCCAAAGTCACACAGCTAGTAAGTGGCTAGGCTGGGACTCAAATTCAGCTGGCATTCACCTGTCTGTGCTTTCCTCCTCTGTGCGATGAAGTCACTAACTGAATTTTGGTATTAACCCACTTGACCATGTAGTTTTAAGTAAAACTACATTAAAATAGGATGATGACAGCACTCTCTAGTAGTGGGAAGAGGTTACATTCCTCCAGAAACAATAAGAAACAGGATGCAAAGTCCTCAAAGCAGGAGAATTTTACCGTTGTTTGAAGGTAAGTTCTATCCCTTAGGATTTGGCTTTGGCTATGTGAACTTAGAATTGCTACAAGATTTTCCCTGTTAAACAGCAGAACTTACCTTAAAACAACGGTGTAAGTCTCCAGCTTCTCTCAGGCATTCAAGTGCTGACCATCAATCACTTCCTGTGTCAAACTATGTCAGCAGACAGGACTTCGGGCTGGGAAGTAGCAGTATAATGCCATCTCCCACAGAGAGACAGCAGCACTATTCACAGTCAGGGAGACAGTGACACAGTGACAAGTACTGCTAAGACAGTGTGAAGTCTCACTTAGCATTTGACCTAGGAAACGACTGGGAGTTAGAATTAGATTTTACGTGTAACCTATTGAGGACAAAATACTAAGGACATAAGGCTTTCCCTTTGTAGCCACTGGAGAAATGGCCCAAACAAACTTGTCCTTCTGGTGAATTCTGAAGAGAATTTTATTTTAAAAGAACAAGATAAAAATTCAAAGAAAAAAGTAAACATAAAACAAGAAGAGAAAGAAAGAAGCCTTTTAAGTTGTGCCAGCTCAAGTATCCTAACTCTTAGACATAGGCTGAGAAGTTTCCTAGACCAGCAATTTTACAGTCTTCAAAGATGCCTAAGGTATATAACCAAAGATGTAGGAAAATCATGCTATATGGATATGACAAGAAAATCAAAACTGATTTTTTAAATCTAAAAACTAGGAGCTCTCTCAGCAATGGATCAAACCACTTCTTTCTCAGAGATGAATCACTTCAAGGCCTAATCACAGCACATTAGGGAAACCTTGCCAGCAAGGATTCCAGGTATATTTCAGATTGACACTTGCTACAAGAACCATACATCCATGTCTAATCATGATGGGAGATCAAAACAAATATGTTCTTGTTTCATTAAGACCTACTGGTCTAACAGGAACTAAAGAACATACCTTGCAAAGCTTTTGGATATGCCGTGGGAGAAAGCAAGCAGACGAGTGGCTGTCCAAATAAGTTTGTGAAATTCTGCAATATATAAGAATTTAAGACTTTCATTAAAGATTTGACAAATTGTAGTGACCTAGTAATTTTCCAATGCACATAACTAGTGTACAGATTGGGCTCTAACTTACAAGCAGATATGGAAACAGCAGCAGTTGCAGATATGCAGTTCATGTTTCATTACCATGCATACCAATTTGCTAAAAAGGACTGCCACTAAAACAGTGACATTCACTATGTACACTGATTTTTTTAAAGTAATAGCAGATATATAATTGTAGCTTTGCAGATACAGGTCATCTGGGCCTCTAGAAACAGTGGTCCCACTGGATTCACCAGGGTGAATTTTCCAGAAGATCTAGCTTTCAGTCTCAAAGGCTCTGGGAATGGGTAAATAAATCCCTTACTGAGTCTCACAGCAACAACTCATACAGGATGGTGCCAATGTGCTCATTACAGCAAGAACTAAGTGGACACTCAGACTACAAGTGGAGCACTCTGCATAATTTAGAATATAATTTCTCTAAAGGCAGATCTATTATAATAGATACAATTTTAATAACATAAATTATTTGGTGAAGCAACAAAAAAGGTATAATTCCTAGGAGTAAACTGAATAAGTCAGAAAGTTAGAAATTCTAAAGGGTAAAAATAAAGGTAAAGAAATGGAAAGACACATTATGTTCTTATAGATGAACCCATTCTAAAATGTCATGATAATGTATTAAAATTTGAACCAATCTCAATAAAAAGAGCTACTAGTGCCTCCTACCCACCCTCCTCCCCCAACAACAAAAAAATGTACTGCTGAAGTTCAAATGGCAAAATAAGTCAGGAAAGCAAAAGAGAAGACTCATCAGATATTAAAGTATACTTAAAAACTTCAGTAACTGAAATGTGTGGCACTGGTACAAGAGTGGGCACAAAACAAATGGAACAGAATGGAAAGTACAGAAAAGGAACTGCAAACACATAGGACTTCTGTATGTATAATACAGTAATTTTTTCCCACATTTAGAAAAAACATGCTGTCTCTACATTTTATGCTATAAATGTGAATATCAAATCAGTCAAAAATCTAAATGGAAGAAGCAAGCAATAGAAGTGGTGACCAAAAATACAGCAAGTCATTAGTTAGGCCCTTCCTAACTATTTTGATTGCTAAGATTAATAAAGCTTGTTACATAAGCAAAAACATAGCCCAGAAAAATGCAGTATGAGCCATGAAAGGTAGAAATGTTCTCAGTCCCAGCACTTGAAAAATGAGGTAGGAGGTTCAGGAGTTGGGGCCAGCCTGGGCTCCATAAGACCACATCTCCAAACCAACCAACCAACCCACCCACCCACCCACCCTGCCACGACCCCCCTCCCCCACCAAAAAACCCAAGCTTGCCTATCCTGTATGAAGTCCTGAGCTCCATTCCCAGCACTGAAGAAATACCACAGTATTATTCTACATTTTGGAAATGCCTGTGGGTCCTAGTCTGTGCTGCTCTTGCTCTGGATAGTGCTAAAGTAGACAACACTACCATTCATTCGCACAAGGTCTCTTCTTTCTGCTTGCTGGTCAAGCTCTGTCTTCTGATACATCTTATATACATACACGGATATACTTACAAATATTGTGCAGATACTGCACTAGGTCTGAGTGCCAGCTTATGAAGTTAGCTTTGGCTGGCTGCTGGAAGCTACGTGTGGGAAGACTCACATGATTGGGCTTACTCTGCATAGATGGGGTAAATGAGACACTTTAGGGGAATCCCAACATTCCCTCTGGAAGTCTGGCAGAGGACATTCTAGTGATTAGTTCCCATTAAAAGCCTTGACTTCAGCTCTCTAGTGAGTCAGTCTTTAAAGTCTTGTGACTGGGTCTCATGTAATCCAGGTTGCTCTGCTTCTGACCCTCTGGTTTCCATGTCCCAAGTGCTGAGGACAGAAAGCAGAGCTTCATGAATACTAGGCAAACACAATACTAACTGATCTGCACTCCAAGGTCTGCATTCCTAAAATAAAGTACTTAATTCACATGGTCATGCTGGGGAATGAAGAACATTCTGTGTGACTCCTGAGTCAACACCCTGGAAGTTTAGACCTGGTTTTCTCCAGACTCTCTTACATTTCCTTATCCTTTGCTGATTTTACTATCTTCATCTTACTCTATTAAGTCTTCACATAATTATATGCTGAGTATTAAGTCCTTCGTGAAATTATGAACATCTTGGGGGTTATTGTAGGATCCTGATAGACAATACGGGGTTGTATATATTATTTATTTACTTAGATACAGGGTCTTGGGATGTTGTTCAGGTTGGATTTGAATTCCTAAAATCAAGTGAACCTCCCACCTCAACCTATAGGCACAGTGACCATGCCTGGCATATCAGATTCTATTTCAATTTTAGGACTTGGTTGATAAAATACTTGCCACATAAGTATGAGGATCTGAGTTCAATGCCTAGCGAACATGTAAAAGGCAAAATGTGGTAACGTGCTTATAACACCATCACTGGGAAGATAGAGACAGTTGGACTTGGGGCTCACTGGCCAGCTAACCTAGAATGATAGACAAATCCTAAGTCCTAGTTAAAGAATCTATTAAAAATAACAAAGTTGCCGGGCGGTGGTGGCGCACGCCTTTAATCCCAGCACTCGGGAGGCAGAGCCAGGCGGATCTCTGTGAGTTCGAGGCCAGCCTGGACTACCAAGTGAGTTCCAGGAAAGGCGCAAAGCTACACAGAGAAACCCTGTCTCGAAAAACCAAAAAAAAAAAAAAATAAAAAAAAAAAAAATAAAAAATAACAAAGTGTGGCTGGGAAGAAGGCTAAGCAGGTAAAGGTGCTTTACGTCTGGCAACCTATTTGATTCCCAGAGATCAAATGGTAGAAAAAAAGGACTGACTCAAAGTTGTTCTCTGACCTCCACACATAACAACCCACTCCCCAACACGTGTGTGTGTGTGTGTGTGTGTGTGTGTGTGTGTGTGTAGTTACAAACAATTTAGGGGTATTGGAGAGATGACTGAGCAGTTGAGAGCACTCTACTCTTCCAGAGGACCCAAGTTTGGTTCCCAGCACTGATATGTCAGGCAACTGACAACTGCCTGTAACTCTAGTTCCAGGGGATCCAATACCCTCTTCTTGTCTCTGTGGACAATCATACATATGTGGTATACATTCACACACACATGTGCACACACACACACACACACACACACACACACTTTTAAAAACTGGTAAGTTAAAAATTGTGTCAAACTGCAAGGCGTGGTGATTCATACCTATTAACCTGGGAGGCTGAGAATGGAGGATCTCAAGTTCAAGGCCAAACTGAGCTACAGAGCAAGACTGTCTCAAAATGAAACAGAATAAAACCTCCAGTATTAACTTACATCAATAGATATAGTATCCATTTAAAAGGTCTGTTTTCAATAAATACTCATTGAGGAGATGGAGCAGACTCTGTCTCAGATGCTAAAGATAGGATAGTAAACAAAACAGAAAAGCCCTGTCTCCCTGAAGATGACATTTGGACAGGGATGCAAGTGGCAGATACAGGGAGGCCCTCAGTAAACAAAATGAATAAATTATACAAGACCTCAAAGGTAACAAAGAGTCTAGGCACAGAGCATGGAATTCAAATAATTACATTAATAGTACAGGTTTTGTAATCAGATTGTTTAAATCCAGCTTTGCTACCCCTTAGTTTGCTGTGTGACCCTGGGTCTGGAGAGATGGCTCAGCGAGAACTGGCTCCTGTTGCAGAAGACCTGGGTTCATTTCCCAGCACCTACACAGTACCATCTGTAACTTTAGTTCCAGGGGATCTGGCACCCTCTTCTGGCCGCCATGGGCACTATATGCAGGTGGTGCACAGGCATCCATGTCGACAAAATATCCATACACATAAAATATTTTAAAAAATGCTTAAACTTCCTGTGCCTTGTTTTTCTTATCAGTCAAATGAAGATAATAAAAGTGGTAACAGTAGGCCTGGAGGTACAGTCTTATAATTACTGTAGCTACTTGGGAGGCTAAGCAGGAAGACTGTAAGTTCAAGGCTGGTCTGAGCTATAGAGTTAACTTCAAAGCCAGCTTAAGCAACTTAGTGAAACACCACTATCTCTAAACAAAAAAGAAAAAGAGAGCTGGAGATGAAGCTCAGTGGCAGAGTGCTTGCCTAGTGTATGTGAGGCCCTATATTCACACTCAGTACTGAAAAAAAAGTAACAAATTATCTGTGTGAGAATTGAATGTGCTCAAGTATATCAAACACTTAGAAGAACACCTAGCACAGCTGTCATGATACAAATGTGAACTATCATGGTTATGAAGAACAATAAAGTCACAATGTGAAAAAGGCATGTGATCTGAAACATGGCAATTAAGGAGGACCTGACTAAGAGGTTTCATTTGTTCAAACACTTAACAAATATGAGGGACCTTTGATAGGGCATTTAAGATAGAAAGGGCCAAAGCAGAAGACTCCCTGAAATACTAAGGACTGTCCTGGCTAGTTTTGTGTCACAAGCTAGAGTCATCAGAGAGGAAGGAGCCTTAGTTGAGGAAATGCCTCCATGAGATTCAACATAGGGCATATTCTCGGTTAGTGATCAGTAGGAGAGGGTCCAGCCCATGGTGGGTAGTGCCACCCCGGGATAGGTGGTGCTGGCTTCTGTAAAAAAGCAGACTGAACAAGGCATGAGAAGAAAGCCAGTAAAGCAGCACTCTTCTCCTTTGGCCTCTGCATCAGCTGCTGCCTCCAGGAGCCTGCCCTGCTTGAGTTCCTGCTTCACTTCCTTCAGTGATGGACTATGATCCACAAGTGTAAGCCAAATAAACCCTTTCCTCCCCAACTTGCTTTTTGGTCATGGTGTTTCATCTCAGTAATAGAAAGCCTAACTAAGACAAGGACCAGGAAGGAAATAGTGTAGCTGGAGAGATTGATAAGAAGATCAAAGATGCCACATGTGTCTTGTATTCTGAGTGAGATAAGAAGCCATGGGAGAGTTTGAATAGAGAAGGTTTATCCTGACACAAAGGCACACATGCAGGAGGTGAGAGGTAAAGAAGAATTAAGTACGCCTAGCTGGGAAGCTACTACAATAACTCAGGTGAGGGAGAACAGTGGCATGAACCAGGGGAATGGCAGTGGAGTACATGACATTTGGGACATTTAATTAAATCCTAGAAGGTTTCATGAAATGCATGTGATATAGGAGGGAAGGAGAAGAACATCAAGAAAGAAGACACAACTTTCAGCTGGGATAACTATAAAAGCAAAACAGGCACCAACTGAGACAGGGAGTCTGGAGGTAGAAGTGGTCTAGAATTGTCTTGGGTATAGTGGTTTCTGTTAGTTTGCAATTGTTTGAAGAATTCCCAACTGGATACACAAAGTAGGTAGATGATTAGAAGTGGAGTTCTAGAGAGAGGTCTTACCTGGAGGTAACACTTGGAAGAAACCAGTGGGGGTACAGTAATTAAGTCATGAAACTAGTATCAGCACTAAGGGAGTCAGCTATGTCTGGAAAATAAGAACAGGATGGAACCCAGGGACACTCCAAAGATGGTCAGAGATATGAGGAAAAACTACTAGAAGAGACTGGACAAATAAGCTAATGCCAGACCTTGCCTGGTCCAAGGCAAACTAGCAACTTGGATTTAGGTTTTGAAAGCCACATCTAGAAAAGGGCAGAGATGGTAAGAGATCCATATCTGCTCACATTAGAGAAGAATACTACATGGCTATCCCTTTAAAGTAAGAATGATGTAAAGTCAACCCTCACATGTCTTCCCACTAGGACCATTTCTTACAGAATGGTAAGGTAACCTTTCTTGGTGTTGAGCTCAACAGACAATTAGTTCCTGCAGGATGTCAGCTCTTGTACATTCCTGCAGTCTAAATATCTACTACCCAGGTGATACTACAAACAGGGTCCTAAGCTGGTGGTACTTCTTGATGTTTGTTACAAGCAAATGTAAATCTCCTGAAACTAAAGGTTTCTTCATATTAGGCCCTCATGAACATCTCCCAATTTTAAGATTTAAGGATAATAAGAAGACACACACACACACACACACACACACACACACACACACACACACACACACACAAATAAGCACGCTGGGGCAGGAGATATGGATCAGTGGCTAAGAGTGTTTGCTGAACTTCAAGAGGACTCCATTTCCATTCACAGCACTTCCATCAGCAGCTCAGTTCCCAGCTTCATGGGATCCAATGCCTGCTTCTGACCTTTGCAGACATCTGCCCACATATGGTGTACACACACACACACACACACACACACACACACACACACACACACACTCACACTGCACATACATAAAATAAAAATTTTAAATTTCAAAAATAAACATGCACAAACACAAAAATTAAAATGTTATCTTAAATAGCAAAAGTAGACTCAAGTGTAGGAATTGTGTGATAGACAATACAAATAACTGCTTATTAAGCTCAAAGAAGTAAAAGCAAAGACTGAAATAGTAAATTATAATGGGCAATGTAATATATCAAAAGGAACCAGAGAAATAAAAAATATGCACAGCAACATGAAACTCAAGATGGATTAATAATGTGTTACACACAGCTAAGGGAAACACTGTGAACTAAAGCAGGATGAAAAAAAAAATGACATAATCCCTAACAAAAACACGATGATGGAAAATACTGAAGAAAGTAGAAATGTGCAAGCCTAAACGAGTCTAAGGGGGAGATGGGAAAGGGGCTCAAGAGTCAGCAAGTACAGAGATAATGGCTGAGAACTGTCATATCATAAACGAACAACTCCAACCTAACAATTCAAATCATTTAACATACCTGACATGTTCAACCAGAAGTATAATCGTTACAGACTAAGTGCAGACTATTAGAAGCTAAGAAAAGGAATTTCAAAGGAATGGGAAAGAAATGGGATTCTGGAATTTGAGGCGGGCTGGCAGAGGACCAGGTACACTGACTATGTGGTAAAAGTCATACAAGCATACAAGCAATTTGCACACATCAAATGCTTTAGGCTAAGGCTGTTTCATTGACAGCCATTTGCACTGGCAGAGACCCATTACTTGAATTTTCAATATTCATAATGAATTTTTCCCCCCAAAGGAAGGAAAGAAGAATTAAAAAGAATTTCCTAAGTTACTGGGGACTTTTTTTTTTTTTTTAAATTTCCAGCTAAATTACCAGCTAATTTAAATGCTACATTACCACAGAGAAAGCCAATCGATGTGCCCACTTTAACACTAATGGAAACACGTTAGACAAAATATGGGTCATAGATATCACACAGATCTTGGTTTATCAATAACTTCCTCCTACCAGGAAGCTCATATGAACATGCAAAGCTCTTTTTCCAAGAGTGGAAAGAACAGGAATTTGGAATCAGAAAGCAGAGTTACACAGGACATTTAATCCTTAGCATAAGGATTCCTTATGTATTTACCAAGAATCTTAAATGTGAGGCAGGGGGAAAAAAAACATTCATGCATCCAAACAGTCACAGTGCACACATCAGGGAAGTTATACATATGCTGATAGTCGGAAGTTTATATTCTAGGTAGAATAATGGGTTTCAGCTGATAAATATGATGTAAGCATAAAGGAAGACCTAATGACCTGACGTAAGAGTTTACCATCCAACTAAATAATCCATCTTAAATATGACAAGTCATATCCGCTCATATAGTTTCTTGCCTCCATTCTAAAACAGAACCAGACAAGCAAGGGTTATGGTACTCTGAATAAGGTCTCATATAAAAGAGGCAAAAAGAAACAGACACAAGCCAGAAGGTAGTGGTACACACCTTTAATCTAAGCACTTGGGAGGCAGAAGCAGGCAAATCTCTCTCTGAGTTTGAGGCTAGCCTGGTCTGCAGAGTGAGTTCTCGGACAGGCACCAAAACTACACAGAGAAACTGTCTCTCAAAAAAACAAACAAGAAACAGAGACAACTCAGCACAGAGCAAAGCAGAATATAAGATGATTTCTGTGGCTGGAAGTGTAGCTAGGTAAAGCACTCACCTACCATGATGAGGCCCTGGGTTGTATCACATACAAACAAAGTAAAAATAATCACTTATGTACTCAAGGATATGAGAAGCTATTTCAAACATGAGAAAAAGGCAATTATATATGCCTATTGTATGTGCATGTATGTATGTGTATATTATATTTCTCTAGTATTTATAGCAAAGAAAAAGGCAGGGCAATGATCTGGGTGTATTTTGAACTGCTATTGGTGAATTCTTTCAGTATGGAAACTGCCCATTTTCTTGAATTATTCCATTGATTTTTTCCCCCATTTTTCTGTTTCTGTTCTATTCTGAAAGAACTTTTATGTACAAGTAATTCATGTATTTATATGCTGGACCTTCTTGTCTAGATATTTTTATTTCAAGACAGGGACTCATTCTGTAGCCCAAGCTGCCCTGAACTCTCACCAATCCTGTTCTGGCCTTCCTTTAGTAGCTCCCCATCGCTCCTACATCCAGCAGATATATACAAATATACAAATTGAGAAAGGACAGATATGTTTGCTAAAAATCAAAAAATCTAACATTGAACTTAACAAAATGGGTAGCAAGAAACATGCTAAAAATTTTAGGGTGAATTAGATGCTCTTAGAATTCATGTTTTATTTTTAAAATGAAACTAAACATGAGAAAATGGAAAACATACATGTTGGGTCACCATTCTTGGCTACCAGCCATTTCCACTGCCATGATAGAATAAACTAATGTTTGCTTCTCCATTCATGTTGATACCCACAGCAGTAGGAATTTTCAGGAACAGAAACAAGCACCCAGCCAAGTGTGGACATGCTTTTCCCTAATCAGACATCCCAACAAGACACAAAAGAGGCTAAAGCCTGTTTTGCTTTATTATAAATGATTACAGCTTGAATTCTAGTGACGTCAAAGTGTTTCACTGCTGGTGCTTTTTAAGTGGCTCTGGATTTGTTTGTTTCTTCTTCTTTCTTTTTATTTCTATGTGAGGGTGTCAGACCTTGGAGTTACAGACAGTTGTCAGCAGCCATGTAGGTGCTGGGAATTGAACCCAGGTCCTCTGGAAGAGCAGTCAGTGCTCTTAACCACTGAGCCATCTCTCAAGCCCCTGAGGATTTGTTTCAGTATCAAAACATTGCAAAAGCACTTCCTGGTTAAACCACTGTCACTTACTCCAACATTCAGACTCAATCATGAAAAAACAAAGCATTTGTAAAACTGTTAATAATCAAGATCATCACTATGTAATATGAGATGGAGTTTCATGTAAACTCTAACAGTTAGGTGTGCAGAAGTGAAAAGTGTTTAAAAACTAGAAAATAAGCCACCCATATTATCTCTAGCTCTGTAAAGGAAAACATTCTGGGTTATATAACAAAAATAAACCTCCCACCAGAGATCTTGGAAATCTTGAAAAATTTTTTTTTCTGCAGGAGGATTTAGTATTTTCCACTGAGAGTCCATTCATGCGTTTCTTCTTGTTTCTATTCATAGCATCAGATCCTGACTAGCATGCACAACCTCAAAAGAAAAGAAACACTAAATACAAACTGTAAAATTAAGTAAGTAAAACAAAGCAAAATAAAAGGGCACATGTTAGAATGGGGACCCTGGGGTTACTGCTATATACCTGGCATGAACACCAGCTCTCCAAGGACTCACCTTGTAGGCAACACTGTTGGAGGAGTCCACGATGATAAACAGGGGTTTCCTTGTGAATGGATAGAGATCTCCAGGATGAAGGCTGCAGAAAAATAACAGTGAGGAATTTTATAACTGTATGGCCAAGTCTCAATAGATCATTTCTAAATCTTGACTTTTGTGAGTAACGTTGTAATGAATATGGGGTGCAGACATTTGGTTTAGATAGTATACTAAGTGACATAATTTCATTTCCTTTAGATATAGACCATGAAATGGGTTACTGTTTTAAAGTCTATTTTTTGCTTCTTTGTAGTGTGTAGTATGTGTGTGTTGGATATGATGGAGACCTGAGGTTAATGGAAGGAATCTTCTTAAATCACTTTTTACCTTATTATTTGCGGTAGTCTTTCAGTCAAACTCAGAGGTTGCTGAGATGTATAGTCTGGCAAGTCAGCTTGCTGCTTGAATTTCCTCTCCTCCATTCCAGGCCAACACACACACCCAACAATTACATGGGTTCTGGTGATCCAAACTCTGGTTCTCTTGTTTGTGTGGCAAGGGCTTTAATTGTTGAGCTATCTCCCTAGCTATCTAGTTCAAATTTATTTATGTATTTATTTATTCATCTAGTCATTCATGTCTCCACATGAATGCTATGTAGCCCACCCAGACTGTCTTGTTCTTGTAAGTGCTAGGATCACAGGTATATGCCATTATACTTAGTCTATTTTAAACTTACTTATATTTATCTATCTATCTATCTGTCCATCCGTCCATCCATCCATCTATCTTGTGTGTGTGATCTCTTTCTTCCCCCACCCCACCACACACCTTCACCACAGTGCTGACGTGGAGGTCAGAGAACAACCTGTGGAGATTTAGTTCATTTCTAACCTGTAGGTGTAAGGGGTTGAACTCAGGTCATCAAGCTTAGTGGCAAATGCACTCACCTGCTTAGCCATCTCACTGGCCCTTATTTTTAACTTTTAGAGGAAAACCCATACCGTTTTCCATAATAATTGTACCAATCCAATGATATTCTCACAACAGTCTTCAAGGGCTCTCTGCTCATATCCTTAACAACACTTGTGTTTTGCAACAACTATCCTAACAGACACTAAGTATTAACTTCTCATGCTTTTAATTTGAATTTCTCAGATGACTGGTGATGCTGTGCATGTACTACTCAAGTATGTGTGACATTTTCTAAAATAAATGATTTAAAACTAAGGTGAGCAACAGCATCACATGTGGCTTGGGGAAACCTTAGCTAAGGCATGAAGAATTTGAAATATGCACAGGTCTGGTCTCCTCCTTTATCCATTTTTCAGTATGAACAGTTGAACAGTTGATATTAAACATAAAGTATCATCCGACAAGCCAACTGTTCATTAAAAGGAGAATTTTCTCTTTCAGCTATAGAAATTCTACAGATGGTTCTGTGCTAGAGAAAGAGCAAGCTTTCACACAAGAACACAAATAATTGCTATCAACAGTAGTCTATGGGAACCTGTCCAGTAGCAAAATGAAGTCTCCATTTCTCTTAATATTTAAGGAGTTTTAATCCCTAGAATAAAAAGAGATACTAGAATATGTACCAGTGCATTTCCTTGTGGGACTGATTTCGTTTGTGGATTGCATCTCCATTTATAATATCCCGGTTACTATTAGTAAGTACACCTCCAAAGTCGTAAGGACCTAAAGAACAAAGAGAAGAAACCTAGAACTCAACTGGAGGGTAACACAGACCGATTTGAAGCTCAGATGCAAGAGTACCAGTGAATCTCCCTTTGATACAAGTGCAAGATAAGCACAAAACATTTAAATAATCTTTAAATTTAACATTTTACCATAACACAGTACTTTCATGATTTCAGCACACTGCCTACTTTAATGATTTAAAAAAAAATCACTTAATTATTTACCTGCTTTTCAAACAGAATATAATGAGAAACAAAATAAGAATCTACAGCCAGGAGTGGTGGCATGCCCCTTTAATCCCAGCATTTAGGAGGCAGAGGCAGGTGGACCTCTGTGCATTTGAGGCCAGCCTGGTCTACATGACATAGTGAGCTCCAGGACAGCCAGGGCTACACAGACAGACTCTGACAAAAACAAAACAAAACAAAACAAAAATAACAATCAAAAAGCAAACAAACAACCCAGCAGCAACAACAAAGCCAAGAATCTAACAGCATCCCATTAATTTGGGTGGTAAAAAGGGATGGAAACCTAGGATGTTTAAAATAACATTTACACTGCAAACAAAATTTCAGTCTCTGGTTTAACAAAAGTACCTTACAAAGAAAGCTGCTAACTGCAAACTGCAATCTCGCTCTCCCCTTTTCCCCTTCCCTCTATCTACGGATTCAGGATTCAGGGCTCTCATTATGTCGCACAGGCTGGTCTTGAGCTCCTAAGCTTAAGTGATCCTCCTGCTTTAGCATCCTGAGTAACTGGCATTACAGGGATACACTATTGGACCTCATCCAGAAAATATAATTTTAAATTAACTACTAAATGTAAGACATAAAGAAAAATTAGAGGCTCAGCAATTAAGAGAACTGGTTGCTCTTCCAGAGGTCCTAAGTTCAATTCCCAGCAACCATATGGTGGCTCCCAACCATCCCTGATGAGATCTTTTGCCTGCTTCTGGTCTGCAGGCATACATGCAGACAGAACACTATATACATAATAAATAAATAAATCTTAAAAAAAAAGAAAAATTAGAATTAAACTTGAAAATTCTGATTAACAAAACTTTATTTTTATGAAATATTCTGCCAAATTCCAGTACATGAAAAATCCATTATTTTACTATTATATAAACCTCTTTAATTATGGTTTACATGTTAGCCTTTCCCCACTGGTCATAGAGTTAGCTAACCCTTGTCTAAGTTGAACAGTTACTATGTAATGTTCAGATAATCTCTGAGAAACAATCATTCAGTTAATACCTATATTAATTACAAAAAGCAAAAAATAAGAGGTCAATACTCTAATTTAGACCCAGAATAGCTGTTTAATAACAAGAGATACTTAAATATAAAGTGACTAACATTTAAATAAGAACTAAGGCACTTGTTATTGTCTTCTCCCTCCCTTGTATCTGCCCGTTAGTATTCCACCACACCCCATTCCCTCACATCACATGTGAATTATAGCCCTTTAAAACATCATTGCAATGTAAAGACTACAGAGATTTGCCCTGTTTTATTTTCACAGTAACATTTTACTACTTTGTAGGTCATGCAAGGAAGATGGTGGGTCATGCATTTTATAAAGGAATGCCAATTCCAACAGACAGATGAGGAGGAAAATGCTGAAAATGTTAAACTATTTTTCTCCAAAGATGTAATTCCTTCATTTACATCTAAGTTGCTCATCTAGTCTGAACAGTTTCTGAGCTCATATGTTCTGACAGTTTTAGGTTTTATTCTGAAACAGCATCCCAATATTGCATGGACTGAATCCATAGTCACAAAATAAAAAGGATTGAAAATAAAATCGTAACAAGGACTTGAACTTTCACAGTTACAAAAGTACACTGATTTCTACTAAGACTTTCGGCCATAATGTTGCCTCTGACCAGATCCCCAAATGTATTAAAAGCTTACAATGATCAATGACCTCAAATAAATAGGTTGGCAGATTCCATAGTCCTTTACAATGTCAAACATTAAACTGCATATGTATAAATCTACATATGATGGTTTTGATAAATTTGATAGCAAAGTATGAATTTGATCTATGTACTATTTCAAGATATTTGGACTTCAAGGAATAATAGTTGAATGTGGAGAGTTAAGCACACTCTTTTCAACACCGTCACTAAACAAGCAGAGCAAATTTTAAATTTGGAAGCTTCTCTAGAAAGCTTGAGGTGGTCTCTGGGCTGTGGGCCACTGTCTTGTAGAAAATAGAGAGAATTCAAGCCCTGCTCACGGTGGGAGCATTCCTTTATTGTACCTTCACCATCAGAACGACCTGTGGGGAAAACGCCAGTGGCTGACAGGTAAATCAGAAGCACACTATTGGCAGGCAGCTCCTGAAATGAAAGAAAATCACACACAAAACCACAGACAGAAAAAACAATATAGTTTTATTTAAAGTTCAGGGCAGTTTAAGGTTGTAGGGAAAATGATGTCGTTTAATACACTACTGTTATTTCCAAGAGAATTATCATATTCCCACTTGTTCCAACTTAAAATCATATGGTAAAGATTCACTATAATCTATACTGCATAACTGTTGCCCAAAGCCGTGAACACATTTTCTACTTGCAACTCCCCATCTGTTAGAGCATGTTCTCTGAAAACATGAAACAGAGAGAGAAAGATCTCCACTAGGGATAAAAAAAAAGGCAAACTCCCCTCCACACCTTCCTCTATATAAATTTTGGGAAGATACCACCTAATTTTCATCACTCCTTTTTTTTTAGGCTGTATGGAGTCCACACTGGCCTCAATCTTTCTGTGTACTGACATATCCAGGTTGTCCTTGAACTTGCTACTGTGTGGTCCAAGAGGGTTTCAACTCCTGTCCAAATGTAGGATTATAGGCATTTACCACACACTTATATCAGATATTAACAATGTCTTACTGAGCTGCCCGAGCACATGAATGCTATATATTCTGTTCTTATTTTCAGTTTGCACTGAGTGTTAAGCCTAAAGTTGTTTAGTAATAAAAATCTGAAAGGGAGAGAATGATAATTAACCAATAGTCTCTGATCGATGGTAAAAAAAAAAAAAAAAAATACTGACATCATTAGCAACTACCATTCCCCAAACAGCAAGGGGGTCAGAATCACTACTGGAACTTGTCCATGCTAACAAATCACTAAACACTTTAAGTCAGGCTTCTGAAGAGTGACCAAGTCCACCATGAGCACACTTTCCTCACTGCACAAGAAAGGACATACCTTAAAAGATGCTGCTAAGAAAGTATACAGCTGGCTGAAGGTTGGTTTGTAGAGCAGATACTTGTGGGGGTTTTCTCGTCTGGTGGGCTTGTCAGCTGATTCCTATGGTAACATACCCAAAATGATGCATAAGTAGTATGTGACAGCTGAGTTATCAGGGTCAACAGTTCCTATTCTTTTTTTTTTTAATCAAACGTCCTCATAGTATTGTGTCTGTAATTGTGCTTATCAACTTTTCTGTCTTAGCAAGCACTCTTTTTGTTTGTCACAGGAACTCACTAGGTAGGCCAGGCAGGCTTCTAACTTGCAACAATTCTACTGTTTGGCCACCTAGTGTGCCTTACAGGTATGAGGCACCCATGGCTGGCTTGAGAGAACTCTTTATTTACATGTGTAAGAGAAGAAGAAACAGTAAGAGTTACCACTCTGGCAAATGTGGGCAGAAGGTCACCTGTATTCCTGGTTTATTCATCTGGGATGCTAAATTCATTGGCTCCCTCTCCAAAGCTTGCAACATCCGGAACATGTCAACAGTTAATTCACTGAATTTAACCTGAAAGAAAAATATTATCTGATCATTAACGCAATAAGCAGACTTCTGATCTTTTTTTGTTTTTTAAATTTTTTCAAGACAGGGTTTCTCTGTGTAACCCTGGCCATCCTGGGACTAGCTCTGTAGACCAGGCTGGCCTTGAACTTACAGAGATCCACTTGCCTCTGTCTCCCCAGTCCTGGGATTAAAGGTACGGGCCACTACCTCCCAGCTGAACTTCTGGTCTTGAATCACATTACTCTTGATTTTCAAGTATTCTTAATAACAGCTGATTTTTAATATCTATCTATCAATTTTTAAAATAGAAGTTATATCTTTCTCCCCTTCCCTTTCCTTCCTCTAAACCCATATACCACCTGCCTTGTTCCTTCTTGAAATCATGACCTCTTTTTCTTTAGCTGCTATTGGTGTATGTGTTTATGTATGTGCATCTAAATAGATAAATACAACCTGCACAGTCCATTTAGTGCTACTTATATGTATATGATTTCACAGCTGACAACTTGATATTGGATAAACAATTAGGAAGTATACCCCTGAGGAGGACTATTCTTCTAGAGTCAGCTTTCCTTAGTTGCCTGTTGTTCTTTGTCTATGGTGGGTTGGGATTTTTTGTTCGTTTGAGATAGGTTCTTACCATGTTTCCATGGCTGACCTGGAATCTGTTATGTAGACCAAAATGGCCTTGAACTCAGAGAGCCTGCTTTTGCTTCCCAAGTGCTGGGATTAAAGGCGTATGCCACCATGCCCAGAGACAGCTCATATTTTATTCTTGAACATTGAATTACAAGACTTTCAAAAGGCAAATGTGGCAAAAGAAATGTGTAGTGACACTCCTATGCTCACTATCTGCTTTGTATAATTAACAGTGTTTAGTTGCTCATAATGCATCAATTTCCTCAAATGGATTTTAAAGAGCAACAAAAGTTACAAAAACAGTCCTACAAAACATGGTAATATTTGCTTAAGCTGAGCTATGTCTGGGTTCATACTTTATAATCTCTTCAATGTTTGGCACTACACAGCATTTAAGAGTGCATCCTTCTCATGAGGCTAGAGAGATGGCTTAGCAGCACTGGATGTTCTTCCAGAGGACCCGGGTTCAATTCCTAGCACCTACATGGCAGCTCACACCTGTCTGTAACTCCAGTTCCAAAGCTTCTGACACCCTTACACAGACATACATGCAGGCAAAACAATGAACATTAAAAAAAAAGTGCATCCTTCTCTATTTTCAATGACACTTATGCAGAAGATCTTGGAACATGTGATGACAGAGCCAAGAGGAGAGGTTTATAAAGTATCTGCTTCTATAAAATAAAACAGAAATGTTTTAGGTAAGGTATTTGTTTACAAAGATTATTAATTGAAGTTTCAAAACTACCTCAGACCAGGTATGGTGGCACATGCCTTTAAACCCAGACTTGGGAGGCAGAGGCAGGTAGATCTCTGTGAGTCTGAGGCCAGCCTGGTCTACAAATAGAGTTCTAGGACAGCCAGGGCTACACAGAGACCCTGTCTCTAAAATCAAAACAAAAATGTACCTCATTCATACATACATAGTACAGTGCTAGGGATCAGGCTTAGGGGCCTCATGCAGCTAGGCAAGTGCTCTACCATTAAGCCACACCCTAATCCCATTTAATATCTCTCTTAGCTGATCAGCAAAACTCTGTTCTCCTCATCCAAAATTTCACAGAATGAAAAGAAATTAAAAAAAATTATCAATCAAAATCATTAATACAGGTATTTCTGAAAACATTTAACATTTCAACACACCACTGAATTTCCAAAACTTATAAAACTGCACCACAGCCCCAAATTGTTCATAACCCACCACCTCTGCATGAGAACGAAACAAGTTCTAGATCAGAGCAAGGAGATAACAACCTGGCTTTCTGTCCTTTCATTGTCAAAGAGGAGGTAACTGAGCACTTGTCAGGACAAAACCAATGCTAGCAGCTTCACTCATTCTTTTTTCTATTTGTTTGGACAGGATGGCCTAAACATCTACTTCTGCCTTCCAAGGGCTGTGATTATAGGCATATGCCACAACACTTAGCTTTTTTTGTGTTCTAAGGAACAAACTCTAAACATTGCACAATTACAGTTTCTTATTTTCCTATTTCTGAAGTGGTCTGCTAGTTTGGTTATTCTTTTGTTTTTAAAGACAGGGTCTTGCTGGGCATGGTGGCACATGCCTTTAATCTCAGCACTTGAGAAGCAGAGGCAGGCTCAGTTCAAACATGCCCTTAATCTCAGCATTTGCAAGGCAAAGTTCAAGGCCAGCCTGGTCTACATAAAGAGTTCTAGGAGCCGGGCGGTGGTGGCGCACGCCTTTAATCCCAGCACTCGGGAGGCAGAGCCAGGCGGATCGCTGTGAGTTCGAGGCCAGCCTGGGCTACCAAGTGAGTTCCAGGAAAGGCGCAAAGCTACACAGAGAAACCCTGTCTCAAAAAACCAAAAAAAAAAAACCAAAAAAAAAAAAAAAAAAAAAAAAAAAGAGTTCTAGGACAGCTAGAGCTACATAGTGAGATTCGGTCTCAAAAATTAAAAAAAAAAAAGCCTTGCTATGGATCATTGCCCAGGCTGGCCTTCACTTACAGCAATACTCCTGTCTCTGCAATCCTAAGAGCTTCGATTATAGGTGTGTGCCATCACATCGAATGGAGCTACCACTATTAAAACCTACTGTCATGTCAGCAGAGCACATACATTCTACACTGCAAGCCTTACTGGCCTTTGTCTAACCCTGAATGCCAGGCAGCACTTTTCTCAGTACTGGCTCAACTCCCTTCAGTTCTTTAGCTCCTTACACTCTAGCCCTAACCTGTTTTTTTCTTTTGTATTTTTTTTTTTTTTTTTTTAAAGAAAGGGTCTCGGGGGCTGGAGAAATGGCTCAGAGGTTAAGAGCACCAACTGCTCTTCCAGAGGTCCTGAGATCAATTCCCAACAACCACATGGTGGCTCACAACCATCTGTAATGAGATCTGGTGCCCTCTTCTGACCTGCAGTCATACATGCTGTATACATAATAAATAAATAAATCTTTAAAAAAAAAAAAGAAAGAAAGAAAGGAAGAAAGAAAGAAAGAAAGAAAGGGTCTCTACAGTCAAAGGTGACTTCCTGTTCCACGTTACACAGTGCTGGGGTTACAGTTGATGCCACCAGACCCCATTTTTGTAGCTTTGGGGCTGGAAGTCAGGGCTTTATGAGCAGATAGGCACTCTACCAATTGAGCAACATCTCAGCCCTCACTAGCACTTTAATTATTATCTAATTCTTAACAGGTGGATTTTTTTCCTAGGCCAAACCATGGAAGCAGGGTCACCCAAGGAACAGCTTATAGCATATATACAGCTGTACAATAAGGCAAAATATAAAGGTCACTTTTCTTTCCTTCCATGTGCCATGACGTATCAATGCTATGAGCTGTACCTTCTAAGTATCTGTGGAAACCAGCCTCGCAGCTCTATTATTACCTCTGTTCCTGTAGCACAAGGAAATAGTACCACTCACTGAGATTTCTGTGAGTTTCCTAACTTCTTTGCCAACTCCATTGTGTCTTCATTCTACTCTGTACAATTACAACCAAGACGATCCTCTCCCGGGGAGGTGGGTGAACAGCAGCAAAGTATGTTGCTGTGTCTACATTTGTCTATATGTACATAAGCGAGTGTCATAATGAAACCTATTACTTTGTCTGACAATGAAAACCTAAAAAACAATAAATAATAAAACAGTTAATGAAAAACTACCTTCTCAAAATGCAGCCTTCACCAGCTCCTGTCCTTGCCCTGGGCCTTTGCTATTTCCTGTGACTTGGGAAAAGACAACCTTCCTGGCTTTTTCCTGTGCTTGTTCTCTCCATACCCACTCTCCCAAGTGCAGCCTTCTACCAGTGTCTCATCTTCGTAGGCCACCAGGCTCAGACAGTAACACAGCTGTTACTACTGCTTGGCATGCTTACTCTGGACAACTTCTTACTCTCTACTAAAGTATTTAACCAAAGTACTTTCTCAGAAAACACCCCATCATCTCTCCAACTAGTTCAAATCCCCTGATATCAGACATCAGAACAGCACACCTCTCCTTTCCCACATCTGTTGAAATTATATTATCTAAGTAGTTATTTTGTTAATAATTGTTTTTACAGGTAAACAGGAAGATTCACCAATGAAGGCACTTCGTGGTTTTTTTTTTTTTTTTTGGTTTTTTGAGACAGGGTTTCTCTGTGTAACTTTGCACCTTTCCTGGAACTCGCTTTGGAGATCAGGCTGGCCTCGAACTCACAGAGATCCACCTGCCTCTGCCTCCTGAGTGCTGGGATTAAAGGCATGTGCCACCACCGCCCGGCTTTGTCTTTTTTGATACATACAAATACACACACACACACACACACACACCCCTGGAGATGTGACTGATGCTTCATAAATACTGACTGGGCTGGAGATGTAGCTCAGTGGTAAATTAATAAACTAATAAGCATCTTCCTATGTCATTAAAAATTCTTTCTCAATAATGTCAAAGTCAATATTATATATCCGAACATGGTATAATGGATTTAACCATTCCTCATAGATATTAGGGATTTTACAAGGGAAAAATCCCATGATGCACAAAACTAACCTTTACAAAGTGAATTTTAAGGATAATTCCTTCACAGTTCTTTACCTGATTATTACAATTACCAATAATGAGTGCATCAGCTAGAGACAACTGTCCCACAATCATGCCTTGCTCCAGCAATGGAGCTCCTGTTTCAGCGAGGCGATTGGATGTGATAACAATGGTGTTATCATCATTTAACACCATCACAGGGTCCGCCTGAAGAAAAAAGAAGCACATTAAGGACAACACAGAATATCACTGTTATTTGTTCTTCTCAGAGTCACATATACACCATAAACACACAACACAGTCATTTCCCTACCTGTGATTGTGACAACCTTTCTCTCAAGAAATTACCTCGCCGGGCGGTGGTGGCGCACGCCTTTAATCCCAGCACTCGGGAGGCAGAGCCAGGCGGATCTCTGTGAGTTCGAGGCCAGCCTGGGCTACCAAGTGAGTTCCAGGAAAGGCGCAAAGCTACACAGAGAAACCCTGTCTCGAAAAACCAAAAAAAAAAAAAAAAGAAATTACCTCAATAGGCTGGGCATGGTAGAGCACGCCTTTAATCTCAGCACTTGGGAGGCAGAGGCAGGTGAATCTCTGAGTTTGAGGCAAGTGTGGTCTATAAAGCGAGTTCCAGGATACTCAGGGCTGTTATACAGAGAAAACCCTGTCTTAAAAACAAAACAAAACAACAACAAACAAAACAACAACAACAAAAAACCCGAAAAAGAAAAAGAAAAAAGAAAATAAAGAAATTACCTCAATAAATGCTGCCACCTCTTGAAGCACCAGGTTCCACTCTACTTGATCTTCAGTATTAAAGCGATGAGTATAATCTTCAATTTCATCAGACAATTCCTGGTATTAGAAATACCACAAAGAAAAGGGATTGTTAAAAATCTATATAAAAAGGCAAGTGAGATGGTTCAGCAGGTAAATGTCCCTGCCACCCAGCCTAACAACCTGAGTTCAATCCATGGAACCCAAGCAGTAAAATGAGAGAACCAATTTCTACATGTTGTCCTCTGACCTGATGCCTATGTACTATTATGCTTGTATATACACTCACACACAATAAATAAATGACAAAAAATTTTAATTTTGACAACTCCAACCTAGGTCTACCTGGGTGGGAAGAATTACACCCATGAGCCTACCACCTCTGGCGCTGGGCACCATTATGGTGAGTGGCAAAATGGGAGAGAGACTGTGGGGCAGTACAATTTATGTGCAGGGGACAGAGGCAGATCTGAGGAGGACAGGGTGGTGAGAAATGGGCTGAGGTAGATGCCCTGCTTGCTAACCAGGGTCATGGTGATGTCTCAGCCTGGGAGGCAGCCAAGGGCCATGACTTGGTCTGTGACCCTAATACAGCTGTGGGGGTCTGTGTTGAGTCGCGGCTCCTGATAGCACTGAGGGCCCTGTGGATGCCGGAGTCTGGGCCACTACTTGTGACTAAGCTGATGTCCAAGGGATGTGCCCCATCATGGGGGACTATGCTTATCCAGGATCAGTTTGCCGCCAAGCCTCAAGATTGAGGCAGGAAGACTGTCAATTTTACAGATAGCCTGGGTTACATAATGAGTTCCAGGGCAGCAAGGGCTGTCTCTGTCTCCCAAGTGTTGGGATTAAAAGCATGCAGTACCATACCTGGCTGGGTTATAGCTATTTTAAAATACATTTAGGCCGGGCGGTGGTGGCGCATGCCTTTAATCCTAGCACTTGGGAGGCAGAGGCAGGCGGATCTTTGTGAGTTCGAGGCCAGCCTGGTCTATAGAGTGAGTTCCAGGAAAGGCGCAAAGCTACACAGAGAAACACTGTCTCGAAAAACCAAAAAAAAAAAAAAAAAAAAACCAAAAAAATACATTTATAACCTCAGCACTAGAGAGACTGATTCACAGGACTTACAAATCCAAGACTAGCCTGAGTTATATACTAAGACACTGTTTCATTAAAAAAAAAAAAAGCCTATTTACCTTTACCAGATCTTTCACAACATCCATTTTGTTAAGAAGAAGACAAACTACTATAAATCTTGCATAGTATCGGAGTTTCTTAACAACCAACTCAGGCCTACAGTTAACAAAAGAGAAATCAATCATTATATTAAAATGGAAAACATGCTGTTTTGACTTCTGGGTGGCTTTTAAAACTTTATCATTTTCAGAACAGAGATAAAAATTTCCACATAAAACCACACAGCCTTAGCTTGGCAGGGTAATTTCATAACTCAGCAGTAGTGGCAGGAAGAGTTCAAGGTCAAGTATTGAGTGCAAGGCAACTTGGGGTACATGAGATCATGTCTCAAAATCAAAACCCAATAGCCTTTTAAATACATTTTAACACACTGATTGAGTCATCATTTTATATTCGTTCATTCTACAAGCATCTACAGAGAATTTAAGTGTATAAGAAACAATGCCATGATGGGGCTGGAGAGATGGCTCAGCACGAGAGAACTCGTTTCTCTTGCAGAGGATCTAGGTTCAATCCCCAGCACCCATATGGTTCACAATAATCTGTAACTTCAGTTCTAGGGGAGCCACCCTCTTCTGACCTCCTTGGGCATGAGGCATGAACGAAGTGCACATACACACATGCAGGCAAACACTCATACATATAAAATAAAAATTTAAAATCTAAAACAATAAGAAACAGCTGGGTGGTGGGGGACGCTTTTAATCCCAGCACTTGGGAGGCAGAAGCAGGCAGATTTCTGAGTTCGAGGCCAGTCTGGTCTATAGATTGAGTTCCAGGGCAGCCAGGGATACACAGAGAAGCCCTGTCTTGAAAAATCAAAAAAAAACAACAAAACAGAAAAAAAAACCCAAAAACAAAAAACCAAAAAAACCAGAAAAACCCAAAAAAGAAAGAAAAAGAAACAGTGCCATGATGCTAAAGGACAATGATTAAAAACAGAGACAAAAATCTCTACTTCATAGACTTACAGATGGAGTAGTAATTAAAATATAGATGAGTTAAGTGAATAAACAAAACAGTGGAATAAATATGATCACAAAAATAAATAAATAGCGGGGCGGTGGTGGTGCACGCCTTTAATCCCAGCACTTGGGAGGCAGAGGCAGGCGGATCTTTGTGAGTTCGAGGCCAGCCTGGTCTACAGAGTGAGATCTAGGAAAGGCACAAAACTACACAGAAAAACCCTGTCTCGAAAAACCAAAAATAAATAAAACAAACAAACAAATAAATAAATGAAAGATGAGTCCTACTCTGATTTTAATCTGACACGATCCCACTAGCTCCTATTATTGAATACTTGGTGGGTTTGGAAGGCTCTAGGAAGTAGGTTGTTGGGGGCTGTGAGTAGGTCTTGAGGGTCACTGGATAGGCCTCACTTCTGTCTCTGGCCTCTACTCCTTGCCTGTCAACTCAAAGTAACAAATTGCCTCCCAGTCCTGTTGTACCATCCATATTCAAGCAGTTTCCACCACCAGGTTTTCCCTGCCATGATTAACTATAACTGCACAGTAACAAGAAAAATAATGACATAAGCTCACAGGGTTGGATCTTGGTTGGAAAAGGTCTTCTTAAAGAAGGGAGTAAACGTTTAGGACTAAAGGAAGAAAATTCTGTTTTTGTTTTGAAACCCCATTTTTTTCTGACATTAATACAACCTTTTTATTAATACAAGCCTTTTCAGTACATTCTGTTTATATGAATGTCTATTTAGACTGTCTTCTTATTTAAGCACATCTTTTGTAAATAGCATATAGTGAAGTTTTCTTCACTTGTGATCTACTTTCCACTAAGATGATACTGTCTTCTTGTGTCTGATGTACATATGCCATATACAATGAACGTTGAATTTATTTTATGCTGGACATGGTAGTATATGCCTTTAATCCAGCACTCTGGAGGCAGAGGCAGGCAGACTTCTATGAGTCTGAGGCCAGCCTGGTCTACAGAGAGAGTTCTAGGGAAGCCAGCGCTGTGTAGTGAAACCATGTCTGGAAAAAATAAAACAAAACTTACTTTATGTTTATGAGTTTTTTTCTTATATGTATGTCTGTGTACCATGTATATGCCTAGTACATGAAAAAATAAGAAGAGGGCATTAGAACCCCTGAAACTGGAGTTAGGCATAGTTGTGAGCAAGCATGTGGGTGGGAAGAATTAAATCTTTAAATGCAATAAAACCCTGCAGCAGATCCCATTTCTTCTCTAGCTGCACCCTCATCTGACTGCTGCCAGTCAGCCTTGTCCCAGTGCCTACAACCTCATTAGAATACCATCTTCAGATAGTACCTCACACACACCTTGCCCTGCCTTTTCCCAAGCACTTGTCAAGGTCTCATGTGTATGGCAAGTATTCAACAGACTTCTGGGAATCCATGAATTCTATAAGACTCCATGAAGCAAATAGTGGTTGTCAATTCGGCAAGGTAGACCAAACAGTATTGTGCTTTTGTATTTTGGGACTTTTTTGAGACAGTTTCACTATGTAGACCTACTAACCTACAACACACAGAGCTCCACCTGCCTCTGCCTCCCAAGGGCTGGGACTAATGACATTTGTCACACTTCATAGCAGTGGGTTTAAAAAAGAAAATTCAAAGAAAACTAGCAGTCTTTTCTCTGGTCGAATGTAACAGTTGTCAATAGGCTTTTGAAGACATATGAGTAAAGACTACATGGGCTAGAAATAACAAAGACATTAGTTAAGCCTATCTTTAGAGTCCTTTCTTCCCTATGAAACCTGTACAACTTATATCTGTCATAAAGAAATAGACTCACTGACAAGATGGCTCAGTGGATAAAGGCAGTTACCCAGAGGCCTGTGCTGGGCCTGTGGTTGAAGTAGAGAATGATTCCTCCTACAAGTTGTCCTCTTACCTTCACATGTGCACATGGACACATATACACAGAGTAACAAAAGGAAAAGTAGTTTTTAGTCCATTTTCCACATGGACTAAAATGCTGAATGTCTTGTCACCTTTCTGAAAGCACAGCTGACACATACCTGTCCTCTTTATTAACTTGAGAGTAGTATGATCTCTGTCTGATCGCAGAGTAGAAAGAGAAAGCCTCATTCAGATAGCTGGTCTCAGATGTTCGTAAACTATAAGAAAAAAATTTAAATATGACCCAAACTGGATGTATTCCTCATGAGACACACTTGTTCCAGATTGTCCTACTCTGCACAGGAGGATGCGGATGTCCTAACTCTGAGTCAACAAAGTATTACTAATATTGTCTTTCAATTGTGTAGTTAACAATAGCAACAATAAAATATTTCCTGCTCCTAAGCTTTTTGGAAGCCAACCAAAGCACATGTCATTCTCATTCTACAAAAGGACAGCATTCTCTTTGAGTATATCTGCTCCCAGGTCTAGACCTTCTATAACTTCTCCCTAAACAGCCATTACTTGAATTTTGGCCCATTTCTTTAGCTTTTCCCTCCTTACTAACCCAGACTTCTCTTTGAGGGATGATAATGAGCTATGTAGTCTGTTTAGCATGTCTAATTTAATAAGAAACTTTCAAAAATAATTTACTTTAAAAAATTTACTTAATGCCTTGACAATTTTACATGTGTGTTGTATTTGTTTAATGATGCAAAGATGTGTTGCATTCTTTTATGTTGTATTTGTTTAACTCTGTGAAGCTGTGTTACTGTGCCTGTCTAAAATACCTGATTGGTTTAATAAAGAGTTGAACAGTCAATAGCAAGGCAGGAGGGAAGGATAGGTGGGGCTGGCAGGCAGAGAGAAAAAAATAGGAGGAGAAATTTGGGGAGAGGGAGATCAAAGAGTGAGAAATGAAGAGGTCAGCCACTCACCACACAGCCAGACATGGAATAAGAAGAAAAGAAAAGATATACAGAAATAAAGAAAGGTAAAAGCCCAGAGGCAAAAGGTAGATGGGATAATTTAAGTTAAGAAAAGCTGGCAAGAAATAAGCCAAGCTAAAGCCGGGCATTCATAAGTAATAATAAGCCTCTGTGTGTATTTATTTGGGAGATGGGTGGCAGGCCCCCAAAGAGTAAAGATTAAAATAAACAACAATTCTGGTTACTCTTTCCTCTCTCTCACCTTACTATTCTCATTAAGTCTTATTTCTTCCTGTCTTTTTCCCAGATTCATGACATGGTTTTGTTGTGTGACCCATTTAGTTTAACCAGGGCCATTTATGCAACCATTAGATAGGGACTGTCTCTTGGAGCCTGGTGAGGGTACCAGTAAGTACATAACTGTAGTAATGATCGACTATCAGTGGGAAATGGCTCAGTATTGAGTAGAGCTCCCTGACTTTTCCATCAAGGTCGGGCTCCTAACGGGCCCTTTAAGTGCAGATCCAGTGTAGACATCTGTAGGTGTTGAGGGTTCATGATTACAATGGCTGTGTCTTGTCCAGAAGATGGCATGTCCCAGCCCCTCTCCCTATCTACAGACTGGTACTATCTTTCTGTCCCCTCTTCCATAATTCCTGTTCCCTGAGTCTTGGAGGGATGGCATACGTGTCTTCTCCAAGGATGAACACTCCAACAGTCACTTATTCTCAGCACTATAACGAGATTTTAAGGGATTTTAAGATCTTGTTCTAGCAAAGAGGGATTTTAGTGGTGGGCACTCTGAGTGCCATGTCAACATTAGGAAAATGAGGGCTTTTCTTATCTTTTTGTTTTGTTTTATAGACAGGGTTTCTCTTATCTTTTTGTTTTGTTTTATAGACAGGGTTTCTCTGTGTAGTTCTGGCTATCTTGGAACTCACTCTGTAGACTAGGCTAGGCCTCCAGCTCACAGAGATCTCCTACCTGAGATTAAAGGTGTGTCCCTAGCTTTTTTTTTAAAAAAACTTTTAAGTTCTAAAAGACCCAAGTCTTTTGTTACTGATGTTACTTTGTGTTGAAAAACTTTTAAATTCTAAAAGACCCAAGTCTTTTGTTACTGATTTTACTTTGTGTTGAGATTTACATTTGTAAAAGGAGATCTCTTCTTTCCTTCCTCAAAGGTAGGACTACACAGATGTTACTATTCTAAGGATGCAAACAACTGTCAATTTACCTCATAGAACCTTTCAAACATAGCCAACTAGGATGAGTGTTTAAAGAATTCTGTGAACATTCAAACATACATGCTATATGTCTCTTCACACCATCAAGACTTAAAAAAGTTCTAAGAATAATACATCTATTTAGTATTCATCATTAAAAACCCAAGATCAAATTCTCCAAGTCTGACCAAATTAGTTACTGAAGAGAACACCTGACACAAACAACACTGCTTGAACTATACAAGGTCATTGCATGGTGCCTCTTGATTCATTTGGCCTCAACAAAATTCCGTACATAACTTACTGTCCTCTCTCCTACATATTGTGTTTTAGCCAAAGAAACACTTTCTTCTGTCCATGCATAATTCACTTACTAATAGTGGTAATACAGCTGCCCAATCTTGGAAGCAATTTCCCCTATTTGCCACCGCTTCAAGCCATACCGATTATCCAAGACTTGTCTGTATAGGAGACAAAAAATAGAAATAACAAAATAAAAATTTCAAAAAGAACCAGTTCTGTAAATTCAATGATAAAATATCATCCAATTTGCACAGCTTATGAATTATAAGATTTCAACATAATCATTCAGCTACATTAAAAAATGTTCATTGATTTGTGTTGTGTCTTTGTGTGCATATGTATATACAATCTGTGCATACATATTTGTGCATGAGCAAGTGATTGTGTGAGTGCAGGTGTGTATGCCACAGCTCAAGTGTGGCAGTCAGATGATAGCCTCTCACCTTCTTGGTCACCACTGTACACGAAGGCTAGCTGGGGATTCTTCTGTCTTTGCTTCCCATCTCACCACATGATTGCTGCGATTACAGTGTCACACTTGTAAGACAAACACTTTACCTACTAAGTCATCTCTCCAGCCTCAATTGTTTTTGGGGACACGATTTCATGTAGCCAAGACTGGCCTATCTGTGTAGCTGAGGATGACCATGAACTCTTGATCCTATTTCCACCTCCTAAGTACTAGAATTATAGGTGTGCACCATCACACCCAGCTAAAAAAATATTTATTAAATGTCTACTGAAGCCAGGTCACACCCAGCTAAAAAAAAAATTATTAAATGTCTACTGAAGCCAGGCGTGGTGGCACACACCTTTAATCCTAGCACTGGGAGGCAGAGGCAGGCAGACCTCTGTGAGTTTCAGCCAGCCAGGTCTACATAGAGTCCCAGGACAGCCAGGGCTACACAGAGAAACCCTATCTTGGGGAAAAAAAAGTCTACTGAAAATCTGTTGCAATGGTACACATTTGTAATCCCACTACTCAGTAGGCTAAAGCAAAAGTTAGTTGTGAAGTGGTTGAGGACTGATATGAGTTTCAGGCCAACCCTGAGTTCTCAGTGGGTTTCTAGGCCAACCTGGATAATGAAGTGAGACCCAATATCAAAAGAAAAAAGAAAGAAAGAAAGAAAGAAAGAAAGAAAGAAAGAAAGAAAGAAAGAAAGGAAGAAAGAAAGAAAGAAAGAAGACAAAACAAGGTAGTCTGAGTTATCTATACTTTCACCAGGCCTGGGGGAGCACATCTTTAAAAGTAGCACTTGGGAGACAGAGGCAGATGGATCTCAGTGAGACCAGCTTGAGACTAGGCTGGTCTACAGAGTTCCAGGCCAGCCAGGGCTACATAGTAAGATCCCATCTCAAAAAAAGAAAAGATGTAACACTTTCTTCCCAAACAGTATGGACAGCTAACCACCCACATTTCAGAATGTGTTTTAGAATGAAACCACAGATCATCTTCCCAGGTACAAGCAGGAGTAGACCCTTCCATACAACATGGTCATTAAAAATCAGAGAACACATTAAAAATCTTAAACAGAAAAAAAATTTTTTCATTTGGGACATAAAGATATATTACTCTACACTTGATCTTAAACAAAAGGTCAAGAAGCACTGAAATATGTTATTTTAAAAGCTCCAAGACTCAGCTGGCAAGATGAGTCAATCTGCTGAACCCACACAGTGGAAGGCAAGATCTGATTCTAGCAAATAATCCTCTGACCTACACACACACACACACACACACACACACACACACACACACACACACACATATTCTATGTAAACCAAAAATAAAGAACAAAACAAAACGCTAGATTTGTTCATGGTCAGAACTATAGCTAATATATAATTATACAATGCACCTTTACTCGCTTTAGCTATGAAACTCTTTACCGATGCTGTTGCTGGAATTTCCAGAGTTTTGTGTAAACATCAAAAGTTCTTCCAAAGTAGGACTGCCACTGCTTCTGTCCATACTGCGGCAAATCTCTGTAAAAATAAAGTGTGTGTTCACTTTAAATTTTTGGAAATTGTGTCTTGTGATGATATAAACTGTATCAATTAAAGTACTTACACTCAGGTTTTCTCTGTTAAGCCAAGTTCCAATTTTTTGAAGCAAAAATAATTCTAGGGACCAGAACACATGTTTTCCTAGTCTTGTACTAAGTTACAGTTCATCTTAGTGTCCTCTGCACACACTTCTCCCATTGGACACAATTGTATCTTCACTGGCAGGTGATATACTTACTCGGGTACTGCTGATTTCCAGTGTTTATGTTTAGCTAAGACAGCAGCAATCTGGAAACACTGCTTTAGGAAATACAGCCATAACTCGAAGTGGGTGTATAGTTGGTGCTATTCTACTTCTTAGAAGAAAAATACATTTCCTTAAGTCTGCTGACCTGTGGTATCTGCTTTGGAGAAATAAATACTCCCTACTGTATGAACATTGGGCCTAATCATATTATCTTGTTTGGGGCAAAGAATATAATTGTAGTTATTCCATTTTCACTTTACCATCTGATCTAAAACTGACTACTCTATAGCTTGCAACACAGAGAAGAGATATTTAATGGATTCAGAGAGCTGCAGACAACTCACAGGTAACCTGGGAGTTAGAAATAAATTCCCATTGTAGTAAGGCATGAAAATTTGGGGACATTTGTTACAGCAACAGTATGTAAGAAAAGAGTGTAAAAACTGGTGTTGAGAGCAGGCTGTTGTGAGGGGACCCCAGCACTGGGCTGAGGAACAGGTAACTGCTGTGGGATGGTCTGTATGTCAAATGTGTTGCTGATTGGTCAACGAATAAATCACTGATTGGTCAGTGGCCAGGCAGGAAGTATAGGCGGGACTAACAGAGAGGAGAACTGAGAGAACAGGAAGCTGGGTGAGAGAGACACTGCCAGCCGCCACCATGACAAGCCGCATGTGAAGATGCCGGTAAGCCACGAGCCATGTGGCAAGGTATAGATTAATAGAAATGGATTAATTTAAGCTGAAAGAACAGTTAGCAAGAAGCCTGCCACGGCCATACAGTTTGTAACCAATATAAGTCTCTATGTTTACTTGGTTGGGTTTGAATGGCTGTGGGACTGGCGGGTGTCAGAGATTTGTCCTGACTGTAGGCCAGGCAGGAAAACTCTAGCTACAGGTAACTATCACCAACAGCTGGAAATGAGGCCATTGGTGGAATGGCAGAACTCTGCCTACTGTAATTTGGAATGCAGGCAATGTGACAAATGAACTTGGGAGTCTACACAAGAAGGCAGAAATAGAATGTTTCTAGCTAGTCCTGGGTTGTATCAGTTAGTTGTACTTTAATAAAATGCTCTAAGAAAAAGATAAATTCTGCCAAAGGGGGAGAGGAGGAAGAAAGTAAAAAAAAATAAAGGAAAGGCTATAAGCAGTTGAAATAGAGAAAATCTACAAATTCAAGAGATTTCAGAACTGAAAGATACAATTTCAAATACTTAGCTATAAAAAAACACAACTAAGCCACACACACATAGCACCTAAGCAAAAGGTCTAAGCAGGGGGGGAGGGTCATGAGTTTGAGACCATTCTAAGCTACACAAAGGGAGACTCTGTACTGTATATATGCATAAACAAGCAACAAGATCCCGCCCCCCCCCCACAAAATGAAGAAACACATTCATAAATGTTTCTGAAGACTCATCCTCACTAAGAAAAAAAAAACCAATCCCATAGCCTAACCATTTAATATTTTAGTAATTTTTTTTTATGTCAGACTATTTTCGTGTAATATTTGTTTTGTTGCTTAAATAAAGAAGTTGTGGGCTGCTGAGATGGCTCAGTGGATAAAATGTTAGCTGTTTCAAGCCTGAGCCCAATCTCTGGAACCTATATAAAGACGGAAGGAAAGCCAGGTGGTGGTGGTACACATCTTTAATTCCAGCACTCAGGAGGCAAAGAAGGTAAATCTTTTGAGTTTGAGGCCAACCTACAGTCTACAGAGTGAGTTCCAGGAGAGGCAGGCTGTTATACAGAGAAACACACTTGTCTCAAAAAACCAAACCGGATCCCCAAACCCCCCCAAAAAAATGGAAGGAGAGAATGGATTCCACAGGTCGCTTTCTGACTTCCACAAGAGCTCCATGTCATAAATACCCACACATATGTCACAGACATACAGAATGATGATGATGATAAAAGTTGTATTTATATTTTCATTGTGAAGGGAGCAGGCAAAAGGCTTGCATTGTATGCTAGTTGACAAAGATGGAACACACAAGGAAAGTCCCCAATCTTTGATTTCTGATTGGGGAAAATTGTAACTGTAACTTGGCAATAAATGTTTGTGAATTTTACACTTATAAACCCCACTTCTGCCTCTGCTTGGGGCTGTCAGGAAAAACAAGGCTCCGGAGTCCTTGTCTTGCAGCCCTGATTGATCAGTGACCCACTTATGCGGTGAAATATTAAAACCTTTGGGACCCAGAGTGTTGCCTCTCATGCTGCATAATGGGCTGGACGTAAGAGCTGTTGTACAAAACAGGGTTTTAAAGATGAATGTTCTGTGCCCTGTGTTGGGGTTATTAGAAGAAGAAATAACAACTGAGATAAAAGTGATTGGTTTTCTAGTATCACTAAGAAAATCTCTAAACAGGGTTTGTCAGTAAATGATAAACATTTCTCACATTTAGAACAACGAACAATGTTACTATATACATATTTTTAAACACTAATTTCCTCAAAAGAACTCAGAACATTTATCATTCCAGTCTAAAAAATCAGCCACTGGGCTGGCAAGATGGTTTAGGAGGTAAAGGAGGCTCTTGCCAAGGCTGATGACCCAAGTTTGATCTGCAAGATCCACAAGGTAGAAGAAGAGCATCAACTCCCAAAAGTTATCCTTTCACCTTCTCATAGATGACATGGCAGCACTACTCCTTCCCCCACACCAAACAGAAAAAATGTTAAGAATCAGCTATAAAACAGTTTCTTTTACAAAATAAGGTTAATTTGTTTCTTATGATCACCCTATTCCTAATGACACACATTTTAGAAGCTAACATACAAACCATTATAAAATGCTTAGTCTACAATTAAATAAGGTATTTGATAAAGAGTTTTAGACTGGCAGTGGTGGTGCATGCCTTTAATCCCAGCACTCAGGAGGCAGAGACAGGTGGATCTCTGTTGGTTCGAGGCCAGCCTGGGCTACAGAGATATCTAGGACAGCTAGGACTACACAGAGAAATCCTGTCTCAAAAAAAAAAAAAAAAAAGAGTTTTAGATAAATTCTTCTAATATTCAGAGCTTTACTCTGACTTTTAACACTGGATGTATCATCTGATTATTATTGTTGTCAATAGAGGTAAGAAATTAATGATTCATGGAGCTAAATTAAATAGGGCTCTGTGAATTAAATGACCTTGCATTTCATTTTGCACTGTTGTTGCAAGCTAGCTGCTCACATTCTTTTTTTAGAGGAATGTGCAGGTGTGTGTGCGACACCAATGTCTCTTTAAATTTTCAGTGCTACTGGGCAGTGGTGGCGCACGCCTTTAATCCCAGCACTCGGGAGGCAAAGGCATGCAGAGCTCTGTGAGTTTGAGGCCAGTCTGGTCTACAAAGTGAGTTCCAGGAAAGGAGCAAAGCTACACAGAGAAACCCTGTCTGGAAAAACCAAAAAAAAAAAAAAGTCTTCAGTGCTGTCAGCAGACATCAGTAGGAGGCTGGGAAGAAACAGACCAAATGACTAACCTGATCCTTCTTGTGTAGCCAGTGTGAAGCTGAGTTGTCAAAAATCTAGAAGCTTCTTCCAAGTTTCTATAAATTGACCATCTTCATTCACTTGAATGAGCTATGATCACTAATGCCGATCTACAGAATACCCTTCAGCTCTCCTCACTGCCAGTCTTCTGTGGTATGACACTTCCCTTAATTCCTGACCACTTACAACTCTTCTGTTTTTACAATGTCTTTCACTGGCTTCACTGGCTTTTCTTCCCTTAGAGTGGTCCTCAAATGCTTTGTGTCTCTATTGTATGTGCATATACACACAAGTTTGTAGCTAGAGTTTTCCTGCCTGGCCCACAGTCAGGACAAATCTCTGTCACCCGCCAGTCCCACAGCTGCTCAGACCCAACCAAATAAACACAGAGACTTATATTGCTTACAAACTGTATGGCGGCCCCACGTTGGGCGCCAGATGTAGCATGAATCTTAAAAGTTCTTATTAATAAAATCAAACCCGAGGCCAGTTATTGGGGTATATGCTGGAAGGTCAGAGAGACAGAACAAGCCACAGCTAACCTCACCTGGCCAACTTCTCAGCTGGTCTTGTTTCCTCAGACTGGAAGCTTCTGTGTCCTCATCCCAATGGCTCTCAGCTAAACTGCTGCTAGAAGCCTGAATGCTTAACCAGCCAAAATGCTTAACCAGGCCAAATGCTTAACCAGCCAAATGCTTCCAGTTTCTGGTCCTCACGCCTTATAAACCTTTCTGCTTTCTACCACCACTCCCTGGGATTAAAGGCTGCTTTCTGGGATTAAAGGCGTGAGTCACCATGCCTGGCTGTTTCCAATGTGGCCTTGAACTCACAGAGATCCAGAGGGATTTCTGTCTCTGGAATGCTAGGATTAAAGGCGTGTGCTAACATTTTCTAGCCTAAGTATCTTGTGGCTTTTCTGTTCTCTGACCCCAGATAAGTTTATTAAGGTACACAATATTTTGGGGAACACAATACCACCACATATGGCTATGCCAGGCTTCTTGCTAACTGTTCTTATATTTTAAATTAATTCATTTCTATAAATCTATACCTTGCTACGTGGCTCGTGGCTTACCGGCATCTTCACATGCTGCTTGTCATGGCGGCAGCTGGCAGTGTCTCCCTCCGCCTTCCTGTTATCTCAATTCTCCTCTCTGTTAGTCCTGCCTATACTTCCTGCCTGGCCACTGGCCAATCAGTGTTTTATTTATTGACCAATCAGAGCAGTTTGACATACAGACCATCCCACAGCACAAGTTTATAAACACATATGCTCCTGTGTTGTTTTGTGTGTGTGTGTGTGTGTGTGTGTGTGTGTGTGTGTGTGTGTGTGTGTGTGTATGTAGTTGCTTGGGAATTGTGGCCAGTATGCTAGGACTCAAATTCAAACTCTGGAATAATCCCACCAAGTATTCCACTCTACTTCCACAGTTTTAGTTACCATGGCAACCAGAACCCGATTATGCACTTGAGCTTTTGATCATTTTCTGAAAGTATAAAAAGCTTTAAAAAAAAAAACATTATTCTCACTTCATGAGTACTGTAACTACATGCAAGCACTACCATAAGCAAATCACTCGTTTTACCCACTTCTCATTCTCTGGAGTGTTTTCTTACACAGTGAATGGAAAGAAAAGCTAAGTACTATCCACATATTCTAGACAGAAAATTTCTATCAAGAAAAACATTTTGTTAAGGCAAGTATAGCTGGAGAAACAAAGGTTCTGATAACTCAAATGAACATCTCATATAAGATGGAAAGACACAACTACTTGAGTAAAAAGGCTTACCATATATGCCCCCAAATGAAATGATACACAGATAACCTTGAAGCCTTTAAGAGTGCACTGACAGGCACTTTTAAACTTTGTTTCTAAAGGGTTAAAAACCCCATAAGAGAGAACACCAGGGAGTTTCCGAGGCTCTATATTTTGTATCTTTATTCTGAGTTCAGGTCACATGAGTATGTGGTTTTTTTTTTTTTTTTTTTTTTTTTTTTTTTTTTAAAACATACTTGGGCTGGAAAGATGCTCAGCATTTAAGAGCACAAAGGGCTCTTGTAAAGGACCTGAACTCAATTCCTAGCACCCATACTGGGTGGCTCACACTAGCCTGTAACTCTGGTTTCAGGGGAATCCAATGCCTCTGGCTTCCTAGGACTTGTGTGCCCAAACCCACACACATATATACAGAATTTAAAAAATAAAATATATTAAAACCTTTTAAATTTGAATCTAAAAGCACATTGAGCTGGGGTTAAGGTTCAGTGGTACAAGTGACTACTATGCACGGAGGCCTGGGCTGTATCGTCAGCACTGTGCCATCTTCACAGCCTCCTCCAAAACAAATACATAAAGCTCTCTTCAAACCAAAGAAAGAGAAAACACAAAGGACACTTAGCAAAATGATGAGCAACAAGAGTGGAAGGAATGTCCAGGGAAATGGCTAGTGTTAAGAGTTGACACTACTGTACCTGGATGCCACTTGCTTCCTCTACAAGCTGAGTGCTGGTTTGGCCTATCAATGTATTTTGTGTGCTCTATAGGCACTGTGATCTTGTTTTCTATTTAAACCAATACAAATATAGAAGGAAGGAGACAAAAAACTTCCTCAAGCTGGGCGGTGGTGCACGCCTTTAATCCCAGCACTCAGGAGGCAGAGGCAGGTGAATCTCTGAGTTTGAGGCCAGGCTGGGCTATAGAGTGAGTTCCAGGAAAGGCGCAAAGCTATATAGAGAAACCCTGTCTTGAACCCCCCCCCAAAACATCAAAACACACAAAAAAACAAACCAAAACAAACAAACAAACAAACAAACAAAAAAAAACTTCCTCAAGACAGCAAGAAGTCTCATGGATAAAAATGCTTGCTATACAAACCTGGCAATCTGAGTTTGATCCCCAGAACCTACATAAAGGTGGTAGCAGAAAATCAATGAAAAACAACTTTTTCTTTGTTATCCCCAAAGAAATCTTATATATTATAAAAATATGATCAAAACCAAACCAAAAAGAAAACAAAAACATCATCACTTGAAAGAAGAAAGCTTTTTAGTTTAGTAATTCAAATAAGACAAAGTAAATAGTGGTGAGAAGGTAACATTCTTCCACCCTGCCACCCTGGGGACCCCAAAGAAGATACTGAACTGAGCCCTTTCTAAGAATTTTCAGCTAAGGTTGAATATTGAACAACAAACAGTTATGTTTTAATAAACATATAAAGCACACACATACACAGGATTTTATTTAATACAAAAATTAAATTTTTTGGGGGGTAATAGAGTCTTTTAACTGTTGTTCAAGCTAGTCTAGATATTTGGGCTCAGGAGATTATCCTGCCTCAGCCTTCTGAGCAGCCAAATTATAGGCACTGTCCCAGTTTGCATGAGGAAACACCACGATCTAAAGTAACCTGGTGAAGAAAGGGTTTATTTGCCTTACGTTTTCCCAATCATAGTCCATTATGATGGGAAGTCAGGGCAGGCACTCAAGGCAGGAACCTGGAGGCAGGAACTGAAGCAAAGGTCATGGAGGAGTGCTGCTTACTAGCTTGCTCCTCATGGCTAACATAGGTACTTCCTTACACAGCTCCAGCCCACCTGTCCAGTGTGGCATGGCCCTTGGTGGATTGGGTTCTCCCACATTATTCATTAATTAATAAATTGTTAAATAGATTTGCCTACAAGAAATCTGATGGAAGCAAATTTTTCAACTGAAGTTCCCTCTTCCCAGATGACCATAGCTTGTGTCAAGTTGACAAAAAAACTAGCACAGGCATACACCACTATGCCTGTCTCAGAAAATTCATTTAATGCAAATAAAGCAAAACATCATGTGGGACCTGAAGACACGGCTCAGCTGGAAGATAGCACTTGCTGCTCTTGCAGAAAACTCAGGTTCAGTTCCTAGCACCCACGTGGTGGTACACAATTCTCTGTAACTCTAGTTCCAAAGGACCTGACATCCTCTCTGCTGGTACTGCACACACAGCACACACAAATGTATAAACGAAACATTCACAGATAAAAAAAATAAAATCTTTAAAAAAAAGTCATGTGGGGCTAGAGAGATGGCTCAGCAGTTAAGAACAGGTACTGTTCTCAAAAAGGACCTGCGTTCAATTCATGGCATTCACACCAGGTGGCTCACAACTGTAACTCTACTTACCAGGGATCCAGCTTCTTCTGGACTCCAAGAGTACCTGAATTCAAAATTGTGCATGCTCTTTCCTGGTGGCACTAGACATGCAAGTGGTGCACAGACAAACATGCAGGCAAAGTACCCATACATATAAAATTAATTTGAATAATAAAAAAGATAGTTCGAAATAAGCAACTGTTACATAATAAAACAATTTTCTCTTTCTCTCTCTTTTTTTTAAGTGACTGGGGATATATACCTCAACAAAAGAATGCTTACCAAGCATGCACCAAACCTGGGTATGAATCCCAACAATGAGGGTAGAAAGCCAAGGGTAGAAAAGGGAAGTTAGCAGAGAATCAAAATACCAGTATCTCTATGAAACAGAGACCAAGGCTACCCAATTTTGCACAAGATCCACGTGTTTACAGAAGATTTGGACTTTAATTAAGGGTTAAATTGAAGAGGATCATTCACATAAAACACTAATGTGAATCTTTGGTAGATTTTCTTATCCACTGTTCAAGGTAAAATATCAAAATTCATCATTACTAGTATTGTTAAAATTTAAGACATTATTTCATGAGGATACTATCCTGCAATTAGGAAGACTGTGTTTCAAAACCACACACTTGTGCTAGAGAGATGCATTAGCTGTTAAGAGCATTGGCTGCTCTTCCGGAGGGCCAGGGTTCAGTTCCCAGGACCTGTGTGGTGGCTTACAAGGTCCATAACTCCAGCTCCAGAAGTTCTGGCACCTTCTTGTGACTTCTACAGATACCAGGCATGCATCCAGGCATTTATGCAGTATACTTACATACATGCAGGCAAAACATTTATACACATTAGAAAAAAAAAAAGAATAGGGTGCTTGAACCTCAATACCTTCATGCATAAAATCATATGTTAAGTATGAGATGAAAGATGAAGATAAAGCCATCTATAAAAACAACAGAAAACAATAAAATACTCATCTAACAAAAGAGCTCCTCTCAACTTGAGTAAAACAAATACTTCTTGCCTTCCCTATTCAGACAGATTAGAGGGAACCATCTCCCCTTAGAGCAGAAGTTAAGCCCTGCTAAAGCACTATTAAACACTTCTTAGGGCTGGAGAGATGGCTCAGTTGTTAAGAGCACTTACTGATATTACAGAGGATCCGGGTTTTGTTCCCAGCACTCACATGCTGGCTCACAACTGTCTGAAACTCCAGTTTTGATGCCTTCTTTTCCTCTTCATGGGCACCAGCCTTATACATGGTACACATACTTTTATACAGGCAAAACACTCATACACATAAATCTAAAAACTTTTAAAATGAAAAATATATCCATTAAGTTACTTAATTTTAATAAGCCTTTATTCCATGCACTTACTTTAATATTTCATTTTTCCTTTAAATAAGCTAAGATGTTGGGCAATTTGGTGATTTGTCTCCTGATAGATGTTAGACCTTTTCCTGGTGTCCCAGTTTGTTTAAGGGAAGGACTATCAACCAAGCTGTCAAGTGGACTGTCTTCATGCTAGCACTCTTTAGACATCTTGTGGAAACTACATTGTGATCTCAGTGCTTGCTAACAAAGCACAGCTCTGTCCCTAGAAGGTACTATTCCAGCTACAAGTGCTTCAAAAGAGTTTGTGTCAGACTTTTGACAACCAAAACCTCAGTGACTTCTAGATGAACCTGTAGCCACTTTTACTCAGGCCAGAAGGGAAGCATCTGCACTGATGGTCCAGCAGAAAAACTGATTGCTACAGTCCTTTTTAGCAAGAATATTTGCTGTGATTTGCTGCCCCCTTGTGTTGCAACATGAGACCCGACAATGAAAGGCCTCTGTCTTTTTTTCAGTCTACTTTTGATTTTTATCATTAGTGAAGAAGACTGAGCTCCTAGCACAAAGGTTGACATCAGCAGTGGCACCAGCAGAAAGTAATGAAGGCAGCAAAGGCAGTGTCAACTTCACTACAAAGGAGACAGTAGTGGCAGGAGAACTAGTGATGACGATCAGAGCGAATGACACAAGGCTGTGGAGATTGGAAGGTAAGAAACTGAAGGCACTACTTGCCACAAGAGCTCCAAGGAGCTGTCAAACATTCAGGACAAAGGGTCACAGACATCGAAGGCTCAAGAGACACAACATTAACTAGTGTAGAGGGCTGAGACTCCCAACACCCTGGCTGCTAAAGGCTGAGGGTTCCAGCACCTGTTCCAAGAGCTGTAACATTAGGAAGAACTGCTTGCTGGCTGTCTGTTTCCCTGGTTATCAATGCTAGAAGAGGTTTAGGCTAGCTTCTAAATACTGGGGATGCTGGTGGAAAAAGCACAGAGCTACAATCCCGATTGCCTGAAGCTCTAAGTCACTAGATTTTAAAGCCTGGAACAATAGGCCCTGGGCCTGCCAGAAGAGTCCTCAAGCCTTAGAACTCAAGGGCTGAGGACTGTCAACACCGGGAGAATCTCCTTGCCTACTCATAATTCCTATCAAGGAAAAGCAAAGGACCCTAGCCAGCTGACTGGTAACAATAATTTTTAGACTTACTTTTATTTTTATTTGTGTGTAACTGCCAAAGAGGGCACTGGATCCTCTGGAGTTGGAGTTACAGGTAATTGTAATTTGTCTAATATGGGTACTGGGAACAGAACTGAGAGCCTCTGGAAAAGTTTCGAGGGCCTTATACATGTTGTCAACCCAACACATGGTTTTTCATCTAAGAATAAACATAAATAAATAAAATAAAAAGAAAAAGACTACAGTTACTTCTTTCTGTTTGTTCTTTGTTTTTGTTTGTTTTATTTTTGAGATAGGGTTTCATTTTAGGCCAGGCTGACCTGGCCATTTGTAGCTCAGACTTAACTGTGATTCTCCTACATCAGCCTCCCCAGTCCTGGGATTACAAGCACGAGCTTCCTCACTGAGCTGCAATTATTTCTAATACAGTTGTGTGTGTGTGTGTGTGTGTGTGTGTGTGTGTGTGTATTTAATAGATGTAAATTATATCTGATATATATGATATTTGATTTTAAGCATAACTTTCAGAAACCTACCATATATCATCGAGAGGAAAAGCAGAACTAGAGAAAAGTTTAACACATCAAGAGTCTACTAACCTTAACCCATTGAACAGCTGTTTGGATTTATCCAAAAGATAACAGAAATCTGTAACTGTCTTCCGCTCTCCCTGTGGGATGTCATCTTCAGCACCTCCAGAGGACATGGTTTCTTTAAGAGTAAATTCAGTCCTGTAAGAAAACATATGCTCATTTATTTACTCAGTTGGTGAACACAGGGTGGAAGTAGGCCCTAGTTACAGCAGCTGACGGCAGTGTTGTCCCCTCCCAAGACAGAGAATTCTTTTAATTATTCAAATAATCAAAACATGTAAGATGTGTTGGAAAGTAAATGATCTCATACTGGTAGTGTTAAAAACTGTTGGAAACATACACAAAACCATTTTTAATGTTCTTTCATCTGATAACTATAATTTGAATTTCTATTCTATTGCAGGCATTTGGTCTGTTTAATAATCTGAAATACTGATCCTTTTACCTATTTTCCCAATTTGATTCTGTAAATCCATCCTAGAAAATAATCTTTCACATCTTCTCCATATTTTATTATAACAATTAAAACCTAAAAACAATATAATGAGTCTAAAGAGTGAACCAGGGAAATATTCCACAGACTACAAATCCTAGTACTTACCCTATAGCTGACTTTCACTTAAGGTGAAGGTGGGGACTGAAGTGATATTCCAGCACCCACACAAAAAGCTGAGCATAGTGGTACACATTCGTAATCCCAGAGGTAAGGAGTAAGAGATGCGCAGACCTCTAGGAATGGCTGGCTAGCCAGAGCTGGCCAGCTTTAAGTTCCAGTGAGAGACCCTATTTCGAAAAACAAGGAGGACAGCACCTAACAAATGACAGCCATCACACACATGGGTACCAGCACACAAATGAACACAAACACACATATAGCATGTGTACACACACACCCTAAAAAAAAGTGAGGCAATGAGTATAAAAAGGATAAAAATTCTCTCTCACACAGAGATATACACTAAAACTGTACTTTTTGATATGTCTAGCAATGGGACTCAATGGGGAAAGAGCTTGCTGTCAAGCCTGATGATCTGAGTTAGATTCCAAGAACCCCTATAGGGTAAAGATGAGAACCAAGTCCCATAAATCATCCTCCAATCCCCCACCCATTAAAAAAAATTAACCTACATTTTATTGAATACAAGCTATCTTTATATGTGATCAGTTATATTAACCAGCCATTTAAAAAAGGTAACCTGTACTAAATTAAGACACACAACAATAACTCATTTTGTTTACAAAGACAGAACTTCCTGGGACAACTCAGTGAAATCTGGTCCCCAGTGTAGGGAGACAAAAAGACAAGAGTAGACAAGGGTCAGAGATCAGAGCAAGAAGTAAGGATATAATTACTTTTTAAATTAAAAATAAAAAGATTCATTTTATAAATGTATTTTTTAAATTTGCATATGTGCATGTGTGTGTGTGTGTGGGGGGAGGGATATGTATACATGAGTGCAGGTACGTAAGACCAGAGATACTGGATCTTCTGAACCCGAGTTACAGAGGTGGCCGTGAGCTGACATGAATTCTGGGAACCAAACTCATTGTCCTCTGGAAGTGCTCTTAACTGCTGAGCCATCTTTCTAGCCCCTGGTAGTTATTTTAATGAACTTTTTTTCTCTCCAACATTATCTGGAACAGGCAACAGTGGATGCAAAGCAGGAAAACTACCAGCAGACCTAGAGTAGTCAAAAGCCTACTGGGTAACACAAAGCTGTCACTGGAGACAGAAGGTGGTGAAGCCTTGTTTATTTATTATTTGTTTATTTATTGGTTTTTTGAGACAGGATTGCTCTGTGTAGCTCTGACTGTCCTGGAACTAGCTCTGTAGACCACGCTGGCCTCGAACTCACAAAGATCCATTTGTCTCTGCCTCCCAGGTGCCAGGATTAAAGGTGTGCACCACCACCGTCTGTCTTATTATTTTTTAATCATGTGTATATGTGTGTCTATGTTTATGTGAGTGTTTGCCATGTGTGTGGGTGCCAATGGAGTTCAGAGATGTTGGATACCCTGGGGCTGTAGTTACAGGCAGCTCAGCTGTCCAATATGGGTATGGGGAATTGAACTCAGTCCTCTGGAAGACTTAGCTCTTAACTGCTGAGCCATCTCTCCAGCCCTGAAGTAATTTTTAACATTCACGGTCAGTACTGGGTGGTTTTTGCATGTTCCCATGTTCTGTTACCCTACTGCTCTTCTCATTTCATGGACAGAGGAAAGAGATCATGAGTAGCTTTGTTCCTAAGAAGGGAGTTCAAATCTTAATGTGAAAGACCTTGACCCTGGTAAATCTCCCAATACATGCCTACAACCTGTCCCTTCATTTCCTAAGCACAGCAGGAGAGGCATAAACCAAGCTATAGCTTTCCTGACTCCATCTCATATTCTCATCAATGAAGGTTGCTAATGTCCATAGGAAAGATGACTTCACAGGAGGAAAAAAAGTAAATAGAATAAAGCTCACTAAGGGAGAATATTAGAAACAAAGCAGGTAGAAATGTTATTATAAAACAAATATAATCACCGAAATAATAAACTTGAAGGGTTGAAGAGCAAGATGGAGATTTCAAAACAATTCATAATCTATATAAATGCCAGCTTTAAGGCAGTCTGCCAAAAGTAATCAGGAAGAGATGAGGCATAAGTCAAGGGATATAAGGACTAGAGTGGCAAGAAAAATCAATATCCATGTAATAGTGTATATGAACATAAAAGCTGCACAAGGAAAAAGAAAACAGTTGCAAAAATATCAATACATTTCCTAGAATGAAAAAAAAATAAGATCTCAGACTGAAAAGACTCTAAGAATGTCCAACAACTAACTAGACAGAGAGACAGAGACAGAGAGACAGATATCCCACAGCTAAAAATCAAACATCAAAGTAAAATCTAAGAAATAGGGAAATACACAATTAAAAATCAGCATTAGCTGAAATACTGAAATGAAAAGCAGTAGTCTATTGGGCATAGTAATGCACATGCCTGTAACTCTACTGAGGAAGAAGTTGAGGCATGAGGACTGGGAGTTCAAGACCAACTTGGCCCACATGATAAGAACCTTTATCAGGGCCGGGTGGCCTTTAATCCCAGCACTTGGGAGGCAGAGCCAGGAGGATCTCTGTGAGTTCGAGGCCAGCCTGGTCTACAGAGTGAGTTTCAGGAAAGGTGCAAAGCTACACAGAGAAACCCTGTCTCGAAAAACCAAAAAAAAAAAAAAACAAAAAACAAAAAAACCAAAAAAAAACCTCTATCAAAACCAAAGGCAGTAGTCTGCTGGCTGATCCTTCTCCCACCATCTCTATCTTATCCCCCAATACAACAGTTTGCATCTCTGTGAGCTGTATGTTGAATATTTTCTCTTATGGTTCTACACAAGAAACTTTTCTTGTTGCTGCTTGATTTGTCTGTTGTTGATAATTACAAATTTGCAATAACAGCAAGAAGATTCTAGTTTTAGTACAGCTCCCAGAAATCCTCTTTATGTCATTAGTTATATTCTTATGTATATAATTATTTGAAGCTATATAAATTTATCTTTCAATTAAGTACTTTTTGGCTAAATATGTAACAAATGGGGGTTTACTTTTTTTGTATATATACACATGTGACTGTTGTATACGGATCAAGTGCATGCAAGCCTGTAGAGATCAGAAGAGGCATTGGGTCACTTGGAACTAGTTGTTACATGAAGTTGTGAGCTGTCACGTGGGCACTGAGAACCAAACTCAGGTCCTTTGCAAGAGCAGTAAATGCTCTTAATCTCTGAGCCATCTCTCCATTACCAACAAGTAATAAGTGCTTATTTGGGAACCTTTCTTAAAATGTATATGTGTGTTTATGATGTGTATGTGTGTGTGTGTATGTCTGTGTGTCTGTGTATGTGGTTGAAAATACTATGGCATGTGTGTAGCACCCTCCACCTTCCATCTTTTTTGAGACAGTATCATTTTACTGTTCAATGCTACACCCATCATGCTAGCTGGCACAAGAGCTTCGAGAAATTGTCTCTGTCTCCTACTGCACTGGGATTACAGATGCTTGCTACCACATCCTGCTTTACATAGAGAAAATGTACCTAGCAAAATCCTGCTTCAAATAAGCAAGCCAACAAACCCAGCTCTTCATACTTAAATATAAACAGGAATCAGAACTTCTACTTTATGAGTACTATAAAGGAAAGGAAAGGCAAAGTGAACACAAATTCCAGATATTCACTCTCTAAGTGAAGAAGTTATGTTTTTGATTTTTAATGCCTAACACTGAAAGGGAATATTTGGTTCACCTAAAGCAGTGGTTCTCAACCTGTGAGTTGTGACTCCTGGAGTAGGGGGTGGGGGGTGGAGGGGGTTGAAAGACCCCTTTCACAGAGTCACATATCAGATATCCTGCATACCAGATATTTACATTAGAATTCATAACAGTAGCAAAATTACAGTTATGAAGTAGCAGTGAAATAACTTTATGGTTGGGGGTCTCCATTGTTAGAGCCCAGGTGCTCCCTCAGCCCGCTTCAGTGCCAACAGTCATGTCATCACAGCCAACAAATGTGACAAGGTCCCCACCATCACAGACTGCTCTCTTGCTGTCTGTCTCTCTTGTCCCTGCTCTGAGACAGCCTTTCTCACCCCCTACAATAAATCTCTCGTGTGAGATCTGTTGTATGGTGTGATCTTTGCAGCATGCCTTGGCCCTGCTAAGGTACTCCTGTTGCTAAACCCTAATGACCACAGCAGGAGTCACTGCATTAAAGGGTCAGAACACTGCCCTAAAGGAACTCCCTTTCTGTGGTGATATTGTGTTCCCCAAAATATTTTGTACCCTAATAAACTTATCTGGGGTCAGAGAACAGAACAGCCACTAGATAGAGAGGCCAGAAAATGGTGGCACACACACCTTTAATCCCGATCACACGACAGGCAGATCTCTGTGTGTTCAAGTATACAGCCAGGCATGGTGACTCACACCTTTAATCCCAGGAAGTGATGGCAGAAAGCAGAAAGGTATATAAGGCATGAGGACCAGGAACTAGTGTCTGGCTAAGCTTTCAGGCTTTCAAGAAGCCGTTCAGCTGAGATCCATTTGGATAAGGCATCCAGTCTGAGAAAACAGGATCAGCTGAGATATTGACAAGGTGAGGTGGCTGTGGTTTGTTCTGCTTCTCTGATCTTCCAGCATTTACCCCAATACCTGGCCTTAGGTTCGATTTCATTAATAAGACCTTTTAAGATTCGTGTTACACCTTTCTCTTATTTGCACAAAGGACCTGTTAAGGCCCCTATACCTCTTAAGAGATTTCTTTTAAGGTAGAATCTGTATCTACAACTGTGGCTTAAATGAGAACAGCCCCCATAGGCTCATATACTTGAATACAGTTACTGGGAACTGTTAGGGAAGGATTAAAGAGATATGGCCTTGTTGGAGGAACGTGTCACTGCAGATGGCCTTTGAGATTTCAAAAGACCCCACTATTTCTGGTGTGCTCTTTCTGCCTCCAGAGTTTTTTTGAGATGTGATTTCTCAGCTGTTCCTCCTGCCATGCCTTCACTGGCCATCAGGAACTCTGAACTCTAATCCTCTAAAAACCATAGGCCCAATTGAACACTTTCTCGTGTAAGTTGCCTTGGTCTTAGTGTTTTATCACAGCAATAGAGAAGTCACAAAAACAGCTATCATCAAAGTGGTACCAATAGGCCTGTCAACTGATAAGTGGCTTACATAGTCAGCAACTATATAGCAAGAACTTACCAGCCATGGTAAAGTGGTCAAGAGAGAGGGAGAGAGTAAGGGAGCATTTAATTATACTATAATAAAGGTAGTCAACATTTTTACTAAGGAAAAAAAGATCAAGCTGGGCATGGTGATACATGTCTATAATCCCAGCACTAGGGAAGCTGAAGCAGGAAGATCTCCAGTTTGAGGCCAGCCTGGTCTACATAGAGAAAGGCTCCCTCAAACAAAAATAATGACAACAAGCAGCCAAGCAAGCAAGCAAGCAAGCAAGCAAACAGCAACAACAACAAAAACCAACCAAACAAACAAAAAAACCAAACCAAAAACAAAACCCCAAACAAACAAACAAATCAAAACCCAAACAAAACAAAAAACAGAGCTGGGATGTAGTTCAACTGATTGAGTGTTCCTTAGCATGCATGAAGCCCTGGTCTACTCCCAACACCAAATTAGCCATGCATGGTGACAAATGCTAGTAATCCCAGAACAGACTGGGATATGTGAGACGTGTTTCAAAACTTTAAAAACAAAGAGAATAGAGGAGAGCAGAGGGCAAGGAAGGAGAAAAAACAAAACAAAAGAAAAAACCAAGACAAAAGGGAAAAGAAAAAGAGACTTCTGGGTAACAATCAGCTAACTTTGAAGTAAGAATCAATCATCTGCTCCAGAATTCCCTCTGTTCCTGATGATCTTGAACCTCTAGAGGGTCAAAATGGCCACAAAGAGGCCAATGCCATAAAAGAGAGAAGGCAGAAATACCGAGGAAGAGTTCCCTGCAGAGAATGGGGTGTCAGACTGATTAAACCCCTTCCCTTGGGCGGAGAGAGTTAAGCTCAGCTAAGATCACTTGTTGCTCTTGCAGAGGACCCTGGTTCATTCCCAGCACCCACATGGTGACTCATAACCATCTGCTACTCCAGTTCTGGGGGATCTGATGCCCTTTTCTGACCTCAACAGGTACCAGGCACATACATGGTACACAGAACATGCAGGCAAAACACTCATACACATGTAAAAAAACAAAAACAAAAATCAAAACCAAAACAACAACAACAGAAAAACTCTTCCCTGAACAATCAAGCCTTACCCCTTGCCTAGGCTCCACTCTGTACAAAGTAAAGGCCTGTCCTTAAACAGGCACTAGTAACTTTCGGACAATTTAGAAATTAGTAAATTAGCTGAAGTGCCAACACTTCCACACAACTTTTCTAGATTCCCCCTACCAGAAACATTTGCTTTTCTCTGAATTTTTGAATGACTTCTCATATAGCTTTATGGTGATATTTTATTTGTACTGAAATGTGATTTTATTTGTATGTTAATAAATAAAGTTGCCTGAGGGTCAGAGCTAATAGCAAGCCATAGCAGAGCTGGGTGTTCGTGGTGCACACCTTTAATCCCAGCACTTGGTAGGCAGAGCTTGGTAGATCTCTGTGTGGTCAAGGATACAGCCAGCATTGAAGATACACACCTTTAATCTCAATACCAACCATAGAAGATCTGGAGGTCTGTACAAACAGGCAGTGACGAGGCAGTCATGTGGTTGGGTTTACAACCAATGAGAAGGCAGAACAGAAAGTCTATATAAAGACAAACACACAGGAAGTAGGTCTCTCTTGGCTGAAGAGGCTAGCTGCAGCAGACGGGTAAGGCTCTTAGCTCTTATCTCTTGGCTTTCTTCTTTGCATTGGTTCTGTGTTTCTTATTTAATAAGATGGTTGGTTACATCTACATAGCTTAGCTGCTTTTCATTATGAATACTTGTGCATACCCTTGCTTCCCTTACTAAATTGTAAGTTTTTTGAGTTACTACCTGTGTGAGATAACTTCTGCAAAGGCCCTTGTACGAGTGCTTTGAAAACAGTTCCCAGACAGCTCCAACAGGAACTGGTCACGGTAGGTACAAAGGTCAGTGAGTGCCTCTCCAAGGTAGGCACTATCTCATGGCAGAGACTGTGTGAGTGTTAGAAATCCAAGAAGGCTAGGAGTAAGGAAAAGGGGCTGTAGCCAACTTGGAAATCTAAAAGCTGCAGAGGCTCATCCCAGTGGGAATGCCAAATAGCAAGTCTTATAAGTGTGGACAAAGGTCAGTCTTCCCAGAAAGAAAGAAGTCAGCCATTAGCCTGACCTAACTGGTACATGGAGCATGTGAAGATTTTGTAAAGACAAAGCGTTAGCAACACTTCTGATCTAGCCAGGAAGTTGTGGTGCACACCTTTAATCCCAGCACTTGGGAGGCAGTCAGGCAGATCTCTCTGTGTTCCAGGCCAGCCTGGTCTACAGAGTGATTTCCAGGACAGCCAGGGCTACACAGAGAAACCCTGTCTTGAAAACAAAACAAAACAAAACAAAAACAAAAACCCACAAACAAACAAAACCAGATCCAAAAAGAGGCAGATTAACTATGGCATTTGGTAGAGCAGTGTATATTTTACAAAAACAGGTATTATTTGGGAGAAAGAGGCAACATGGAAGAATGGATACGGGCACAAATACCAAACTCTGCTGAAACCCTGGCTATGCCACTAACTACTCAAATATAGCTGGGCAACCTTGCTAAGTTGTTTAACTCAGGCCTTGACTTCCCATCACGTAAAATGGGGATAATAATAGGGACCTGCTTCTTAGGAGTTGTCAAGATTAACTGAAAATATACTTATAAAAGAGTCAGCATATAGTAAATGTTATCTAAATGCATGTACCACATGTTAATCTGAATAATTTTCTCTATGAAGGTTGTGGAACTAAATGAGCATGATTTACTGTTGTAAATAAATTATGTTGTCGTAGCTAGGTGGTGGGGGCACATGCCTTTAATCCCTTTAATCAGGAGGCAGAGGCAGGTGGATCTCCGTGAGGCCAGAGTGGTCTACAAAGCGAGTTCCAGGATAGCCAGAGCTGTTACACGGAGAAACCCTGTCTCTAAAAAGAAAAGAAAACAAAAACAAACAAACAAAAAATTATCTTGTTGCAATTATGTAATGCCAATTGTGCTGACTGACATTCCATAAAAATACTGAGGCATGTAGATGGCTAAAAATACTGAAGGCATGCTAATATGGAGAACTCTAAGGTGTGGTTCTTGTACTCAAGAAACTCATCAACAGGCAAGGTGTGGTGGTGCACACTTTTGATTCTAGCACATCTTTAATCCCAAATAGAGGCAGGTAGATTTGTGAATTCAAGACCACCTTGTCTACAGAGCTAGTTTTAGGATAGCCAGGGCTACTTAGAGAAACTCTGTTTCCAATAAAACAAACAAACAAGCAAAAAAAAACTAGTAAAGTGAATGATGCCTACAGAGACATTCCTAATTTATAGTCCCCAGTAGCCACTGTTACACGGAAAATCTGAAAGATAACTCAGATAAAGACTGAAAAAGACACGAAAGGCTATCTCATCTGAAATATAGACATGATAAAAATGAAGGTGGATGGAGAGATGGCTCACTGTTTAAAGGGCACTTGCTGCTCTTGAAGAAGACTCTGAGTTCAGTTCCCAGCACCCATGTCAGGCAGCTCCCAACTGTCTTTAACTTCATCTCCAGGGAACCCAAATCTGTCTTCTTACTTCTGAAGGCAACTGCACCCATGTACACACACACACACACACACACACACACACACACACACACACACACACACACACCACACAGTACAGTTGGGCATATCTTTAACCCCAGCACTCAGGAGATAGAGGCAGGCAAATCTCTTTCTGAGTTTGAGGCCATTCTGGTCTATGTAGTGAGTTCCAAGCCAGCCAAGGCTATATAATGAGACTTTGTTTAAAAAAAAAAAAAAGGAAGCTTTAAAAAGGAAAAATGAGCATTGTATTATTTGTATGACATATCCAAAAGCACCCTAAGGCTGACAAGATGGCTCAGTGGATTAAAGCAGTTGCTGTGAAAGAAAGAAAACTTGACTTGAATTACATCCCTGGAATCTTTCAAAAAGCTGCATGATAGGTGTTGGCTACAGTTTATAACCCCAGCATTCCTACTTAGATGGGAAGCGGCCAGTTAGTCTGGAGCAAGTAGACCAGCAAAATCAAGAGAGACCCTGCCCCCACAAGGTTCAAGGAGAAGAGAGAATGACCAAAAGTTGTCCTTTGACCTCGACAGGGTTGTCAACACACACACACACACACACACACACACACACACACACACACACACACACACACACACACCCAGGATCAGGAGAGGAGATGTAGATACAGATGAAATAAAATTAGCCAAGAATTCATAAATATTGAATTTAGGTGGTGAGTACATGAGAAATAATTTCATTTCTGTAAGTTTAACTAAGGAAAGTTTGTTTTTTCTTTCAGTGTTATCTATAGTATTTTATAAGTACATTTCTTCCTATCCTTCCATTTACGTATATGTGAAGATGCCTGTGTCAATGCTTACCTATCATCAGAGATGGGTATGATTTGGGAGAACTTTTTTATCTTTGGACTTTCTATGTTGAATAATCAAGTGAAAAATAAATAACAAAGTACTTGAGAAAATTCTTTAACATTGTGTTTCTCTACCTTGGCACAACTTAACATTTTAGGGTAAATAATTCATTTTTTTCTGCAAAAAATTACATTGTGTGTTTCTGTGTATATGTGTATGTGTACATGCATGCATGGGCCACAGCACATGAACAGAAGTAAGAGAATAACTTGTGGGAATTGGTTTACTTCCACATTTACATAGGTTCTGGGGACTCAACTTAGGCCATCAGCCTTAGCAGCAAGTACTTTTACCCACTGAGACATCTCACCAGCCCACCAAATAATTCTCTGATGGGGCGACTATTCTGGTGGAAGCTCCACCTCAATCTCCCTCCCTCAACTTTCTCTCCCCAAACCCTGCCTCATCTCAGAAAGCCTGCCAAACACAGCTCCTCCCCCAGAGATGCTCAAGACCACTCCCACAGGGTATTTAAACTGCCGCCCAGAAAACAGACACATGTTTTTTCAGTCTCTCTTTCCCATCTCCTCTCTGGGTGGGGTGGGAGGGTGGAAAATCACCTGGGAGTGCTGTACCCATTAAACCTGGGCTTTTTCTAATTAGGTTTGATTTAAATTGCTGTGTTGGAGAGGCTTATTGAGGGGCTGATTTTCACCCACTGGCCCAGGACCTTGTAGTGGGAAAACATCCTTCTCCCTGACACCTGCTCTCTGCCAGACTAAGATTGGCTTTTGCCTTGGTAAGTTGTCCTTTCCAAGTCATTGCCTTAAGAGGCCTGGGGCCTCATTCGATTTTCGGGGCATCCTGCCAAAGACAGGGTCTTGCCCAGGCCCCTGACCTGTTACAGGAGCAAAGACCTGCCTTTGTTCTGTGGGACCCCTTCTGTAGAAGACGTTCTGTTCAAAGGAATTTTCCACACACCCTTTTGCCCAAAGTCGACCACAGTGGATGCACTGCATTAGGCTTTGGGTCCCAGCATAGACTTGTGAAATGGGCACCTGCAATTTGAAGCCAGATCTCCAAACGCCTTTGGGGTGTCTTTTACAAAACCTATTCAAATTGGGGCTATCTGATTCCATCAGTCCTGAACAGCTGATTTCTCTGAGCAATAAGGCCAGTCCACAATATGCTCTTCATAACCAGTCAAAGTGGCCACCAAAGGGGACCTTGGAATTTTCCATCTTCTGTGATCTTGAAAATTTTTGTCAGTATAGAGATAATTGAACAGAACTGCCCTGTGTCCACAGGTTTTGGGTTCTGTGTTCCTGCCCTCCCTAAAGCAGCCAGTGTCCCACAGAACTGGTCTTGTTGGCCAGGGTCACTGCACCTCTAGACTCCTGCCTATCTGGGAACTGGGACCTTGAAAATTCTGCTTTCACCATGCTGCCAGGGACACTGGCCCCTCCCCACTCCTCTGAACCCTGCCTACCCATCTCCCTCTTCCGCTAACACATGTTCCTTTCAGTGGCCAGCATTCCTCACATTCCTCCCTCTATCCACCTTCTTTCCCCTCTGGGACAAAGGTCCAAGACCAAATTCCTCCTCCTTACCTGCCTTCCTGTCCTCCCCTCCTTCCCACAGGCACAACCTATGTCCTGGTCTCCTTCACTGGCCTAATGCCCCCAAATCCTCCCCAGTCTCCTCATACCCAGTCTCGCCAGACTTGACCTCCTCTGCCCTCTCCAAGAGGTAGCTGGAACTGATGGAATTGTTCGAGTTCATGCTCCCTTCTCTCTTGAGGACCTCTCACAAACAGAAAAGTGGTTGGGTTCCTTCTCTTTATATCAAGGAGTTTTGTTATCTGTCCCAAGCCTATGATCTGACCTGGCATGATCTCTATGTGATCCAGGCCTTCACTCTCACTCCTGAGGAGCGAGGGAGTTCAGGCAGCAGTTAGTGTGCAGATCAGACCCACCAAGTGGATAATATGGTCCTTGTGGTTCTTCTGTGTGAAGATGCCAGCTACAGAGCCCTACTGGGGCTAACAACTGGGTCAAAACAGACAACAAAGAAGAGACCTTATGTTTCGTTGCCTCCTCCAAGGTATGGAAATGGTTTTGGACAAAGTTGTTAATTTTGATAAGCTCCAAGACATTGATTACAAGATCATGGTTTAGTATACTCGCCTTGACCCAGGCTCCCCAGCGTGAGCCATAGTCCTGGCCACCTGTTTGATTTCTCAGTCAGCACCAGATATTAGAAACAAATTAAAAAAGGCTGATTAGGGTCCTCAAGCCCCTCTACAGGAATTGGTGAAAATGGCTTTCAAAGTTTTTAATGCCAAAGAAGAGGCAGCTGAGTCATCCTGACAGACAAGACTGAAACAGAAGCTAAGCTCTAAGCCCAAGCCTAAGCAGCTGCTCTGAGGCCACCAGGGCCCCCACAAGGGGGACAAGGCTCCATCCAGCTGCAGCTCAACCCAACTCAATTCTGCCAGAAGCCTGCTTCAAATGCTGCCAGGAAGGCCACTGGTCACAGTATTGTCCTAACCCCCAGCCACCCAGGAGACAATGCCCTGTCTGCCGACAGCCTGGAAACTGGAAATCAAGTGCTCCCATGCAGGCTCGTCCTCTGTGCCAACAGAGGTCCAGACTAACCAACACCTGGCATCTGAGACTCTTCCAGCCTTAGTATTCCTCAGCCTGGCAGAATGACATGTGGTCTAGACTTGGTGACTCCCATTGTCCTCTCTGAGCCTAGCATGATGCTGCAGGTAGTGGGTAAGTCCACTGACTTTCTATTGGACATGGGAGCTACCTATTCTGTTTTAACATCTCACTGGCGTCCTACAGTTCCCTCGCCAATTTCTGTCACAGGGGTGGGTAGGATCCTTTCCTTCCCACTTAAGACCCTGTCACTTTCCTGCATTCTTGCAGGGCGATTCTTCTCACACCCTTTCCCAGTCATACCTGCTTGCCTCTCACCCATGCTTGGGTCATGATATTCTCAGCCGCTTTGGGGCCATACTCACCTTGGCCCCCACACTGTCTCCTGAGTCCCACTTTCTTCTCCCCTTAATAGCCTCACAAGTTCCTACCCCAGACTGTCTTGTCCCTACCCTCCCTTATCCAGTGGATCCCCAAGTATGGGATACCTTAACTCTAGTGGTGGCTACTTACCACCAGCCAGTTCTAATTCACCTTAAGGATCCTTCTTCCTTCCCTTCCAGACCCCAGTTTCCTATTTCTGAAACCTATCACTGAGGCCTTAAGCTTATTATCATCTGCCTTTTATCTCAGGGACTTTTAATTCCCATTGACTCACCCTGCAACAACCATTCTTCCCGTGTATTTGCCCTCTGAGGCTTACCGTTTAGTTCAAGACCTCTGCCTCATTAATGAGGCAGTTATTCCAACACACCCAGTGGTTAACAACCCATACAACCTCCTGTCTAACATTTCTCCTGCCACCTTCCACTTTACTGTTCTGGACCTGAAAGGTGCCTTCTTTACTTCCTCTTTGCCTTCACCTGGGAGGACCCCAACACCCAGTCCTCCAGACAGCTTACATGGACTGTTCTCCCTCAGGGTTTTTGGGACAGTCCCCCATTTCTTTGGCCATGCCTTGGCTCCGGATCTCTCCACCTTTGACACTGGTCCTAAAACACTCATTCGATATGTAGATGACCTCCTTCTCTGTAGCTCCACTCTGCCTCTGCACCAACAGGCAACCTCTTTGCTCCTGAACTACCTCAGCTCCCTAGGATATTGTGTTTCCCCATCTATGGCTCAGTTATGCTCTCCCACTGTGGTGTATTGGGTGTTCAACTCAGCCCCGAGTATAAGACCCTCTGACAGGGTCCAAGCCCTGCAGGATTTACAGTCCCCTGACCACTGCAAACCAGATTCTCTCATTTTGGGGCCTGATGGGATTCTTCCTTCACTGGATCCCTAACTTTGCCATTTCGGCCAAGCACCTTACCAGGCAGCCGGAGAGACTCTCAAGGGGCCCCTCATGCACCTGGCCACTGTCTGCCGCCAGCCACTTCTCTTTACTGTGAGATGCAATTTTAACAGTCCCCACCCTAGCTCTTCCAGATCCTTCTTGACCTTATCACCTTTATACAGATGAAAGGTTGGGAGTGGCCACCAGGGATCTAGTCCAACCAGTTGTGCCTTTGGACTGGGCCATGGCATTCTTGTCCAAACAACTGGACCCCATGGTCTGTGGATGGTAGCCATGCTTGAGAGCCTTAGCAGCAGCGGCTGAACTCACTCGGGAAGCTCTCAAGTTCCAGCCAATTACAGTTCACACCTCCTGACAGATGTGTGCTAAGGCCAATCCACAGGGGGCCATCTAGATTTGTCAGCCTCTGCACCAGTTTCAAGGAGACCAACTGGATGGATAGAAGTCTCTCCCACCTCCAGGGAAACAGCAGATGTGGTGGCCCAAGTACTCCTGGACCACATCATCCCTAGATTTGGCCTGCCACAGACCATACAAAAGGCCAAAGGCCATACAAAAGACCAGCCTTCACTTCCAGGGTCATGGAGCTCGTGTTGGAGACTCTCAGCATTTCCTGGAAGCTTCACATTCCCTATTTCCACAATCCTTGGTAAAGGTGGAAGGGGCCAAAGGACTCATCAAACCACAGCTCACCAAGTTCTCCATTGAACTCAGCTTATCTTGGCCTTCCTTTCTCCCCATTGCCCTTACCATGCTGTACTACAGGCCTGAGCCCTTCTGAACTCCTTTACGAAAGGCCCTTCCTCCTCAATCACCATCTCCTGGCCCACACTCTTCCACTGGCCAGTTACCTCTCCTACCTCTCCCTTCTGAGGTCCCTTCTCTGTTTACATGCTGACAGTTATCTCCCTGCCCCCACACCAACAGACCCAACTACCCCTGAGCCTGCCTCACTCTCCCCCGGGAGGGGGGGGGGACGGGCAGGGTCAGGGGACAGGGACAGAGTACTCCTCAAACAGCTAGCTCCTAAGTCTCTTGAGTCCTGATAGACAGGACCCTACACTGTGATCCTTACCACCCATTCAGCTGCCAAGCTTCTGGGACATTCATGCTGGTACCATCTCTCCAGGCTCAAGCGGGCACCTATTCAGGATACATGTCCAGCAGCTGGGACCCTCCATCATATGATTTTCCAAGATGTCCCAATGAAAGGCCTATCTATTCTTCTGCCTTGAGCATTCATCTTTGTCTGTACAACTAGGGCAGATGTTAATAATCCCTAGCAACTTGCCTTTTCTGCTTCCTTAAGAAACAAATGCTTGAGGTCTCCAGGATGGGAGTTATCCGGATGCTTCTCTACTCACACCTGCTGCTGAGTGTGAACCCACCAACTCCCGACTCCCAGTCCCCACATTGTCCTATTCCTGAAGGAAGTAGCCAGACATGAACAGGCAGCCACCTCAATTCCCCTCCCTCCCTCTCTCTCTCTCTCTCTCTCCAAACCCTGCCTCATCTCAGAAAGCCTGCCAAACAGGGCTCCTCTCCCAGAGATGCTCAAGACCACTCCCACAGGATATTTAAACTGCCCCTCCCAGAAAACAGACAGTGGTTTTTCCAGTCTCTCTTCCCCATCTCCTCTCTGGGGGGCCGGAAAATCATCTGGGAGCACTTTACCCCTTAAGTCTGGGCTTTTTCTAATTAGGTTTGATTTGGTCTGATTTGGATTGCTGTGTTGGTGGAGAGGCTTATCGGGGTGCAGAAAGTTTTCAGTGACTATCATGGTATACTGTAGTGTAGAGCAGCATTCCTGGCTCTGACACACTAGATGCCAGCAGCACCACCACCCCTCCACCTGCTCTTGGCATGTCCAAAATCTAAAGGCAAAATCATCTACAGCTAACAACCAGTACATTTTCTGCTCCATAAATATGAACTCTCTAATCCTTAGGTCAACCTGCATATTTAATAGTTTCAACATGTTTTTCTTCCTTAGTCTTAATTCAGATATTAATGTCCTTTTAGTTTAGGCTACTTCAAGAGAAAAACCAATATTGATGTTGCAGATTTAGTGCTTCAACAAAAAAATGTACTGCTTCTGGCATTTCATCATTCATCTATTTAGAAAGGCTGAGACCACAGACTGTGAGCGCTACACAACACAGTAGCCTTCAAAAATGGAAGAAGACAGCCAGGCTGTGGTGGCGCACGCCTTTAATCCCAGCACTCGGGAGGCAGAGGCAGGCGGATCTCTGTGAGTTCAAGGCCAGCCTCATCTACAGAGTTTGTTCCAGGACAGGCACCAAAGCTACACTGAGCAACCCTGTCTCAGAAAAAAAAAAAAAAAAAAGGAAGATAGCACAGAAGGGTCTGTAACCCAATGTTCTTAAAACTACTACTACTCAACCTTTAGTCAAACTAAACAGCCCCCAAACAAGCCAGTCAAGCACACAGAGGGTACAGGATCATTGAGAAGGTTCTACTGTGGCACTGAATGGGGAGACTGGGAACTGAACTCGAGTCTTCTTCAAGAGCAGCAAGTGTCCTTTAAACAGTGAGCCATCTCTCCATCCACCTTCATTTTTATCATGTCTATATTTCAGATGAGATAGCCTTTCTTGTCTTTTTCAGTCTTTATCTGAGTTGTCTTTCAGGAAGTACCTAGGCCCTGCATGAAGTTACCTGTAAGAGACTGGCAGTGGTGGTGCATACCTTTAATCCCAGCACTCGGGAGGCAAAGCCACGTGGATCTCTGTGAGTTCAAAGCCAGTCTGGTCTATACAGCGAGATCCAGGACAGGCACCAAAACAACACAGAGAAACCTTGTCTCGAAAACCCTAATAAATTAAAATAAATAAATAAATAAATAAAAATAAATAAATAAAATGAAAATTTCTCAAGTAGCAATTTTCTCATGCTTCAGTAGTGAGAAAAACTTTAAAGATGAAGAAATAAAACTGTGATTCCTTGCCGGGAAGTGGTGGCTCACGCCTTTAATCCCAGCACTTGGGAGGCAGAGCCAGGTGGATCTCTGTGAGTTTGAGGCCAGCCTGGGCTACCAAGTGAGTTCCAGGATAGCCAGGGCTACAGAGTGAGTTCCAGGAAAGATGCAAAGCTACACAGAGAAACCCTGTCTTGGAAACAAAAACAAAAACACCCTGTGATTCCAGTACCTGACTTTTGTTTTCTGATACAGGGTCTCACTGTGGAGAGGCTGGTCTCAAATTCATGTGTGCAGCCACATCCAGCTAAACCTGACTCTGTTTAATATGTAAAGATACAGATTTTCAGAACTTACTAGGTAGTATAGATTGTGTGTGTGTGTGTGTGTGTGTGTGTGTGTGTAACTTTTTAGCCATTTCTGATTAGTCCCATCTGGAACTCACACTCTTAAGAGGCTTTAAAACTATTCTTATTGTTTTGAAACAAGGTCTCACGTAACACAGGTTGGATCTTAACTCCTAACTCTGCCATCACCCCTCTAACTGCTAGGATTGCAGGTGTGCACCACCACACCTGTAAGACTTAGATACTGTTTCCTTTCTTACTATTTTTAGTAGATGAATATGGGTTTGATTTACTTCAGATAACTAACAAGGCATGAAAGCTAAATTATGGGTTGGTTATCTTTTTTTTTTTTTTTTGGTTTTTCGAGACAGGGTTTCTCTATGTAGCTTTGCGCCTTTCCTGGAACTCACTTGGTAGCCCAGGCTGGCCCCGAACTCACAGAGATCCGCCTGGCTCTGCCTCCCGAGTGCTGGGATTAAAGGCGTGTGCCACCACCGCCAGGCTCTGCTTTTTTTTTTTTTAAAGGTGTCTGAAGCTCCTAGGCTCAAGTGATGCTCCTGCCTCCTGAGTAGATGGAATCCAGGTAGAAGCCACTGCACTCACTCCAGACTGCCCCCTCCCTTGCTTCCTGACTACATCTTGGACCAGAGTTTTCATACTTTATATCAGCTGTGAACTTCTTTACAGCCCTCAAAAATTCCTTTTTTGTATACATTAGCTGGAATTAAACCCTATAATTTTCATCCAAAAACCTTGTCTGGAACAATGCCATGCCCTTTTTTTTTTTTTTTTTTTTTTTTTGGTTTTTTCGAGACAGGGTTTCTCTGTGTAGCTTTGCGCCTTTCCTGGATCTCGCTCTGTAGACCAGGCTGGCCTCGAACTCACAGAGATCCGCCTGCCTCTGCCTCCCCAGTGCTGGGATTAAAGCCATGCCCTTTTTTTAATGACTGCCATTCACTACATTCAGCCTATCAAAACAGATGTAATCAAAAAGTTAAAATTCTAAATGCAATTCAAATAACTCCAACCTCATGATAAGAGCTTTGACATCAAATAATGCACTTTGTTATTATTTGGTAAATGCAACCATCTAACTATGAGCAGCTAAATATGGCTGAAGAAGGCCAACACACACAATTATGCTGACTGACCGAATTCTCCATCCACAACCTCACAAGGGCATTTCCATTCTATTCCCCATTCCATTCACTCTTCAGCTTCCTAGAGCACTGTTTTACTTCTTCCTCTTTCCACAAACAGTCTATGCTTCAGTTAATGGCAAATGTCATTCAATCAGTACAGCTCTTCCACACATAGCCAAACACATTCCAGTTGCCATGTATACTACTTTATTTCCGTTTTGTTGATTAAGCTGAGCATGCTCCTATTTGAGAACAATCCTTCTACTTATGTATTAACCCTTACATCCCCCACAGTTATCCAAGGATCTTCTTCTGTTCTAGTAGTGCCACCAACGGTCTCTTCTCTACTGAGTACATCAAATGAATTGCCATTCCTCCTGACTTCCCTCTTTCCACCACACAATGCTGCTCCAGCTTTCATGTCAGCCTTTCTGTCCTTCGGTGTCTTAGGGTGAAAGGACCAAGCAGATGCCATAACAGGCTGCTCAGTCTTCTCTCAGAGATCAGGCCTCAATTTCAGTTTCCTGAGACTTGAGCAAGCAGTTTCTGGGAGGGCCATGAACAAAAGACTGCTCAAAGTTTAGCCAGATGTTTACTTTCTGGGGCCCCTCACCAACTTAGAGTTATGTGCAGTACGTGCTTGACCAGCCAGCCCCCATGGTGGCTCAAGGACAAAGCCTGGGACTTGTGCTGGACTGCCCCCAAAGTAATAAATTGTAACCACCAACCAGTAAATTCAAAGGTTACATACCCTCACCCAATTAAAAGAGAACAGAGATAAAGATAAACCAATCCAAGTTGCACCCGTGCAAAACTCCCCCAACCCCCCTGAAGGGCTTGTGGATTTTACCTTTAAAAAGCCAGCCACACAAAGAAAAAGCAAGTTCCTCCTGGCCTCACGACTACGAGTGAGTGCTTTGGATCGAGCTTCCCTGTCCGCGGCTTGTAAACAGAAATAAACCATGCTAATTGCATTCTGAACCTAAGGTCTGTGGTGGTTTGTCTTTGGGGTCCCAATCTGGGCATAACATTTGGTGCGTTGGCCGGGAACCCCAGAGACCCCACCAGGACCCTCAAGTGTCCAGAGGTTTATTGACATCTACCGGTAAGAGCGCTCTCTGTCTTGTCTGTGTCTGTCATGTTACTTTTGTTTTGTACCGGTCGATCGATTTGTACTTTGCAGGCTCTCACTGGGACAGATGTGTCCGGACAGTGATCCTGGGAAGGAAAGAGAGACGTCTCATTCCCTGATTTGGGCAAGAGACCTCTTGGTCTCGAGTCATTTGAGGCCACCTCAGTTCCGTGTGCCCTTGGTCTTATGTGTAATATGTTAACTGTTCTCATTGTTGACTTGACTGTGACAGACGCTATGGGACAGTTCCCTTCTTCTCCACTAGACCTTTGCCTAGCCCACTGGAAGGATGTTTGAGCCACAATAGAGGGAACTGGGTCCCCCACCACCACTGCCCGACTGAACTGAGATAAACAGGTAGCTCCTGCCAGGTGGGGCTTGCATACTGCAAGAGGGGCTTGCTGGCTGTGAATGAGGCCGTCGTCTCAGTGCTGATGTTCCGGTTCTTGGATTGTCTGTGTAAATGTTATTTGTTTCTGTCTGCTAACCTCCTTTATTTTCCTAGAGGAAGAGGAGGAGAGAGAGGCATAGCAAAGGCCACCTCCGTCCCTCCCTAGCTCTCTTGCTATCAGGACTGCAGCCAGCTGGCTGCTCTCAGGAGGATGGGGGTGCGTGCTCTCGGTACAGGTGGGCAAAGATGGGAGCTTTGGACAGGGCAATGGGGACTGCCTGCAATTGACAAAACCTGTGTGAACACTGAGCAGAGAATCTGACTTTAGTCAGAGGAGTTAACAAAAACTTTTTTTTCAGGAACACTGGCAGCCAAGGACATGCTCTATGCCCACTGCTCCCCTTCCCTTCCTTTACTGTGATAACTTCAAGGTCTCTTCTGCCGGCCAGCCACTTCTCTTGTTAACCCTTCTCTGTCCTGGTATTGCTTGAAAAAAAATGTTAAATTACCAGTTCAAGATATTGGGAAAATTATGCTTTTGTTTCCACAGAAAAAATAAAAATTTACATGGTGTGAAACCTCAATAACCCCCCTTCCTCTATCCCCTACAGACAAAGAGGAGCCTAAACCAGGATTCCTAAGTGTAGATAAGAAGTTAGACCCCTTTTTCCCAGGTGGCTTTATCAGCTACAGAAACTTAGGAAAACACAGAGTCAGAATATATGACCATTTGGCAGAGGCTAAGTGGTCATAAAACATCCCAAACTTCTCGAACCCCGGAGACAGCTCGTAAAACTCCTAGACACGGTTGTTTAACAAACAAGAAATAAAGATAACATAAAAATTACTGAGGTGAACCAGAAAGAAGGGAGGCAGGCTGTGAGAGATGAATTATGTGGTCTGTGCCTTTAAGAACTAGCCTCACAAAGAAAGGGCGCACTCCTTCCAATCTCCCTGCTGTGCGTGAGAGATTTGGAATGAGCCCCCTGCCACGGCTTGTAAACTTTGACTTCATCTGAATAAACCTTGCTTTTTGCATTCTGTACCTAAGTCTCCAGGTAGCTTCTTTGGGGGCGATCTGGGTATAACAATAGGTTTTGGTCATTTGAGTTCAGTGGGTTACAAATACTTGCCATCATTTAAGAGAATTGGTTTCAAATTATTGTTGGTTAAGATAAAATATAATGTTTTTATAAAAATATAAAGGCTTGAGATATGAGGATAAAAGTTTAAATAAATGATTTTTTTTGGTTTAAAAAAGCAGTTTAAGATATAAAAATTTAAAGGCTTAAGCGTGTCATGAGGGTTTAAATATATGATATTTTGGGTCTAAATAAATAGTTTGAGAGATAAGAATATAGAACTTTAAAAGTTTAACTTTAAAGTTTAAATTATAAGATTTAAATAAAATTTATATAGGATATAAGATATAAAGGTTTTAGATATAAAAATAAAGAAATGTTTTTAAAAATATGTAACATGCAAGTTATTAGAATACGTAAAAGCAAGGTATAAAGGTCTAAGGATATGACTTGAGATATATGTAAAAAAATAAAACATGTTTCAGATTTCTTTGTCTTGCTATTCTGCTGTTACATTGAGACTCCAAAGGTTCATAGTTGTAAAAATGTCTGTCTACTCTACAGGTATGAATGAAAAATGTGGCCACATGTATGTTTGGTTTTGAATGTCTGAGTTTGCATGTCCTTTGTGTTAAGGAATACAAGTTAATACTAGTCATCTGGCTATTCAGATACTAGTTTAAAGCATAAACTGTTCTATTTAAATAAAAAAAAACTGAGAGGTATATTTGACTAATATATCTATAGGAGAACAAATTGGCCTGATTATTGTTACCAAACTTAGAGATATTTTCAAGATTAGGCCTAGATTTGTTTGGCTCAGATACATTTAATAGATAATGGTCCTCAAACCTGTCAAAGATCTGATGAATATGGCATTTACATTATTTGATAAAAAGCTTACTATAGCAAACAGAGACTCCGAGCTCCCCAGCTCCTAGCAATGACTCCCAAGGTCTCCAAAGAAGATATGAAACAACGACAAGAAGATGCCACCTGAATTGTGGACAACACCGACCACTGGGCAAGACACTCTGACTCAACATCTGCTGCCAGGGATTTGGCCTATGAGACACTGACAAGATAAGGTCAGTTTTTACCAAGTTGCTCCTCAACAGGGAAAATTTCACATTATGGGCCCAGCAGCCAAGACTGATGCTGTCCTGACACCTGTCCTGCCAACACTATGAAGACTATAGGAGCCTGGGATGATGGCAGTCTGGGTAATGGATAGTCTCTGTTGTTTTTAAAATAGATTTAAAAGTCTGCACTCAGGTAGAGTTTATCCTTCTCAGATCTTTGATAACATTGATGACTGGGCTAGCTATACCTTTGTCAGCTTAGTAATTGATTGATCAATGGATTAATTAATTAAAGAGAATAAAAAAAATAAAGCTAATAAGGAGGAGAATAAAGCTGGGAAATGGAAGGCTGAGAGACACTGCCAGCTGCCACGATGACAAACAGCATGTGAAGATGCCGGTAAGCCACGACCCACGTGGCAAGGTATAGATTTATAAAAATAAATTAATTTAAGCTGTAAGAACAGTTAGCAAGAAGCCTGCCACGGCCATACAGTTTGTAAGCAATATAAGTCTCTGTGTTTACTTGGTCGGGTCTGAGCGACTGTGGGACTGGCAGGTGAGAGAGATTTGTCCTGACTGTGGGCAAGGCAGGAAAACTCTAGCTACAAGTCTCTTTAAAAAATGTAAACAGGTTCTAAATATAGACTTACAGATGCTTTTCATTGGGCCAAAGAAATTTCAGTCCAATCTATGCTTGGCTCTCTAGATAGAAAAGACACTATGGATTTCAGGGCAAATTGATAATACTACAATTACTAAGACTATGGGTCTAAAAGTTCCAAATAAGTTCATAAGTTTTAACTTCTGTTCCTAGTTTGTATCTGTCTCAACAGGTTTCCACTTGGCTGACAGATACATCCAAGCATCATTTGCTGGTGACAACCTACTGCAAATGACTGTGAGCCCTGAACTTGCTGAAAGCTGATATGGACCAATTCAGCCGATATGCATACCATCTCTTCAGCTGGTCAATAAAACGTTCCCTCTTGTCTTTGACTAACATTCTGGCTTTCCAGGGCCCTGACAACAACGTCCCAATGTCAGCAGGAAGTAATTACAGAAGAGAAAACATCGCCCTTGTTTCCTCCCCCTGGAATGTTAGATCAAAAGGGAATTTCTTGTTATAGGGAACCTGAGATAAAGTTCCAAGTTCCTTGAGGATAAGGAACTCTGTCAGCCATCACAAGGCTTTTGGCCCTTGTGCTTCTGCTAATTATTGTTGGCTCTTATATCACTGATGTCTTATTCGTGTCTGGGTACCACTAAACTGAAGATGCTAGAATTCCAATATCCACCTCTGAACCCATGACACACTTGAAGATGGCAAAAACTGAATAAGGGAAAGCTCGCTTTGCCATTGATAATGGGAAAACTCTTATGTTCTGGTCCAATTAGTCTCTGATATGATCTACTACCCTGATGATAAAGTCTTTTACCAAAAGCAACATCTCCATGATTGGAGATGATATACAACTCAATGGGGGAATGAAAGGACCAAGCAGATGCCATAACAGGCTGCTCAGTCTTCTCTCAGAGATTAGGCCTCAATTTCAGTTTCCTGAGACTTGAGCAAGCAGTTTCTGGGAGGGCCATGAACAAAAGACTGCTCAAAGTTTAGCCAGATGTTTACTTTCTGGGGCTCCTCACCAACTTAGAGTTATGTGCAGTACGTGCTTGACCAGCCAGCCCCCATGGTGGCTCAAGGACAAAGCCTGGGACTTGTGCTGGACTGCCCCCAAAGTAATAAATTGTAACCACCAACCAGTAAATTCAAAGGTTACATACCCTCACCCAATTAAAAGAGAACAGAGATAAAGATAAACCAATCCAAGTTGCACCCGTGCAAAACTCCCCCAACCCCCCTGAAGGGCTTGTGGATTTTACCTTTAAAAAGCCAGCCACACAAAGAAAAAGCAAGTTCCTCCTGGCCTCACGACTACGAGTGAGTGCTTTGGATCGAGCTTCCCTGTCCGCGGCTTGTAAACAGAAATAAACCATGCTAATTGCATTCTGAACCTAAGGTCTGTGGTGGTTTGTCTTTGGGGTCCCAATCTGGGCATAACAAGGGTTCTACTGCAGTGAAGAGACACCATGACCACGTACAATCTTATAAAGGAAACATTTAACTGTGGCTGGCTTACAGTTCAGAGGTTTAGTCCATTACTGCCATGGCAAGAAGCATGTAGGCAAGCAGGTACTGGAGAGGTAGCTGAGAGTTCTATATCTAAATCCACAGGCAGCAGTCAGAGACAGTGAGCCACTAGGCCTGGCTTGAACTTCTGAAACCTCAAAGCCCACACCCTCAGTGACATACTTCCTTCAACAAGGCCCCATCTATTTCAACAAGGCCCCACTTCCAATAATGCCACTCCCTATGAGTCTATGAGGGCAATTTTTATTCAAACCACTACACAGTGTAACTCTTTAAAAGGCCCAGGGTGGTTCATTCCATTTTGTTTGTCTCAAAACAAATAATTACTTAAAAGACCTGTCTTTCTGGCTATACTCAGTTTGTCTTCCATTCACATCAACTAATCCACTTTGTCTCCTTCATTACAAAAGCACTACTAGTCAGTATTAATGATCTCTATACCAGCAAAGTCAGACAAGCAAGTCTTCACTGATGTTACTTAGCCACATTGAGGAACAGTCTCAGATGATCATATTCTTCCAAGCATTAGAATGTTCCTGACCTCAGATCTGAGACCTTCTCTTTCTCTTCATCACTTATTATAAAGTGCCCATTATACTCAGTCATGACTTTTTTTATTTCCATTTTTTTCCCCTCCTAAAATACAGGATCTGTATATCCCAGATTGCCAGACTGGCCTTGAATTCACTATGTAGCCAGACTGGCCTTGAACCAGCAATCTCCTGCATCAGTCTTCCAGGGATTGGGATTATAGGGACATGACACCAAGCCTGGTTATGCTCATGGCTTTAAATACCAACTATATACACTAACAACTCCCAAGATTTTAAGCTGCACATTAGACTTCTTGCCTTATTTGTTTCCTTTTTTAAAACTTCCTACTTGACATCTGTGGGGATGGCCAACTGGCGCTGACAACTTACCATATTGGAAACTGAATCCCAACTCGCCCCCCTCCCCCCCCCCCCCCAAAAAAAAAACCCAACCCTGCTCTATTCACAATTTTGCTCATCTCAGTTAAGGACTGCACATTTTTATACTGCTCAGGTATGGTGTACTCCTAATACAACAGACAAAGTGATCTCTTAAAAACATGCTCGAGGCCAGCCTGGTCTCCAAAACGAGTACCAGGAAAGGCGCAAAGCTACACAGAGAAACCCTGTCTCGAAAAACCAAAAAAAAAAAACAAAAAACAAAAAAACATGACTAATTGTATCATTTCTCATCTCAACATTTTCCTATAGTTCCATTCTCAGAAGGTCCTCCAAGTCTTTGCCATGGATTTTTAAGGTCTCATATGACCAGAACTCTCCTACCATCCTTCATTCTATCATTCTAGTTGACTCCAGCTACACAGCTCCTTGCTGCTCTCAAATAAAGAGAGGAATCCACAGGAGTCTGCTTAAGGAGTATTAGGGAATTTATTAGGATATAAATGGAGGAAATACACTCATGAACACAGAACTGAGTAGAGAGCTGAAGCTGTCCTCTGATCTGACCGGGAGCTAATCCACCTGGCAGTTCGATCACACCAGGAAGCAGGGAGCAGGAACCTCGAGACCCCTTTCCTTTTCCTTTTAAAAGAGGTCACATACAATGGCAAGAAGCACCACCTCCTGCCCTCCCCCCTCCTGTATAGTCCAAGGTCATGGGAGGAGCAAATACCACCACTACACTCAAACATACCAACACACTACATCCCTTCCACAGCTGCCTTGGTATTTACTGAAATCTGAGTTTGGAATGTTCTTCCCCCTAAGACCTACATATCTAATTCATCATTTCACTCAACATCCAATCAAACCACCTTGTCAGAGAAGAACCTTAACTACTTAACATATTATGAATTTACTTACTTACCATCTATCTCCAAATATCCCCAGGAGGAGAGAAACTTTTTTTTAAATTTCCTTATCTCCAGTGTCAGACAGTAGTTGACTAAATTCTTGGTTGCCAGGCAGGGTGGTTCACGCCTTTAATCTCAGCACTCAGAGGCAGGCAATTCTCTGTGAGTTTGAGGCCAGACTGGTCTACAAAGTGAGTTCCAGGACAGACAAGGTGGTTACACAGAGAAACTTGGTCTTAAAAAACAAAACAAAACAAAAAGACAAAAAAGGAAATTCTTGGTGAAAGAATAAGCAAATTTAGCTTTTCAAATTATAAAATGGATAAATAAAATGTATTAATTACTTCTGAATACATTTGTGATATAGAAATGTGCCACCCCAACCTCCTTTAAGAAAGGACTTAGTGGGCAAATTCAGCCCCTGTGGGGTTCACCTAGCAAAGCTGCCTTGCCGAGTCAAGTTCTTCCCGTGGTAGCCTAAACCCAATGAGTGGCAGAAAGAAATAAGGAAGGACCTTGAATCTTCCAGTTTCCCCAGCTTTCTTTCTGGGTCTTAATCACAAATTAGACATAATTTGGAACACTCCCTTGTGAGAATTCCCCTGAAGCTGCTTTTGGGGCAACTACAGAAGCAAATTCAGCTGGACAAAAACTGAAAAACATACACAACCAGGTACTCCAGCCTGATACAGAGCAACTCTGCTAGGACAGCAGCTCCAGGGCTTGCAAGGCAGTCAGTGATGGCTACTGTCAGAACAGAATCTCAGCAGCTTCTCTGGCCAAATCCTACTTCATTCCTGTCATGTTCACAGTGCTTAGACCTATGGGTACTATTTAATAGTTCATACACCAAATTCTGTCTCAAATTCTGCTTCCTAGAGACCCAGCCTGTGCACAATTAAAATAAAATGTGTACGTGTTGAAACTAAAAACCAACCAAACCAATATCCTTGTAAAATACAAAGTGGCAATGTCTACAGATGGTTCTGTGATACATGCTCCTTCCTGCTATAGAAACAGTTGCATAACAGTCTCCTATTTTAGCTGGGCACAAGACCAAGCAGAATAAAACTATTTTCTCTTGCATCCAGGGGAGGCCATGAAACTAAATCACAGCTAATGGGACTTGAGCTGAAGTAACATATAATTTCCAGAACTGGGCCTTATCAGAATTAATGTGTTCTTTTCTTGTCTTTTCCCTCTGTCTTCTAACAGGATATGAACATCATTTTGAATATTATGGACCACACAGTTCTGGGGAACAACCCTGTAATAGTACAGCAGTGCGAAGAGAAGCAGCCCAAATCTCTGTGGAACCACCACAATAGTTAGCCCTGGAGAGTTTAAAGTCAATTTATACATTTCAAAAACCAAGTCTCTGGCTTCAAATCTTCATTTGCTGTCAGCCACAACTACTGCCAGGAAACTGTCCACATTTCTTCCAACTCCAAGCTCTCACTCTTAACACCCAGCACCTGCAGTCCCTGTAAGATAACTTCATGCAGGGCCTAGGTATTTCCTGACCTACCCTTCCCTCCATTGGAGGTCCTGAGGACACAGAACAGTAAAGAACCACAGGCTCTATTTCCTTTCTTTGGTCACTGACTTAGTTTAACTCCAGCTGTCCAACTGGCTTTTCTTGATGTCACACCTTTGCTTGGGGTCCAGCCTCAGTCTCCTCCCAGTCCTACTTTCTTCCTCTCTGAAACTCTTTCTAGCAAGTCATTTTCCTATAAATATCAAGGTCTGATTCTGCTCAGCCTGAGGACTTTGGCTTCCACTCCACGGTCTAGGGTTCTTCACAGTAAACATCTACATGCCATTTCAAATCCTTTTTTTTGTATATCAAACACTTCTTAAATGAAAATGGAATTGTACAATATAAACTATGCAACTTGTACTTGTCATTTAAAATACATCTTGGATCACATTCCATGACAATTGTTTTATGTATTTGTGTAGATATACATGCATATTAAATGAATGTAGATAAAATGTATTAACTTTCTAGTTCAGTAAATACCTGAGTTTAAAGTCCTAAAATATATTAAAATATGATTATATACAAAATCATCATACTATCATATTTAAGTATTTTAGATTGAGATATGTATGATTTTCATCAAAAAATGTTCTTCCTTTGAATCTTGTGATTCAATGAGGAAAGAAGAAAAGAATTGATGCCGGACTTAGTAGTACACTGTGTGGTTGTTTGAAAGAAAATAGCCCCAAAGGGAGTGGCATTATTAGAGGTGTGGTCTTGATGGGGGAAGTGTGTCATTGAGGGAGTGCGCTTTGAGGTCTCCTATGCGCAAGATACCGCTTAGTGTCACAGACCACTTCCTGTTGCCTGCAAGATGTAGGACTCTCAGCTTTTTCTCCAGCACCATGTCTGCCTGCATGCTGCCATGTTCTACCACGATCACTATAATTTCTGAATTCCTAAAATGAGGCAGTGAGATACAGAAAAACACAATGTTGGTAAGCTGAGAAAGAGGGCAGGTCAGACGTGGGAGAGAATTACTGTGGTAGTGTTTTTCCTATTAGTGCACTGTGAAGGGATGTCTTCAATTTAGTTATTAAATGTTCACTCTGTGGTTAATAGCTATTATGCTAAAAGCAATTACTCAGGTTAGAACCAGAGATATAAGAGGCAGGTTGTTGTTTTAATAGACTTTAAATAATTCCTGGGTTTGCAGAGATGTGCCCTATTCTTCAATCAGCAAGCACATTTACAACAGCAAAACTCTCCTTCCTGCTTCCAATTCTTAAATAAAAAAAAAAAAAAAAGCAACACAAAAACAAGGACTGGAGTGGCTAATCTTTATATCAACTTGACACAAGGTAGAGTCCTTTTGGAAGAGGGACTGTCATTTGAGAAAATGCTTCCATCAGATTGGCCTGTGCGTAAACCTGTGGTGTATTTTCTCTTTTTTTTGGGGGGGGGGCGGTTTGAGACAGGGTTTCTCTGTGTACCTTTGATGCTTTTCCTGGAACTCACTCTGTAGCCAAAGCTGGCCTTGAACTCACAGAGACCCACCTGCCTCTGCCTCCCTTGAGTGCTGGGATTAAAGGAGTGTGCCACCACTGCCCAGCTATAGTGTATTTTCTTAGTGATTGATGTTGGAGGGCCCAGCCATTGTAGATGGTGCCATCACTGGGCTAGTGTCATGGGTTCCATAAAAAAGCAAGTTGAGCAAGACATGGGGAACAAGCCCACTAGCAGCACTTCTCCATGGTCTCTGCATCAGTTCCTGCCCTAACTTCCCTTTGATGATGGACTGTCATGTAGAAGTATAAGATTAAATAAATTCTTTCCTCCCCAAGTTGCTTTTGGTCATGGAATTTAAACACAGTAATAGAAACCCAAACTAAGACATTGTCCTTGCAAAAGACCTGGGTTTGTGTCCTAATACTCACAGGGCAGATTCCCAGGGAATCTCACAACCTCTTCTGGCCTTCTTGGGCACTGCATGAATGTGGTACACAGACACAGATGTTGTAGGCAAATCACCCATACTTATAAAAATTAAAAAAAAATAATATTGTTGGAACACAGTCCAAGAATGGAGTCATGTGAGGAGATTTCTGAGTGCTTGTGAGAAAACTCCAAGAAACCAAGACAAGAGTCTTATGACCCCAGTTTCTTCAAAAACATAGAATTGTTCTTGGATTATGTTTTCGTGCCCCTCACAGGTGTAGTGGATAGGAGTGAGTTTACTTCAGATTATTCATTACAAATGGCTATTGCTATTTGGTTATATGTCTTTATGAAAAAACATGTCTGTCACATGCAGCTTGTCTTTGTACACTTTACTCATGTGACTGCTCTTAACCCTCATAGTATAAATTGGTGCTCTGAATAAAGTTGGCTACTGCAGGACACTTTAGTTTGCCTCTTTTATAATCTCCATCATTCTTCCAGAGCCTCTCATTTCCACTACCTGTAGAGCAGTGACAAATACACATTTCCATATGTAAAAAATAGAGAAAAAACATATTCAGATAGTCCCCAAGTTACACTGAGCACAATGTAATCCCTACAGATTTTTTTTTTTTTTTTGAGACAAGGTTTCTCTGTGTAGCACTGGATGATTAAAGGGGTGCTCCACCACCTCCTGGCTCAGAATTTAGCTAAGAAAAGCTTTTGCTTAGTACCTTGGCTTAGGTTCTACCTGAATTTGAATGCTCCAAGCTTAGGTGCAAATAATGCACACGGAGAAATTACATGTCTGTTAATAAGATATGCTAAATTCTTCTTCTCCTTCTTCCTCTTCCTCCTCTTCTGTTTTGGGTATTTCTGAGAGAGGATTATACTTTGTAATATAGGCTACTGTCAATCTTATCCTTTCTTTTATGTACTGGGACTACAGGAATCAATCTGCGGACACTGAATTATTCTTATAATACTTGACATTTTACTTAGCAAGATGTCTTTAAAGTTTACTCAGTTGCATCTGTCAGCATTTAATTTCTTTTTACAATAGAGTATGGTTGGATATGTACACTATTTTGTGTATAAATTCATTCATGGATGGACATTTGAGTTGTTTTATCCTTTTGGCTGTGCAAATTGATGCATAATATATTTGAATCCCAGCTTTCTATTTTTTGGTCATGAGGGAAATCTGGCATTCTAGGCAGAAAAAAACAACAAGAAAACAGGCCATGAGTCAAGCTTCCTGGTGTGTCTAAGCAACAGCAGGAAGGTCAGGTGTAACAGAAGTGTGACACCTAGACTGATGAGGAGGAAGATGGTGCTAGGAGAGCTGGTTTGCATCAGGTTTCCTGAAACTGTGTACTAAGGGAACTGAGGAGCCACAGGGGCATTATAAACAGAGGGCTGATTTAGATGTACATTTCCAATTTGATGATTCCCAGCCTTTCTACTACCTGATATAACCTTTTGAATAAACCGAGAAAAGTATCTGAGATCTGGTAATAAATAAGCCAGTACCTTGAATTCCATGGCTTTCTTCTCCAAGTTCTTGTCCCTGCACTGATGGCTTTCTCTTAGACTGTTTCCCTGTATCTGTGGGCAGTGATTTTCAGTCCTTTCCCACATAATTTCCACTACTCCAAACATTGTTAGATTCATTAATATAACCTAAGATCCAAATTAAAGTTCTATTTTTATCAGTTAGTTGGCAGATTTTTTTTAGAGTTTACAGCTTGTTTGTTTTTGCTGATGTTTTGGGGACAGGTTCTTGTAGCTAGAGTTTTCCTGCCTTGCCCACAGTCAGGACAAATCTTTGTCATCCGCCAGTCCCACAGTCATCAGACCCAACCAAGTAAACACAGAGACTTATATTGCTTACAAACTGTATGGCCATGGCAGGCTTCTTATAGCTTACTTAATCCATTTCCACAAATCTATACCCTGCCATGTGGCTCGTGGCTTACCGGCATCTTCACATGCTGCTTGTCCTGGCAGCGGCTGGCAGTGACTCTCTTCTGCCTTCCTGTTCTTTCCTTTCTCCTCTCTGTTAGTCCCACCTATACTTCCTGCCTAGCCACTGGCCAATCAGTGTTTTATTTATTGACCAATCAGAGCAACACATTTGCCATACAGAACATCCCACAGCAGGTTCTCAATAATATATAGTACTACTAGGTTTGGAATACCTGTCTCTGCCTTCCAAATGCTGGGCTTAAAGAAGTATGTCACCATGCCATGCAGTTGGCAATTTTTTTAAATAAAAGGAATCAGAAGTAACACTAACATCTGCAATAATAACAACTATCATCACCTAAACTTGGGTCTATATTCCAGGCACTGAAGAAAAGCACTTCATACATATTCACAAAACTAGGACTGGGTCTGGCCTCTACTGCAAAGGTGACTGCTTCCTTAGCCAGGCAGCACTGCTTCATTTCTTCAATTACTCCCCGAAGTTCAATCCTCTCAGGTCTTCCTCAGGTCCACACAATTAGAGGACAATTCAAGGTCAACTGTAACTCTTGGTCTCTGTATTAAAGCACACACTATTTTTCTAAGAATCCTAGAGCTGAACAGAAGCCAGGGTTATATACTTGGCTCTAAGGCTGCAGGCACATCTCTATAATCCATTCCAGACAGATGGGTATTTTCTATTTTTAATGACATCCAGGAAAGGAAATTCTTGCCCACTAAATTTAGATTGTGAGCCAAAGGAAGGAAGCATATTCCATTTTATGCTCCATATAGCTACACCATCACATGAATCCTGAACATTATTGTCACAACTAAAATTATACTTACTAACTACAATCCAAAAATGAGGCTGGTCACTAGAAAGGGATTCCACTGGACTCTCCAACTGACAAGAGAACACAATAGTTCTAGTCTAAAACACAATGGAGATGACATTGCAACAACTATCACTACTATCTAAAAACTTACCTCTCACAAGTAACTGGAAAAATGACAGTGCCCAGTATGATGCTTGTTACATAGTTGTAACCAGACTTAAAAAATGAACTTCAAGCCAGGCATTGTAGTGTAGACTTAATATCAGCACTCAGGAGGCAGGTGGAACTCTGTGAGTTTGAGGTTAGTCCCTGCTGCAGAACAATCTTTTTGTACACTGTGAATATGAATTACTCCCATTGGTTAATTAAGAGCTAGCTGGCCAATAGCTAGGCTAGAAAAAGGTTAGGCGGGACTTGCAGTAAAAAAGAGAGCACAGAGAAAAAGGGCGGAGTCTCAGAGGAAGCAAGATGAACATGCCATGCTGAAAAAAGGTACTGCCATGTGACAGAGCATAGATAAGAAATACTTGTTAATTTAAGGTGTAAGAGCTAGTTAGGAACAAGCATAAACTTGGCTGAGCATTTATAATTAATATTAAGTCTCTGTGTGGTGGTCCGGACCAAAAAAAAAAAAAAAAATGCCTACAAATGGCGCCCAAAGTCCGACAATGTATTGTAGGTAGAGTTTTCCTGCCTTGCCCACAGTCAGGACAAATCTCTCTCACCTGCCAATCCCACGGCTGCTTAGACCCAACCAAGTAAACACAGAGACTTATTATATTGGTTACAAACTGTATGGCCGTGGCAGGCTTCTTGCTAACTGTTCTTACAGCTTAAATTAATCCATTTCCATTAATCTATACCTTGCCACATGGCTTGTGGCTTACCGGCATCTTCACATGCTGTTTGTCATTGTGGTGGCTGGCAGTGTCTCTCTGACTCAGCCTTCCACTTCCCAGCTTTATTCTCATCCTTGTCCCGCCTACACTTCCTGCCTAGCCAATGGCCAATCAGTGTTTTATTTATTGACTAATCAGCAACACATTTGCCATACAGAACATCCCACAGAACTTCCCCCCGCCTTTTTTTTTCAAAAAGGAAGGTTTTAACCTTAAAGTAAAATTACATTTAATTTGGGAATTTGGGCGTAGCATCTCTTACTACTTCCTGCTGGAGGGGGGCGCTGTATCTTATGGGAACACAAAGAAAATTTTAGGATTATGGAATAGTCCATGAGGCTGTATTGTCTGAGCCAGTTGCCTTCAAACGGTTCTGGATGTTGGATCATTTGGGCCATGGTGTCATCAGAGACCTTTCAGGGGGTCTTGGCTGGTCAAACCTGATGTATCTTAATCTGGAACAAATCCATAGCCTCTGGCTTTCTGTGGGAACAAAAGCAGAGTCTCCTTTCCAAAGCAACATATCCTTATATCCAAATTTTGAAGTCAAGGTACCTTTAAAATATATATTTTTGTTTAACTCAACATCTTTTACGATCAAATGTTTTTCTGCACTTAAAAATCCCAAAGACAACACAATCCAGATTCTCTGTGTAATATTCATCTTTACGTGGCTTATTTTTTATATTACTTTTACTGTCTTTTTAAAGACTTTATTTTTTAAAACTATGTATTTGTTTCTATAACTGTATATATCACCTTTTTTGTCTCTTTCAAGCCTACGTATATTTTACACACATTTTAAACTATTACATCTGAATCTGTCTTATTGTGAATCTATTGCTTTAAGCTGCAGCAGCTGTGGCTGCTGGCTCTGCCCACCTCAGCTTTCCAACATCATGGCGGTATGCTTACTGCCAGCTCTGGGAGCTATCGTTGGTCCGCTTAGTCTTTTATCCAAGCAGCGTGTAGCCCAGACCTCTTTTTTTGTTTTGTACTAGCAAAGGCTAAATCCACCACACAGCTTAATGTGCCACTTGCAGAGGCCTCATTCCTGCCATACTGCAGGTCGAGCGCATACTCCAGGAACCCACCAGTAGCTCAAACCAGCAGCTGCTGTTCATTTGAGAGAGACAATTAGGAACTGTTTTTAGCTCCGTTTTAGAATCTTTTTTCTCAGTTTTTAGGTGGAAACTCTTGCCACCACGTTGGACGCCATTTGTAGCTAGAGTTTTCCTGCCTGGCCCACAGTCAGGACAAATCTCTCTCACCTGCCAATCTCACAGTCGCTCAGACCCAACCAAGTAAACACAGAGACTTATTATATTGGTTACAAACTGGCCGTGGCAGGCTTCTTGCTAACTGTTCTTATATCTTAAATGAATCCATTTCCATTAATCTATACCTTGCCACATGGCTTGTGGCTTACCGGCATCTTCACATGCTGTTTGTCTTTGTGGTGGCTGGCAGTGTCTCTCTGACTCAGCCTTCCACTTTCCAGCTTTATTCTCCTCCTTGTCCCACCTACACTACCTGCCTAGCCAATGGCCAATCAGTGTTTTATTTATTGACTAATCAGCAACACATTTGCCATACAGAACATCCCACAGCAATGTATATCCACATAAAACCCAAGAAAGCTTAAGAAAAGGTCCCAAACACACAAAACACAAAGTCAAACACAGTTTCCTAGTCCTGCAATCTCTCACTGGGGCCCTAAATACAAAGAGGCATCTCCTGGCCACTGCCTGTGGGCTTGAGCCATCAGCATGATGATGAGCTAAGCCACATGGCAAGTTCAAGGTTTTGCTCATGCAAACAGAAAAGATTAAAATATGAAGTAAAGACAGATTCAGATGGAAAGAAAACCCACTAAATGAGTTACAGTATGTTAAAAAATGTACATAGGCTTGGGAGAGAAGATAGAAAGGGTATTGTGGTGATATTTTATTTGTATGTTAATAAAGTTTGCCTGGAAATCAGAGGTCATAGCCAGCCATAAACAAGTCAGGCGGTGGTAGCACACATCCTTAATTCCGATCACATGGCAGATAGAGTTTCTGTGTGTTCAAGGACACAGCCAAGCATGGTGACACATGCCTTTAATCCCAGTACCAACCAGAGAGACCTGGAGGTCTATATAGACAGGCAGTGATGAGAAAGTGAGGTGGCTGGGCTAAGAACCAATAAGAAGGCAGAACAGCAAGGCAAGGCACAGGTTAAACAGGAAGAAGCTGGTTCTCTTGGGAAGCTAAGGTGGCATGGTGAGCTAAGGTTAGTTGGTGGCTATCATTATTTCTCTCACCTCTATGGCTTTCACCCCTATATTTGGCTCTGTGTTTCTTACTTAATAAGACTGGTTAGAAACGCCTTTAATCCCAGCACCTGGGAGGCAGAGGCAGGTGGATCTCTGTGAGTTCGAGGTCAGCCTGGTCTCCAAAGTGAGTTCCAGGAAAGGCGCAAAGCTATACAGAGAAACCCTGTCTCCAAAACAAACAAACAAACAAACAAACAAACAAAAAGTTAGAAATTCACCCACAGGGTATAGACAGTCATAGAAAAAAAGTAAGTAGTTTAAAAATAATAGTAAAGTCTTTAAAGAGAAAAGTAAAATAGTAATAAAAAAATAAGCCACATAGAGATGGAAAATACATAACAAGTTTGGATCTCATATGTTACTGTGTTGTCTTTGAATTTTTGATTGCTGATAAATGAGTGGTAGTTGCTAAGAGACATTGGATTATGGAAGTTGATAGATTAAATCAACCTATATATTTAAAAAATATCTTGATTTCAAAATGGAAGCGAAAAGGTGTGTTGCTTTGGGGAAGAGGTTAAACTTTTGTTCCCACAGAAAATGAAAGGCTGTGGATTCGTTCAGCATTGATGAAGATCAAGTTTAATCAAGGAAGACCCCCTGAAAATCCTGGCTACAGACATAAACCTAAGAAAAACTACAAAACATGTAATGTATATTTTACCTGCTCAAACATAAAACAAATCATCTTTGGCTGACTTGTGTACAATGCACAGTGTATACTTATATTAATGCAGATATGTATGTTACCTTTAAAAGTTTATGTATTTTCACCAGACAGTACTACAAATGAATGGCCCAGGTGATCCAGTATCTCAGAACACCTCTGTTGCAGTTTCTTCAGAGTTCTACATCCAGAACAACTTCAAGGCTGCTGGCTGAGGTGATCCAGCCTCACAGACTACTCCAGGCAGGACTTAAGAATAATCCTGATTTTCTCAAGGTTCCCCCAAAGATGCCAATGCCCCCAGACAACAGGAAGCAGTCTAGAAAAAACAAGGCCCACATTCCCAAAAGATGGGTTATGGATGTTTGTCATCATTTGGGGAGGTTGGTTACAAGTTGTTATTGGTCATGGTCAGGAAAAAAGCTAAACAAAGGAGTTAAATTCAAAGATCTCTTTCTAAAGGAAAAAAGAAGGATATAATATAGAAATGATAAGATAGATGAAAAGTATAGATTATTGAATCTACTTTAATCCAAAAAGCAACTATTAATCTCAAAATATTTTACACTGGTATAGATTTTGGTTTATTGATACAAATTTAAAGTTAATTTTGTTATACTCTTGTTTGGAGTATTGTGCTTATGCAGCTCATTTTAAAACATAATGTATAGTTAAGAAATACAGCCGGGCGGTGGTGGCGCATGCCTGTAATCCCAGAACTCGGGAGGCAGAGGCAGGTGGATCTCTGTGAGTTCGAGACCAGCCTGGTCTACAGAGCTAGTCCAGGACAGGCTCCAAAGCTACAGAGAAACCCTGTCTCGAAAAACAAAAAACAAACAAACAAAAATACAGGTTAGTAGTTAGTCATCTATAATAAACTTGTCATATTAGGTATGTTTTCAAGGTTAAACAGATATATTTAGATAGATTGTCTTCAAACACTTTAAAGACCTAAAGAATGTGGCATTTAAGGTGTTTAATAACCTAAGGTTTTTCATGACAGTGAGACATATCTGGTCTGTTCCTGACAGCACCAATTTACTTCAAAAGAAAATGATGGGCACTGAAAAAACTCTGTATGGAATTTGCTTTCTTTATGGCAAAAGCTAGCCATTGGGCAAAGAAACTGCCCTTGCCTCAATTGCTGACAGTATACTGTCCAAACTGGACCAGCAGGACACAAAAGAAAGTGAATGCTAAACTTTGCCAAGACAAGGTAAAACAGTCCTTCAAAATTCCCTGCTTCTCAGAAATGTCTGTCAGATATACTAGGCCTATAGGCCAAAGATGGATGCCCCAATATTACAGAAGAATTTTGAATTATTGTCCAGGCAGCCAGATGTCCCTGTTGTTATTAAACCCTTGTGGGGTCTTTGATGAAGTTAAAGACTAAATAGTCAGACTTATAGTTTTCCTTAGTTATGATAAAAAGTAAATTAGGTATAAAACTCCATACTCACAAAGATAAGATAGATAATAGAGTATTTTCTCTAAATTTGTCAAATACAAATGGACCGGATATTATAACTGTAATTCTTTCTTAATAATTGTTTTTGTTTTATATAGTTTTACTATGATAAAGTTAAAACCTTCCTATTTAATTAGACAAAAAGGGAAAAATGCTGTGGAACACTCTTTTTGTACACTGTGAATACGTATTTTTCTCATTGGTTAATATGAGCTGACAGACCAAAAGCTACGCAGGAAAAGGTTAGGCGGGACTTTCGGACAAAAAGAGCACAGGGAAGAAGGGCAGAGTCACAGAGTTGCCAGAGACTCAGAGGAAGCAGGATGAACATGCTGTGCTGAAAAGAGGTACTGCCATTTGACAGAGTGTAGATCAGAAATATGGGTTAATTTAAGTTGTAAGAGCTAGTTAGTAACAAGCCTAAGTTATCAGTCTAGCATTTATAATTAACATTAAGTCTGTATGGTTATTTGGGAGCTGGCTGGTGGTCCTGACAAAAAAACTCTACCTACTCTAGTCTAGTCTACATAGGCAATTCCAGGATGGCCAGGGCTACAGAGTGAGACTCTAGTCTTTTCTTCCTATTGCAGTGATCAAACACCTTGACAAAAGCAACTCGGGGAGGACAGAGTTCATTTTGCTTACAAGTCCTTAACATAGTGTATAATTGAGGGAAGTCAGGTCTGGAACTCAAGGTAGGAACTGATGCAGAGACCATGGAGCGGTGCTGCTTACTGGCTTTCTCCCCATGGCTTGCTAAGTCTTTCTTATAGCACCCAGGACCAACAGCCTGGGATGGCACCGCTGGGCCCTCTCAAATGAACCATCAATCAAGAAAATGCCCCACAACCTTGCCAAAGGCCAATGTAGTGGGGGCATTTTCTCAACTGAAATGTTCTCTCTTCAAAAATGACTCTAGCATGTGTCAAACTGACATAAAAACTAGCATAGATTCTGTCTCAAAAACAAAAAATGAACAAACAGAAAGTTAACTCTAAATCTTAATACTAAGACTAACGAATGCAACATAGTCTTGCTGTAATTTTAATTAACTCTCAGCTTTGTCTTTTAAAGGTTTATTTTATTCTTTCATTTAAAATATTTTATTCATTTTACATACCAACCAGAGGTTTATTTTATTAAGTGTGTGTGTGTGTGTGTGTGTGTGTGTGTGTGTGTGTGTGTGTGTTGGTACAGGTGTTAGCAGAGATCAGAAGATGATGTAGGCACCTCAGGGACTGAAATTATATAGGAGGTTTGTAAGCTGCCACATTCATGATCAGGGAACCAAACTCATGAGCTTCTGCAAAAGCAGTATGCCCTCTAAACCACTAAGCCTCCTCTCCAGCCCTTAGCTCTAGGCTTTAGAATCCAAATACTTAATAACCTCTGTGGTGGTATTTTACTTGTACTGAAATGTGATTTTAATTGTATGTTAATAAATAAAGTTGTCTGGGGGTCAGAGCTATTAGAGTCATAGTAAGTGCGTGGCGGCAGTGGCGCACGCCTTTAAGGACCTGGAGGGCGGTACATTCAGGCAGTGACGAGGCAGTCACATGTTTGGGTTTACAACCAATGAGAAGGCGGAACAGGAAGACTTTAAAGACAGACACACAGGAAGTAGGTCCTTTTCGGAGAGCTCTCTTGGCTGAAGAGGATCCCTGAATCAGGAAGGGTGAGGCTCTTAGCTCTGACCTCTTGGCTTTCTTCTCTGAATTGGCTCTGTGTTTCTTATTTTACAAGACCGTTGGTTACATCTACATTTGTGACAAGAATCCATTAAAAACCGCTTAACTTGGCTCGGCCGGCAGGTCCAGTCTCCCGCCAGGGCGGCCGGCAGGTCCCGTTTCCCGCCAGGGCGGCCGGCTCCCTAGCCCGGGCCCAGGTCGGCTTGGCCTCAGGCCAGACTAACCGTGAGCTACTTGCTTAAAGCCGGTGCTACAAACAACTCAGGCCTGCCCTGCCGAACAGGGCCCCTGCCTGTAAAGCCAACGCACGTGGTTGGAGCTTAAGGTAGCCAGAGCCAAGGGTTGACTAGGCTCTAGCGGGAACACGTGGCTGGATTCAAGCTCTTAGGCAGAACTTGCGGCTACGGTTCTTGTGTGTTCTCTCTCTCTCTCTCTCTGGATTCACACCTCGGACACTAGGTGGCTGTTTTGAAATTCCCTCGGATTAGTACTGTTCTATGAGGACTTGGTAAGTCACTTAACATATCAGATATTTTAAAGGAAACTATTTAAAAGAGAAATTTTTTCCACATTAAAAAAAAAATGGGTTTTCTGTGTTCATTGGAAGAAAATTGGGCTTTGTTTGCAATTTTAGACAGTCTGACAATGGAACAGCTATATGAGAAGATTAATGTTGACCGAATTATGCATTTTATTACTATGCTTATTCTCATTTTACTATTTAAAAAGATAGTCAATTTAAGTGCCAGGATGACAGCTTTAGAAAAACTTGATAAACCTGTAAAAACTCAGACAGAAGAAACTAACAGTGAAGTTGCTTCAAGATTGGATCATAGGGTTACAGAAAGAAAGCCTGTTTTCACACAGTCACCCTTAGTTTGTCCAGTAACCGTACAGCAGTTGCCTGATCAAATGACTACACAAAATATTTGGGCTCCAATTGAAATGTTAGATTTACGAAGGTTTAAGGAGGCAATAGTATCTTATGGCATGCATTCCCCATATGTAAAGCAAATGTTAAACTCTTGGTCAACATATAATAGGATTGTACCACAGGATTGGCGGGAGCTGGCACAAGCTGTTCTTGAACCCAGTCAAAGGCTTCAGTGGCTAACTTGGTTCAAGGATGAAGCTAAAAACATAGAAAAACAGTGGAGGGATAAAGGAATACAAGTCTGCCAGGATCAGCTTATTGGAGAAGGTCAATATGTTTCAGCACAAGCACAATGTTTATATGATGTCCAAACCCTAATTTTATGTCGAACAGCAGCCTTGAATGCATGGGACAGAGTTGAGGAACCAGGAAAAAAAACTGAGTCATTTACAAAGGTTGTACAAGGCCCAAAAGAATCTTTCACAGATTTTTTACAAAGACTGGCTTCATCAGTAAAGAGAATGGTCCCGGATTCAGAAGCTAGTAAGATAATAATTGAAACTTTGGCCTTTGAGAATGCGAATGCAGAATGCAAAACAATAATCAGGCCGTTAAAGGCAAGATCTGCACCTTTGGAAGATTGGATTAGAGACACGGTTAATGTTGAAGCTCATGAGCATGATGATACGTGGGTAAGAGAAGCTTTGTTCTCATTTCTTTTTTTTTGTTTGTTTGTTTGTTTTTTCGAGACAGGGTTTCTCTGTGTAGCTTTGAGCCTTTCCTGGAACTCGCTTTGGAGACCAGGCTGGCCTCGAACTCACAAAGATCCGCCTGGCTCTGCCTCCCGAGTGCTGGGATTAAAGGTGTGCGCTACCACCGCCCGGCTGCCTTTTGATAAAGCCATAACCACACTTGTTTTGGCAAGAATCAGTAGTCCTTTGTTTCATGTCCTGTCTGTCCATTTTGTCTGCAGTTGATTCGAGGATACCTTGTTGTCCAGTGGTTAACTTTTGCCACAATGAAAGTTAACTCCATATGCAGTTTCTTCAATGCCCATATTTTCTCTGAAGTAGATTGGTACTGCCAGGAGCCGACATGTCTCATAATCATAACAAAAAAGAAAAATTTTCTAAGTTATTAAAACATTTTAAATGCCATATTCTGTAGATCTCTGAAGGGTTTGAAGATGACCTGTCTAAAATATATCTGCTCAATTTTTAAAACATATCTAATATGACTACAACTTCTATTGTAATGTCTAACTACTAACTTTCATTTCTTTATATCCTAATAGTTGGTAATAATAACATTCAAGGATCAGAAAATTGCATTGTTAAATGAACGGTATAAGTACAATTAGAAATATACATATAGCATTTTCTAACAATATCAATTTCAATATATATAATTTGTATACAATATAAAACAATCCAATCCAATGTAAAGTATTTAAAACTAGTGATTGTCTTTTTCTTCTTCTTTCTTTCTCTCTCTTTTTTTAAACAAGAACCTTAAATCTAATCTCTTTTGCTTAGCCTTTTTCCTAACCCTTGACAACAACTTGTAACCAACCCCCTAAACAATGAAAATTATCCCAGACCCAAAACCCATTAAAAAGACCAAAAAAACCACCCGCCCCACAAACCTCCCAAAAGATTTTAGTTTAATTCTAGCTGTTAAATCATCTTCTGTCAGATCCCACCACATTAAAGGCAAAACAAACAAAACTCACAAATTCTGCAAAACAGAGATTTCTAATAGTGTGTTTAACTGAGGGGGAATTCTTTACACTATTAGCTATGAAAGCTAAAACAGAATTTTCTTCCATAAATTACTAGTTACAGCTGACACAAAAGTTAAATCAGTACTAAGTGAAATATTTTCAAATTCGTAAGACATGGTGGCAACACACCTTTAGTCCCTAGCACTCTGGAGACTGACAGGTGGATTTGTGTGATTTCCAGGATAGCCAGGAGACCCTGTCTCAACAAAGCAAAACAAAACCAACCAACTAACCAACCAACCAAACAAATCCAAACTAACCATTGAGCTTACATTTCCTCAAAGTTAGGATGGCTTCTGAAACATGGTGGTTTCTAAAAGCATGAGCTCCAGTCAGATTATGTCAAATTATTTCACCATTTTATAATGTTCCAAATATTGCAAAGTGATCTCCTAAACATAAGTACTGACATTAAAATCTGGCAGACCAGCAATAAATTCAAGTTGATAAAGTTAAATGTTCATATCTTACAACAGCAGTATTGGTACTATTTCAAAAACCTGAGTCATAGTTCAACTAGCTTTGTGAATTCTAAATTTTTTTTTATATTTTTTTTTGTTTATGTGTGCACAAGGGTATGTGTGAGTGCCATGTCACACATGTAAAAGTTAAGAGGCCAAATTGCAAAATTCAGTTCTTCTACCATGTGGGTCCTGGGGATTGAATTCTGGAAATCAGGCTTAGTGGCAAATGCCTTTACCCACTGAGCCATATAGCCAGACTGAGATTTCTTACTCCTCTTCCCCTTTACAACATGGAACTAAAGGGCCCATTGAGCTACATCCCCAGCATGCCAAGATTATTTCTGTTTTGGGGGCTAGAGAGATGGCTCAATGCTATACTTCCAGAGGTCCTAGGTTTGATTTCTAGCACCCCTATGGTAACTTACACCATTTTTAATTCCAGTCACAGGTGATGCGATGCTCTCTTCTGGCTTCCTTGGCATCTGTACTCATATGCACATACATATAAATACACTCACAGACTAAATAAATAAATAAAACCTTATGAAAAATATTTAAGACCCATAGTTTCAATTCATTAGTCTCAACTTATTTTTTAACCCCAACATCTTTCTCCATTAATAATAACCCAATGTAAAAGAAGTAAATAAACATTCAAAACTGAAATAGAGCCAGACAGACGGCTCAACTGGTTAAGGCACTTACTGCACATGCCTGACAATCTGAGCTCAAGCCCTAGAACCCACATAAAGGAAGGAGAGAGCTGACTTCCTGTCAGCTGTCCTCTGACTTCCACCCTTGCACTGTGACACTCCCCACCCCTGGAAAAAATAAAAAGTAAAGGTTTTTATAAAACTAGAAAAGCCAGAAAGAACTAGTCTTTCCTTTAAAAACTTCAACACAAACCTAAGTATGTTTGAACCCAATTCACATCATCTACTTGGCCTTAGATGGTCCAAAGTTTTATCAGACACCAGAATTTGCCCCATATAAGAAAGGACAAAGAGAATGCAAATTTTTTGTTTGCTTAAATTACTTTCTTTTTTGAGACAAGGTCTTCCTACATAGTTCAGGCTGGTCTCCAATTCTCGATCTTTCTGCTTCAGCCTTTTAGGTGCTGGGATTTTTGGTGTAGGCTGAAGAGTATACAACTTAAACATATATATCATGATGATAACAGTCTAAAATACAGGACTGGAAAATGAGCTCATTACACAATACATGACCATGTATAAGCCATTTGTCCTCCTAGAAAAGCACATTTGGATCAAAGCTGAAAATGGAAAGTTCAACAATCCTATAATTTTCCAAAATGAAAACAGTACATAGATTAACTAGGCAATGCGCCTAACCATTAAAAGAAAAAGGCAGGTCAAGTGTGGTAGCACATACCTTTAATCCCAGCACTTTGGAGGTAGAGGCAGGAGTATCAGAAATTCAAAGTCATCCTCAGTTACAGTTCAAGACTAGCCTAGGGATGCTTTTGTTATACAAGTACACTGAAAGGTAGAGGAGAGAGAATCAGAAGTTAAAGGCCAGCCTTGGCTACATGAGACTATTTCTCAAAAAACAAAACATCAAATTAACTGATTAGAGAAACATACACACACACACACACACACACACACACACACACACACACACGCAGATCATTCGCGCTATCTCAAGGCTAGGCAGGAGGCACATGCCTATAATCTTAGTTGGAAGGTAGAGGCAGAAGGATCAAGAATTTTAGGTCATCTTCAGCTGCATAATGAGTTCAGGCCTTGGTTACACAGTAAGTTCAGGACAGCCTATAGGACACCCAAAACACTAAAAGGAAAAGAAACAAAGAAAAAAGAAAATATCTCAAACACTTTCACATTTGGCCAAACCAAAAATGAATGAGACAGCTAAACTACAATTTCCAAACGCTGCAACAATAACAACCAGGCAACAGCAGTTCATTTTAAAGTCAAGATAAAAAACAACTGCCCAGCTCACTGTTCCGCCAGCACACCTGGTGCAGGCACAGAAAAGGACTCCAGGTAAAGCCCCAGGATGTCCTGGTTGAAAAGCTGAGACTGAGCATGAGGGGGCCCCAAGGTAGCTAGAGAGCAAGATTCCCACAGGTGCATCTCCACAGTGAGAAAACACTGGAGCCCCATCTATGTAAGTTCCTGTCAACACACTGCACAAGAGAGAAAGAAAAGTGCCAAGGGAAAAGAATATATGACAGGATCAGAGGAAATAGAGGCTGGAGCCACACACTTCCTCTTTCCACCAGCCAGGCGGGTGAAAGCCTTCTAATCCGTAAGGATTCAACAGTGTCATGCTACAGTAGTAAAGAATAATACATCCTAGTAATGACAACCCTTCATACTATTCCAGTCCCATTTAATAAAGCTTAAAAATATGACCCTGAAAGGATCAAAATGTTTCTAAATAATTTAACTGTATCCTGGGGGAACAATGTAAAGAAATGTGTAAGATGGGGAGAGCAAGGAATGGACCCTTTCTGGTGGTTTGAATGAGAATGGCACCCATAGGTTCATATAGTTGAATGCTCTGATTGGTTGATAAATAAAGCTGTTTAGCCTATGGCAGAGCAGCTTAGAGGCAGGTAGGAAATTCAAAGAGAGAGACAGGAAGAAGGAGAGATGCAAGTGAGTCACCCAAGAAACAACATGTATGGGACACAGGTAAAGCCACGAAACATGTGGTGATACATAGATTAATAGTTATGGGCTAATTTAAGACATAAGAACTAGCTAGCAAAAAGCTTGAGCCATGGCCATGCAGTTATAATTAATATAAGCTTCTGAGTGGTTATTTTATAGGCGAGCCTCAGGACTGTGGAGGCATGGCGGGACCCGGAGAAAACTTCCAACTACAAAGGGGATCTTGTTGGAGGAGGTATATCACTGGCTTGGAGGTTTCAAAAGCCTATAAGGTTTCTTTCCCAGTTAGCTCTGCCTCCTGCTCTCAGATAAGGATGTGAGCTCTCAGCTACTGCACCATACCTGACAGCCTGCTGCCATGCTCCCCTCCATAATGGTCATGGTCTCTAACTCTCTGAAACCATGAGCCACAAATTAAATGTCTTTTTTTTTTTTTTGAGTTGCTTTGGCCATAGTGTCTTATCACAGCAACAGAAAAGTAAGACAGAAATTGGTACCAGGGAGTGGACTATTGCTGTAACAATTTTGGACTAGAAAAGGAGTTGAACCCTGTAAGCAAGGCTCAATGGGCCATCCTAGTATAAACTTGGAAGATAGTAGTGCTGAAAGCAATGTGGGTCATGGAGGCCCAGCTTAAGATGTTTCAAATGGGGGCAGTATTATTAGCAAATGGGCTAGAGACCACTTTTGTGATGTTCTGGCAAAGAATGTGGCTGTTTTTGCCTTTGTCCTAAGAATCTACCTGAGACTAAATTGAAAACTTGTAGACTAATTTTGTTGGCACAGGAAATTTCAATACAACCTAATAGTGACTCTGTCATGTGGTTATTAGTAATCACTCTTATGTAGTTCTACAATGAGAAAAAGAAAGCAGAGCAAAAAGAACTATGAAATGTACAGCCTGAGCCAAAAAAAAAAAAAAAAAAAAAAAAAAAAAAAAAAAAAAAAAAGCAGCAGCATCAGGAAATTTATTGTTGGAGCCAAGGTTCGTGTGCAAAGACATAGGAGAGGCTTGATGGGAAATGAAATAAAAGGAGTGGTGCCCTGGGGGCAAGATCCTACCCAGATATTCCTGCAACTGTCAAAGGAAAAAGGCCCAAATTATTTTCTCTGCTTAAAAGGCAACTACAAAGAAAAGTTTATGTAAATATTCAAGGAGGATACCAGGCTCCATCCTAAGCAGGCACACAACTTGACAGCTTTGGCCACATGGTTCTGGCTTCAGCGTCATGAAGGGTACAGGAGAAAAGGGGTTGTGGAATCTTTCTTCATGGTTAAAGAGAGCCTCTGAGTCCAGGAGTGTGTCAAGAGAGTCCCTGCATGGAGGTCCCGAGAGGCCATTTAGTGACACTGTGAAAGTGAAGCCTGAATTTCATTGGAGACCCCAGGATGTTAAAGGTACAAGAGCCATGGGATATCTGCCAAGGAGAGCTGCAGGCAGGGAGTGGAACCAAACTAAGAGAAAGACATGTTATTTCAGGCAGCAAAGCTGGAAGAATAGATGCTTATAAGTCCTTTGACATCAGACATGGAGCTACAGAATTTGGAGTTTGCCCTGCTGCGTTTTACTCTTCCTTTGGGTCACTATTTCCAAACTATACCTCAATTCCTCCCTTTTGGAATGGTAATATATATTCATGCCACTGTATGGTAAAAATACACAATTTATTTTTTATTTTGATTTTACAGGGGGTTACAATTAAGAGATTGCCTTGAAGCTTAGACTTCAAAACAGTGTTGAGACTGTAAAATACGATGGAGACTTTTTAAATAGGATTACATGCATTTTGCATAATGATATTACTACAAGCCTAGGGGGCCAAGGAGTGGAATGTGGTGATTTGAAGAAGAATAGACCCCCATAGGCTCATATATTTGAATGCTTGGTCCCCGATTGGTAGAACTGTTTGGGAAGGATTGGGAGGTGTGTGCTGTGGGATGTTCTGTATGGCAAATGTGTTGCTGATTAGTCAATAAATAAAACACTGATTGGCCATTGGCTAGGCAGGAAGTGTAGGCGGGACAAGGATGAGAATAAAGCTGAGAAGTGGAAGGCTGAGTCAGAGAGACACTGCCAGCCACCATGATGACAAACAGCATGTGAAGATGCTGGTAAGCCACGAGCTACGTGGCAAGGTATAGATTAATGGAAATGGATTCATTTAAGATATAAGAACAGTTAGCAAGAAGCCTGCCACGGCCATACAGTTTGTAACCAATATAAGTCTCTGTATTTACTTGGTCGGGTCTGAGCGGCTATGGGACTGGCAGGTGATAGAGATTTGTCCTGACTGTGGGCCAGGTAGGAAAACTAGCTACAAATGGCGTCCAACGTGGTGGCAAGAGTTTCCACCTAAAAACTGAGAAAAAAGATTCTAAAACGGAGCTAAAAACAGTTCCTAATTGTCTCTCTCAAATGAGCGGCACCTGCTGGTTTGAGCTCCTTGTGGGTTTCTGGTGTGCGCCCTCAACCTGTAGTTTGGCGGGAATGAGGCCTCTGCAAGTGGCACATTAAGCTGCATGGTGGATTTAGCCTTTGCTGGTACAAAACAAAAAAAGAGGTTTCTGGACTACACGCTGCTTGGATAAAAGCATAGACCCACGATAGCTCCCAGAGCTCATGGTAAACCACTGCCATGTTGGGAAGCTGAGGTGGGCGGAGCCAGCAGCCACAGCTGCTGCAGTTTAAGGCAATAGATTCACAATAAGACAGATTCAGATGTAACAGTTTTCAATGTGTATAAAATATTCGTAGGTTGAAAGAGACAAAAGTGATATATACAGTTATAGAAACAAATACATAGTTTTAAAAAATAAAGTCTTTAAAGAGACAGTAAAGGTAGTATAAAAAATAAGCCACGTAAAAATGGATATTACACAGAGAATCTGGATTGTGTTGTCTTTGGAATTTTTAACTGCAGAAAAACATTTGATTGTAAAAGATGATGAGTTAAACCAATATGTATATTTTAAAGATACCTTGACTTCAAAATTTGGATATAAGGATATGTTGCTTTGGAAAAGAGTCTCTTTTGTTCCCACAGAAAGCCAGAGGCTATGGATTTGTTCCAGATTAAGATACATCAGGTTTGACCAGCCAAGACCCCCTGAAACGTCTCTGATGACACCATGGCCCAGATGATCCAACATCCAGAATCCTTTCAAGGCAAGTGGCTCAGACAATACAGCCTCATGGACTACTCCATGATCCTAAAATTTTCTTTGTGTTCCCATAAGATACAGAGTCCCCCTCCAGCAGGAAGTAGTAAGAGAAGCTATGCCCAAATTCCCAAATTATATGTAATTTTACTTTGTTAAGGTTAAAACCTTCCTTTTTGAAAAAAAAAAAGGGGGAAGTTCTGTGGGATGTTCTGTATGGCAAATGTGTTGCTGATTAGTCAATAAATAAAACACTGATTGGCCATTGCCTAGGCAGGAAGTGTAGGCGGGACAAGGAGGAGAATAAAGCTGGGAAGTGGAAGGCTGAGTCAGAGAGACACTGCCAGCCACCACAATGACAAACAGCATGTGAAGATGCCGGTAAGCCACGAGCTACGTGGCAAGGTATAGATAAATGGAAATGGATTCATTTAAGATATAAGAACAGTTAGCAAGAAGCCTGCCACGGCCATACAGTTTGTAACCAATATAAGTCTCTGTGTTTACTTGGTCGGGTCTGAGCGGCTGTGGGACTGGCAGGTGATAGAGATTTGTCCTGACTGTGGGCCAGGCAGGAAAACTCTAGCTACAGGTGTGGCATTGTTGAATGAGGTATGTCACTGGGGGCAGGTTTTGAGGTTTCAAAAGTCCATTCCATTTCCAGTTAGCTCTGTTTCCTTCTTGTAGATAAGTATATAAGCTCTTAGCTACTGGTCCAGCACCATGCCTGCGTACTTCCATGCTCCCTATCATGATGGTTATGGACTCTAACTCTGGAACCATGAGCCCCAAATAAAATACTTTCTTTTATAACTTGCCTTGGTCATGATGTCTTATCATGGCAACAGAAACTAACTAAAACTTACCTCTATAGCCATCTCAAACAAAAATTACATAAGGTATACTAAGAAAAAAAGATGAGAGAAAGGTAACAACCCAGTACTGACATTAAAATAGTTATTACATTGTCAGGTATGGTGGCACACACCTATGACCTCAGAAATTGGGAGGCATGAGCAGGAGGATTATGAGTTTGAGGCTAGCCTGGGCTATAGAGCAAGAACACATTTCAAATGCCTCAAAAACAGGGGAAAGGGAGGGAACATGGTGTCAAGGTTAACATAACCTAACCAGTCAAGTGGGAAGCATGTACCCTCCACATGACAGATAGAAATCTCGTCATGTGGGTTAAATAGGAAAAACACCAGACAACTCCCAGTAGAGAGACATTCTACAGAAACCAGAGCAGTACTCCTCAAAGTAAGTATGGTCATCAAAAATAAGAGTTCTAAGCCTGGCATAGTGATACAGACAGATCTCTGTGAGACCAGCATGGTTTACACAGCAAGTCCCAGGCCAGCCAGGGATGCATAATGAGATCATATCTCAAAAAAAAAAAAAAGAGGTTTGGAGACACAGTCCCTTTCAAGAACCTGAAGGAATTTAAGTAAGACTAAATACAACACAGCTCTCTGGGAAGTACAAAAAAGAGTAGTGCCACCACACTAACAAATAGGTGAATAAAGTATACATTTTAGGTAAGAATTTTGAATAAATATATACACTCATATATTTTTCTCAGATGCCTTGTGCTATAGTTCAATATAAAAGAAGCAGAAATATAAATAAGTAATGCTGATGGAAAGTGACGCACAGTGACACATGCGTATGGCCTCAGCACACACAAGGTTGAGGGTAGAGTAAAAGTTTGAGACTAGCCTAGCTACACAAGAAGACTTCCACTCTTTGAATGTAACCATGATTAATATTCCAAGGCTGTGGAATGTGTACTCAGGTATATGGTCAATTATTTTACATTTTCAAGGGAAATACATTGATATTTGTGGGGTCATATGGAAAGTGTAAGCTCTGTCTTGTTCAGGTTTAGCTTTAGCCCACTGTATATTCCTTCTATGAAGGCTAGAACTGTACTTCAGATGGAAGCATGCACAATGTCCTAGGTTTGATCACCTGCATTGTATAAACCAGATGTGGTTGTACAAGGTAGGAGGATCAGAAGTTCAAACTTATCTATACACAGAAAGTTCAAAGCCAGATTAGACTATATAAGACCTTGTCTCTAAAAACTAAAAGCAATCACACATCCGTTCTATTAATGCAATTTTGAGAAGGCTTGTTTTTTCAGGGGCTTCTGGTCAACAACACCACCAGGCCAGGGGCCAGTTAGATAGCTCAGAGAGTTAAGACTTTTGTTACGCAAACCTGGCAAACTGAATTCAATGCCCAGAAAACATGTAAAGATGGAAGAAGAGAACCAACTCCAATGCCATCTTCTGGCCTCCACATATGCATTGTAGTGCATTCGCGCCTCCTAAAGTTTGAAGAATTTTACAATACATATGATATACCCTCCTTTAAAGTTTTTTTTTTTTTTCTTCAAAAATAACAGTAAGGTCAGGCACAGTGGTGGTAGACTGAGAAGGCAAAGGCAGGCAGATCTTTTGAGATTGAGACCAGGCTTTCTACCTACTGAGTTCTAGGCCAGCCAAGGTTAAATAGTGATATCCTGTGTTGTAGAATATTTTGATCACATTCTGACACAGCTGAGACTGCCAATAAAGTTTACATTGAATCAGAGGGTGGAGAAATAGAGGTTTTGGAGGGCTTAGGACATACAGAGAGACACAGGAAGTAGTAGAGTGGGACTTAGAAAGATTCTCAGCCCTTTTGGATCAAGGAAGGAGGGAGAGAGGAGGTCACGGATCGCTTCTCTGCTGCTTCTCTGATCATTCATGTTTTTACCCTGATATCTAACTCCAGAGTTTTTGTTGATAAAGAATAATTAGGTAAATGATTCATCTGATGCCCATCGTGGGGCATGAGATCACTAGGCAGTGCTCAATGCTTCAGCCTCTTTACAGTAGCTTCCATCTGTGGCCTGGTCCTGGCCCCAAATGCCACAGTTGGCTGGGCTCCAAATGCCACCAGAGTTAGTCACCCACCACTGGCTGGCTTTGTCATTCAGGCAGCTCCATGCCCTCTATTCCTACCACGAGTGCTGCTTCCGCACATCCCCGTGTCTACTTTTCAGGTGGCTGGCTCCCTCTCCCTGTGGGTTACAGGCTTCCCCAGATCCTCCTCCTCAGGCCAATGCCATGCCAGATTGGCTGCCTCGACACCCGCTCAGGCTTTTACTGAAGCTGTTACCGTCACACACTCTCAGCCCCCAGCTATACATGAGCAGCTGCAGCTGCCCTCAGCCAGGCCACACACTTCCTGTGTTCTCTGCCAAGCCATTTGGTGCAGTGACAGTCACTTCACTGTCATCATAAGCAGATCTGGTGAGACACTGGGGAATTCTTAAAGGGGAAAGTATTTTTCTTTTTTTTTTTTTTTTTAAGTTTTTCTCCATGTTAAGAATGGGGAGGGGCTGGAGAGATGGCTCAGAGGTTAAGAGCACTGCTTGCTCTTCCAAAGGTCCTGAGTTCAATTCCCAGCAACCACATGGTGGCTCACAACCATCTGTAATGAGATCTGGCGCCCTCTTCTGGCCTGCAGGGATATGTGCAGACAGAACAGTGTATACATAATAATAAATTAAAAAAAAAAAAGAATGGGGAACAAGCCAGGCTGTGGTGGCACATGCCTTTAATCCCAGCACTTGGGAGGCAGAGGCAAATGAATCTCTGTGAGTTCAAGGTTAGCCTGGTCTATAAAATGAGTTCCAGGACAGCCAGGACTGTTATACAGAGAAACTGTCTAGAGAAAAAAAAAAAAAAAAAAAAAGAATGGGGAACAATACTACAATGCAGGGAGTTAGGTTTCTGTATGGTTCCACAATGGATGGTTTGAAAATAAAAAAAATTAAATTAAGGTATAATCAGCTTAGTTGGGATCGACATAATGTTGTTATAATCATCATCAGTTTAGTAACTCATTTCTTATCCTTAAAGTGTTTAGATATGGGTGCTAAATACAAAAAATTGATAAGATAAAAGCCTTACAAAGACCTACTAATGAAACTAAGAAAAATATTCACAGAGGAGTTTAGAGCAGAACCTACTGCACCATTGCATTATGATACTGAAGAGGAATAGCCTGAGGTTATTAAAAAAAAAAAAACTAACCTTATTTTATCCAGTTACCATTCAAGAATGACCACTAGATGATATGTACCCCAAGGCTATTCAGAAGTAAACTGGGATCTTGTAGAAATATTAAGATTTGAAGATATTTAAGGAAGCAGTATTTTCATATGGTGTGCATTCACCTTATGTGAAACAGATGTTAAATTCATGAGCCACTCAGAACAGTTATTTCACAAGACTGGAATGATTTGGCTATAGCAATACTGGAAGCTGGCGCTAAGTTACAATGGAAAAACCTAGTGGAGAGAGGAAGCTAGGGTCATAGAAAAATGAAGTAGGATAAGAGGTATTGAAATTTCTTAAGAATAGCTTCTCAGTGAAGGCCAGTAGGCTGATTTGCAAAGACAGATTTGATTTGATGAGCACACCTTGGCCCTATGCTGTACAGCAGCTTTGTATGCTTGGGATAGGGTTGAAGAATCAGGAAAGAGGACTGAGTCATTTTCTAAAATTATACAAGGCCCAAAACTAGCCTTCGCTGATTTCTTTTTTTTTTTTAAACAAAGATTGACTTCAGCTGTAAATAGAATGATATCAGATCCAGAAGTTGGACAAATATTAATTGAATATTTGGCTTTTGAAAATGTGAATCCAGAATGCAGAAGGGCCATTAGGCCTTTAAAGGCTAGATCAACACCCATATGATAATTGTTCATAGAAGTGATTTCTAAAAATTTTAAGAAAAATCAAAAGGTTAGATGTTTTAATTACAGTAAACCAGGTCATCTGAAAAAGGACTGTAGGCAAGGTGTTCTTAGAAATAATATTTCTTCTAGAGATAATCCAAACAGAAGGCCCTAGCCTTCTGGAATATACAGAAGGTATGGCAAAGGCTGGCACTGGACTAATGAATCAACAAGGGCCAGGCAAGGTAGCCCTTTGCCATTGGTACACACCTTAGGGGGTCCCTCGCAGGCCCCACTATCAAATTTGGGGAAACTCATCCACAGAGCAATAAAAAACTTAATGGCTATTGTGGGGAAAAAAAGCTCTGGATGACAGAAGAGCTTCTGTAGATAATTAGTACAAAACAAATTTTCAGTATATAAATAGTAGAAAACAAAATTTTCAGGAGATACCAAAAAACTAGTATTTTGGCAACCTTCTATAAATGATCAAAGACCAAAGCTAAAATTCCAAATAAATAGCATTATGATTTAAGGTTTAACTAGATACAAGCGCAGATGTAACAATAATTTCACCAACATTCAGCTTCTAGGGATTGGAACTTTATCTCAGATAAAACAAAATGCAAGATGGGTCGAGTATATAGGGCCAGAAGGACGGACAGGAAAACTAAAGCCATATGTGGCTAACATAACAATGAATTTATGGTGATGTGATTTGTTACAATGAAAAACTGAGATTAACATTCCTTCAATCTCAGAACTAAACCAAAACTAATGTATGCTTCTGAGAAAAATATTAAAAGGTATTATCAAGAACAGTCTGGCCGGGTGGTGGTAGCGCACGCCTGTAATCCCAGCACTTGGGAGGCAGAGGCAGGTGGATCTCTGTGAGTTCGAGGCCAGCCTGGTCTACAGAGCTAGTCCAGGACAGGCTCCAAAGCTACAGAGAAACCCTGTCTCAAAAAACCAAAAAACAGTCACCAACCATTAAGGTTGTACATAAGCAGGACACAACAGCTGCTAATCTTTCAAATGTACCAACAGCCCTGACTCTCAAATCGTTAACTGACAAAACTGGGTGGAACAATGGTCTTTGACATCAGAAAAATTAGAGGCATTAGAACACCTGGTAAAGGAGCAGCTAAATGCTCAACATATTGAAGAACTGACCAGTCCTTGGAATTCTTCTATATTTGTCATTAAAAAGTAATCTGTAAAATGGAGAATGGTAACAGATCTAAGAGCTATTAATAAGGTGATCCAGCCAATGTGCTCTTTACAGTCTGGATTTTCCTTCCCTTCTTTATTACCTAAAGGATGGTCTATTATACTGATTGATCTAAAAGACTGCTTTTATACTATACCTTTACAAGAACAGGATAGAGAAAAATTTGCCTTCACAGTGCCTACTACTAATAATTCCCAGCCTGTTGTAGATTACAAATTACTCCTGAAAAAAAATACAAAGAGGAGATTCTATTAATTACCTATGACATAAGATATGTTTACAAAAAAAGTAAGCCACAAAAAGAACAAATCAGAAAGATCAATTACAAACTCGTAATGATTTTCAAAAATTGCTGAGATATTAACTGGCTATAGCCCACAACTGGATTGACAACTTAAGAACTACGTAATTTATTTAAAATCTTACAAGGTGATAAGGACTTAAATAGTAAAGAAAATTATCAGCTGAGGTTAAAAGAGAATTGGTTTTGGTAGAAGAATTACAGGATGCACATGTAGATTGCTTGGATCCAGAGCTTGATTGTATCCTGGTCATAATACCTTCTCTGCATTCTCCTACAAGAATTCTTATGCAGAAGGAAGATAATATCTTAGAATAGATTTTTTTTTTTAACCACACTAACAGAGTAAAAACTTAAAGACCTATGTAGAAAAGGTTTCTGAATTGATTCTGAAAGGAAAATTGAAACTTCATCAATGATTAGGAATAGAACTAACAGAAATTGTGTACCTTTTAGTAATGTTGAAATTTCCTCATTATGGGCAGAAATGAACACTGGCAAAGACTTCAGTTTATAAAAAGGACTAACTGGATCCATCACATAGTACAAAGAACACCAATTTCTGGAGTTCCTTATTCTATACCGACACAAATAAATCAGGAAAGACAGGTTATAAATCAGGAAATTAAAGTGCCTTAAAGCCCTTATGATTCTGTTCAAAAGTCAGAATTATATGCTACTCTCATGGTATTATTGGATTTTCCAGAACCTCTTAATATACTTAACTGACTCTCAATATGCAGGAAGAGTTGTTTTACATATTAAAACTGCTAAACTTATTCCAGATGATTCAGTTACAAGAAATAATCAAAAATAGAAATCATCCCTTGTATACAACACATATCAGATCTCATATGGATCTATCAAGCCCTCTAGCACAAGGTAATGATGAAACTGATCAGCTATTGGTAGGAAATGTATTAGAGGCCTCAGAATTTCATAAGAAATGCCACGTTAATAGCAAAGGTTTAAAGAAAGATTTTTCTATCACTTGCCAACAAGCCAAGGAAATTATAAAGAAATATCCTACTTGTTGTTTGTATAACCAAACTCCATTACTTGTGGAAAGTAACCCAAAAGGTCCTCAATGAAATGAAATTTGGCAAATGGATGTATATTTTGTGGTGAAAATTAAAATATGTGCACCATACCACAGATACATATTCAGGATTTCAATGAGTAACTGCTTTAAGTTCTGAAAAGGCTGATTCTGAAATTACATATTTATTATTACATTATGGCCATAATGGGAATACTTGTACAAATTAAGACTGACAATGCTCCAGCATGTCTCTGGTATAATGAAGCAGTTTTTTGTTTATTACAATATAAAGTATATTACAGGTATACTACACAATCCTATAGGACAAGCAGCTATAGAAAGATCTAATTGCACTTTAAAAGATATGCTTAATAAATAGAAAGTGGTAATAAAGGCCCCCAGAAATAGATTACACGCTGCTTTATTAACTGAATTTTCTAAATGCTGATGAAAAAGGAACAACAATTATGGTGATATTTTATTTGTATTAAAATGTTATTTGTATGTTAATAAATAAAGTTGCCCAGGGGTCAGAGCTATTAGCAAGCCATAGGAAAGCAGGGCAGTGGTGGCGTACGCTGGTAATCCCAGCACTTGGTAGGCAGAGCTGGGTAAGTCTCTGTGTGTTCAGGGATACAGCCATTATTGGATACACATGCCTTTAATCTCAATACCAATCATGGAACCTGGAGGCCTATACAGACAGGCCGTGAGGAGGTGGTCATGTGGTTGGGTTTACAACCAATGAGAAGGCAGGACAGGAACTCTATATAAAGACTTTAACACAGGGGTAGCTCTGGTTTGGAGAGGTAGGACCACCGCAGGAGGAAGGGTAAGGTTTTAGCTCTTAGCTCTGACCTCTTGGCTTTCTTCTTTGCATTGGTTCTGTGTTTCTTATTTAATAAGAAGGTTGTTTACATCTACAAAGAATTGCGTAGAGACATTGGATAGTAGAAAAAAAAAACTGCTCAATTAAATCAGCCTGTGTTGACTTCAGAATGGAAGCCAGGATATGTGTTACGTTGGGGAAGAGGTTTTGTTTTTGTTTCCACAGAAGAAGGAAAGCTATGGATACCATCAAGACAGATAAAGATTAGATTAGATCAGGAGAGACCTCTTGATTAGGAGAGGCGATAGTTCATCAAACACTGTGGCCCTTCAATCTAAACTAATTTGTAAGACTAACAAACACCTTTCATTTGATCAGAAACAACCTGCCAAAAAAGAAAACACCCCCAAGTTAGGGTTGGGGCAGAGTTTTGTTTTTGTCTTTCCAGGAGAATAAAAGTATCTAACTAAGGAATCTGAAGACCACTGGACAAATTAGACATCCAAGGAAAAAGGATGAATCATCTAGAGAAAATGTCCCAAGAAAAAGAGTAAATTGGTCTAATGATATAGTACATTTCAAACAGGATACAATTGCATAAATCTTCCCAAATGTTTCTGCTGTTCTCTACAGACTTGTAAGGCAAATGGTCTTTTTATAGTCCCATTACAATTAAAAATTAAAGCTGGCTTTGGAGTTGGAGTGTGACTCTCTCCTTTCCTATACCCAAGCATGCTTGTTAAAGAAAAATCTAAAATCTGTCCCATGTCAGAAGAAACACCTGGTATGGGACAGAACAAAAACAAAAAATAATAGACTATTATATTGCCACTAATCTTATAATTCTTTGGTTTTATTTGAGTCTTTAAAACCTTTCTTAAGGTATAAATATTATCTCAAAATTTGTAAGCTTAATATGTATATATATATATATATAAACTTTCTGTCATGATATTAATGGCCACATAGAGTACTAATTCTAGAAATAGGCTTCATTTAGCTTCTTGTACATGATTTCAGGCCTGAGTATACATCAGGTAACTAGGAATTAAGCTTGTGTACCCCGGATGTATTTAATAGATTGTGGTCCTTTGACCTCTCTGAGACATTTAAAATATTTAAGTTTTCTACAGTGAACCCATGACAATTCCTAACAGCAACATTTGAAAAGGATGATGGGGCCCCACAAAGATGATTCCACTTGGATTGCGGTAATGCCTTTAAGCTGACAAACATCAACCAAAGATCAGTTGTGGACTGCAAACTGCTCAGAACAATTTGAAGTCTGTTAGCTGAGATGGTCCAGTCTTACAGACTAATCCAGCCAGGACTTCAGATAAGCCTGGAACTTTCCCATTATACCAAAACTGGACAACATGTAGTTCTCCTAGGTCTTAACCATTATCTTAATATTCTCAGGGCCCCCTATAGATGCCATCATCCCCAGACAACAGGAAGTAATTTTAAGAACATGATGCCCACGTCCCCAAGTGGGGTGGGCAGTTTTTGGTTGTTTGGTGGATTATGGATGCTTATCATCATTTAGGGGCATTGGTTGCAAGTTGTTATTGGTCATAGTCAGGGAGAAAACTAAGCAAAGGAGATTAGATTCAAGGATCTTGTTCTGAAATAAAAGGGGGGGATATATGAATGATAGGACAAAAGGGTAGATTATTGAATCTTTTAAGCTAAAAAAAGCAATGACTAGTTTAAAATATTTTACATTGGTATGGATTTTTGCATATTGATAAAAATTTAAGGTTATTTTTGTTATATTGTATATTGCTGTGGGATGTCTTTCTGTATGCTGTGACTTGTGTTGCTCTGATTGGTTGATAAATAAAATGCTGATTGGCCAGTAGCCAGCAGGAAGTATAGGCGGGGCAAGTAGACTAAGAAAATGCTGGGAAGAAGAAGGGCAGAGTCAGGAGACTCCAGCACTGCCAGGAGAAACAAGATGTGAAAATACTGGTAAGCCATGGCTACGTAGCAACTTAGAGATTAATAGAAATGGGTTAAGTTATAAGAGCTAGCTAGCAAGAAGCCGGAGCCATTAGGCCATACAGTTTGTAAGTAATATAAGCCTCTGTGTGTTTACTTGTCCAAGCTGCTGCGGGACAGGTGGGAAACAGGAAAACTTCTGACTACAATATATATGTTTCTACTCTTGTTTAAGGTATTGTACCTATGCAGCTCATTTAACAATGTAATGTAAATTTCTAGTCCCTGAAAGTTATTATTACAAACTATTAAGGATATTTAAAAATTACAGGTTAAAAGTCATCTAACCATCTGGCCATGCTAGGTACATTTTCAAGGTCAAACAGATGCATTTTAGATAGACAAAAGTTCTTCAAACACTTCAGAGATCTACAAAATATGGCATTGAAGATGCTTTAACAACATAAAGCTTTTCATGACAGTGAGACATCCCTGCTCCTGGCAGCATTAATTTACTTCAAAAAAGGATGATGGGCATCGAAGAACCTCTGTATGGAGGTGATTTCATTGAGGCAAAGTTAACTTGTTCACTGGGCAAAAAACTGCCCTTGCCTCAACTATTGACAGGATGTTATCCAAACTGGACAAGCAGGACACAAAAGAAAGGGACTGTCCAAGTTTGCCAAGACAAAGTAAGACAGTCTTTCAAAATTCCTGCTTCAGGGGAAAGTCTGTCAGATATTCTTTTTTTCTTTCCAGTTTTTTTTAAATTAAGAAAATTTTTATTCATTTTACATACCAATCGCAGATCCCCTTCTTCCCTCCTCCTACCTGTCAAATACTCTAAGCCTGTAGGTCAAAGATGGATACCCCAACATTTCAGAGGAAGGATCCTTGGGTGACTGTTCAAGCAACCAAATGTCTGTCATTTCTATAGTTTTGGAAGTTGCTTGCGCTGCACTTCCTAATATTACTCAGGTAATACTATATCCTTCAAGAGTTTCTGATGGGGTTGAAGACTAGACAGTTATATTTACAGTTTTCCTTGTTACCAAATTGCGAAAAGAAATCCACAAGAGTTGTAAAGTGCATAAGGCTGAGAAACATAAAAGCTTAAATTGTTTATCTAAGAAAATGTTTTGAGGTCTAAAAAGATAGTTTTGGGGTGGTAATACAAGTTAGGATAGAAAGTAAATTAGGTACAAAACTTTGGACTCACCAAGATAGGATAGATAATGGAATATTTTCTCTGAATTTGCCAAATGCAAATGGACTGGAAATTGTCAATGCAATTATTACCTGATAATTGTTATTACTGTATACAGTTTCACTGTATTAGAGTAAAATAACCTTCCCTTTTTATTTTGACAAAAAGGGGGGAATGTTGTGGGATGTTTTGATTATATTCCGACACACCTAAGACTGCCAATAAAGTTTACTTTGCATCAGAGGGCAAAGTTAGCTACTAGCTCACAAAAATTAGCCATAGAGGTTTTGGAGGACCGAGGACATAGAGAGAGACACAGAAGTAGTAGAGTGGGGCTTAGAAAGATTCTCAGCCCTTTTGGATCAAGGAAGGAGAGAGAGGAGGTCACTGGTCACTTCTCTGCTGCTTCTCTGATCTGACTCCCGAGTTTTTATTGATAAAGAATAATTAGATAAACTCTTCAACCCCGTCATAAAAAAGAACAAAAGGATCATATTTTCTTCTTGTACATTAGACATTTAAAAAGTTTTTATTATGTGTATGAGTGTTTGCCTGGCACTATTGGAGGTCAGAAGGTGTCAATCAGATCCCCTCAAACTATTGTTACATATGGTATTATTACACCATCATGTGAGTTTTGGATATCAAAACCAGCTCCTCTATAAAAGCAACAAGTACTCTTAACCACTGAGCCATCTCTCCAGCTCCTAATTTTTGTTTATATTCCAAACTGAAACTCAATGCAGCCCTGGCTGGCTTAAAACTTGGCAGTAATCCTCCTACCTCAGCTTCTGAAGCGCTGGGACTAGGTTCATAGTATGCCTGGCTTAGATTTTATTTTAAAATAATTTAGAATATTCACTCAACAAATCATCTACTGAACATCTACTTTGTTCTGCGTATTTTTTGTGCTTTGTGAACAGGAACATATTTCTGCCTTCATAGAGCTTACATTGTGGTAGAGGAAGAAAGCAAAACCCAGAATAAATAGTTGAGGGGTGGATTATAGATGCAAAAGCTCTCTTCTTAAAAAAATAAACAGCAGAACAGAGGAAGAAATATCAGGAGTATGAGTTGGATTGTAATATAAATTGCTGAACTTGTACTACAAATAAAATTTTATTCCAAATTAAAAAAACACAAGTTTTGATCCGCTTAAAGCAATTAGGACTGGCTGTAGTGGCACACACAGTATTTTAAGGGTGGAGACAGGAGGATCTGGAATTCAAGGTCACCTTCAGGTATATAACAAGTTCCTGGCCATCCTGGGCCAAAGAGACTCTGCATCAAAGTAAACAAATCCATGTCAGGGCCAGGAATGAAATTTTGTGGTACAGCACATGCCAAGCATAATTGAAACCCTAGGTTGGGTCCTTAGCACTGCAAATATAACAATAATAAGGTGATAGGTCATGAAGCAGAGACTATGCATGACCCTAAGTACCAGCTCTTGTCAGTGCCCCCCTTGAACACTGTGTTACTCTTATACTCTTCACATCATTCTTGTGTTCTTGTAGGACTCTTGCCACCAAGAGGCATGCTCCTTTCCACCCCATGCTTCCTCCATCTTGTTTTAGTTGGTAAATCCAGATATTAAGAGCTGCATCTTAACTCATTAGACCTTGTTTTGAGTTTTTTTCCTAGTGCTAAATTTCCCAAGCATTTCTATTTTGAAAATCCAAAATCCTCAAAAATTCAAAAATTGTTTGAGCACAAATATGACACCTAAGTTCCACAGTTGACTCGTATGATGTGTTGCAATTAAAATACTGCTTGCTAGAACTGTTCTAGAATGCATGCATTGTACAAACAGAAGAACACAGTGTATAACGCAAACAAATTCTGCTTGTAGACTTGGGTTCTAGCTGTGAAATTGCTCCTAATGTACAGGTACATGTTCCAAAATCTGTGCTGACCTCCAAATCTGAAGGATCCAAGTCCCAAGCATTTCATATACAGTATACTCAACAAGTAAGGGTAAAACTATGTGCCAAACTGTGTTTGTCTTGACTACTTCCCAGCCATTACCTTGAGCAAATCACTGTTTTCTTGGGTCTTAGAGAAACCATGTTTCTCTGTAAGTGGAATAATCTACCTCTCTTCCAACAAGTTCCAGTGAGGTGAAAAATAAACCTGTCTGCAATCAAACACCACAACCTCAGAATTAAGATATCATCTCTTGCCCTCTCCTCCCACTTTATTTCAGTGCCTGCTGATAAAAGGAAAATTCTGAGATGACCTAAAATTTAACAAGGTCCAGAGTTGGAGAGAAGAAAATAGGGAAGTTTACTAGCTAACAGCTGTGTGTCAAACCAAAAGCCCACCCCGTATTTCTGACTTGAACAATGCCCAGAATGCTGTGGGCTGTTTACATATAACCTTTTCCTATAACAAGTCCTTAGGGACACTCTCCTAACAATTTTCCCTACCAGTTCATGTAATCCCTCTTAAAGTTTACTATAAACAATTTAGGTTTTCCCTCTGGGTTTGGCCTTGCTGTGGGTACTTGTAGAATTTGGCCAAGGGCCATGTTTTATTTTGTTTTCCTACAGATGTTGTATTGGCTCAATAAGTTCTTTGTTTCTGAAACCCTTTGGCCTCCAGTTTAATACTGTTTTTTTCAACACTCAATCTAAACACTGAACAACTGAGAATAAAACACACAAGGAATTTAAGATATATATATATATATATATATATATATATATATATATATATATATAAAATTAGATGTAAAAATACATCCCAATAAACCAAAAGGGCTGGACAAAACTAAATATAGTGCAAGCAAGTAATATATCTGAGACACTGCTTCTAATCTTTCAGTTTATTCTGGTACTACTAACAAGTCCTAAAACTATCATCAACTCTTCCCCCAACCTGCTTTCAAAATTTCTCCATTACATTTCTTCTAATGTATTTCTTTCCCCCAAATAATCAGTATGGTCTTCACTTCCTCAGTAAATGTTTAAAGTCTTGAAAAGAACTGAAACACATTTCATTTATTAGCCCTTTCAGTCTTCTCTGACCTTCTGTCCTTAATTTCTCTGGAGTGCTACTCATTACCCATTTTGGGTCACAACTTAGCAGCAGTGATGACTGGATGGACATTAGCACAAATCACTGAAATCTCCTAACAAATCTCTATCTCTATACCACTGACAGAACTGGAGCGATGGTTCAACACTTAAGAGCACCTGTTGGCTTGCAGAGCATCTGGGTATTCTATTCCCAGCACCCACACGGCAGCTCACCACCATCTGTAACTCCAGTTCTAGCTGATCCAATACCTTCTTCCAAACAGGCACCAGACACACACGTGTACATACATAGATAAAAAAATCTTACATATCATTTTTATAGATGAAAAAAATGATCAGCAAAGTTGATGTGTTTTCTCCCCCCAAGGTAATACAACTGGCTTGACTCATCCCAAAGTTACTGCTTTATCAAGATTGGGGTGGGGGATTGGGGTGCTGGAGAGAGAGCAGTCACTCTTTCAGAGGATTCAATTCTCAACATCCACATGGTACCTCCTAATTGCCTGTAACTCCAATTTCAGGGAATCTGATATCCTCCTTTGGCTTTTGTGGATACTAGCGACACAAACAGTGTACAGAGATACACGCAGACAAAACACTCATATACTCATATGCATATACATAAAGTAAAATAAAAGATGCAGCAAAGAGTGGTAGTACATGCCTGTAACCCCAGCATTGAAAGAAGCTGAGTGGAGCATCATCTGTTCAAGGCCAGCCTGAACTACATAGAGGCTACACAGCAAGGGGAAAAAAAGCATATCAATTCTGGCTCAGTTACTTTTCTATTGCTTTGATAAGTACATCATGGAAAGTAACACACAAAAAGAACAGTTTACTGGGAGTCCATGACAATCATGGAAAGAAGCCTGGCAGGAGGCAGGCAGGCACAGTGCTGAAGCAGTAGCTTGAGAGCTTACATCTGATCCACAAGCACAGGGTAGAGAGAGAAAGCTAACTAGGAACAATATGGGCTTTTAAAACCTCAAAACCCAGCCCCAGTGACACACTTCCTCCAACAAGACCACACTTCCTAATCTTTCCCCAAGAGTTCCACCTAGTGGGGACCAAGAATTCAAATACATGAGACGATGAGGGTCATCTTATCCAAGCATCAGTAAAGGCAAAGGACACATAATCCATCATTCCTCTATGGGGAAATTAACAGTGTTTCCAAAGGTAGAAATAATTTTCCTTATGATTGAGGCAGGCCAATTCATGGTATGATCTCTACTGTAAATGTTGGCAAAACAAAACATCAAGCCAATCACCTACTGCTTAAACTAATGCTTTCCTGGGTTTATGAATCTACATTCTGGGTAGACTTGACAAGGGCACATCTCTGCTCTTTGTGAATACAGGGCTTTGGAAGGGATCTGGAGGATTAGACTCTGCATTTGTGATAGACAGCTCAGCACATGGCTGGCAAGCCGATGTTGGATGTCTGCTGGGAACTCAGCTGGGGTTAGAACTAGGGACTTCAGTTTTTCTTACACAGTCACTCAAAATGGTTTGGCTCCTCACAGCATAACTAGGTTCCAAAAGGAATGGTCCAATCCCAAAATTCACTGTGTTACTATAGTCACATTCTATTGGTGGTGGCAGTTACAAAGGATCGCTCTGGTTAAAAGACAGCACACATGGACATGAAAGAAGTGCTGTGGTCACAGTCCAAATAGAAGATAAGGGATAAAAGACATAACCTGTCCTATCAATGGGATAGGTATATATCAGAAGATAACAAAGGTGACTTTTAGTTAGTAATGTTTATTGGTTGTTATTAAGTAGGCTTTTCCTATCAAAAGCAAAGAGCAGCCAGGAGAGATGGCACACACTTTTAATCCTAGCATTGAGAGGAAGAAGCAGGTGGATCTCTATGAGTTTGAGGCCAGTCTGGTCTACAAAGTGAATTCTAAGCCAGCCAGGGCTACATGAGACCCTGTCCCCAAAACAAACAAAACAAGAACAAGAACAAGAACAACAACAACAAAACCCAATAAGTCTACTGCCTTTACCTAGCAGATACTAAAGAACAAGCTCTCTCATTTATTTTTCAATGAAAGTTAGGTGTTATGGCTATTCTGGTGTCAACTTGACTACATTTGGAATTAACTGAAATCCCAAAATGGAGGGCACACCTGTGAGGGATTTTTGCTTAATTTCAAGTAGGAAGATTCACTTCTAATCTAGATCTTTTGAGCTGGGAAAAGACATGCCTTTAATCCTGGACCTTGAGGTGGGAAGACACACCTTTAATCTGGGCCACATCTGCTGGAAGCTGAAGCTTTTGCTCTTTGCCCATTTCCTCTCACCTTGCTAGCAAGTCCATTCCTACACTGGCATCTACTGAAGACCAGCTGAGACATCCAGCCTCGTGGATTGAGCAACTTCTAGATTCTTGGACTTTCTGTTCACAGCCAGATATTGTTGAATTAGCTAGACCACAGCCTGTAAGTCATTCTAATAAATTCCCTTTCTATGTATATAGAGATTCATTCTATAAGTTATGTTACTCTGGAGAACCCCAACTGTTACATCAGGAATGCTTCTTTTAGTAAAATGATAAAATGAAAGAATTTTCACTCATTCATTTCGCTCTGCTGTCACTAAAGTAAAAAACCCTTCAAACAGTGAAGAAAAAGCTGAGACACCTGCAGCCTGTTTCTAAGTCAGGTTTCCTGGCAGAGAACAATATATGACACAACCAATGTTGAAATAAATCAATGAAACCCCCAGGGAATGTAGAAAAGAAGACAAGTGACTCACAGCCTGATAAAACCTCAGGAATTTCACCAGCACAAGGGAATATACACTCTTCTAATGTTCCACAAAGACTGCCCTTATATAAGCCGCCAGTCCTTTCTGCAAACCAGAGCAAGAAATATCTGCAGGGATGTCTGTTCAGGTGTTTCCAACATACTGATTCTTTTCCAGAGTAAAATTTCTGTGGACTACCATATGCCAATGTGATTTTATCATCAGATCACTGAGAAGGATCAGGAAGGACATAAGTACCATGAATGAGAACCTCTACTAAATTTTATTTGGATTTTGTCATAAGGGCATTCATATAAAATAGTATGTTGAAAAAATACTTGATTGGGTAAATTTCTTAGAAAACACCAAATACCTACCAATTATTGGTAAACATTTGCATAAGCTATATTTGAAAAAAATTGTAGACTGGGTGTGAAGGCACACACCAATAACCCTAGCATTTGGAGGCTGAGGAAGGAGGATGGCAAGTTTGAGGCCAGCCTAGGCCACAAAGCAAAACCCATCCCAAGAAAGGAGGAGGAAAAGAGGGCTGGGGAGACAGCTCGGTGGTTACAAGTTCTAATCCCTAACCACATAACAATCTGGGCATAGTGATCTGCGGTGGATGATTGATTGATAAATAAAGTGCTGAATAGCCAGTAGCCAGGCAGGAAGTATAGGCAGGACAAGGAGAGAGAATTCTGGGAAGTGAAAGGCTGAGGCAGAGGGATGCTGCCAGGCGCTGCCATGAAAAGCGAAATGTAAGGTACCGGTAAGCCACGAGCCACGTGGCAACTTATAGATTAATTGATAAGGGCTAATTTGAGATACAGGAACTACATAGCAAGAAGTCTGAGCCATTAGGCCAAACAGTTTAAATAATGTAAGCATCTGTGTGTTTATTTTATAAGTGGGCTGACTGAGGGGACTTGGTGGGAGCTGGAGAGAAACTTTCCAGCTACAGTGGCCTATGTGATTCCAGTGCTCCTATGGTGAGATGGGAGGTGGAGGAGATTGGCAATGAAGTAATCCACAACAGAGACCCTGTTTCAAACAAGATGGAAGGCAATGATCAACCCCTAAGACTGTTCTCTTACATACAAATGTATAACATGGAACTTACAAACTTGTACTCACACAAAAACAGATACATACATGTACACATATCATACATATGCATATAAATATACACCCTTCACACACAGAAAAAAATGAGACAGAAAACACAGGGACAATTTTTTTCATTGTTTCTAGATTTATTTTATATGTGTACACTGACCCATATGTATGCACATGTGTGGAGGTCAGAGGATAATTTACAGGAGAGTTGGTTCTTCTACCTTTAAATGGGTTTGAGGGATCCAACTCAGGCTTGGCATCAAGACATTGACCCACTGAGCCATCTTGCTAGTCCTCTAGAAATTCTTTTTTCTTCCCAAAGATTTATTTATTTATTAATTATGTATATATATTATGTTCTGCCTGCATGTATGCTGGCACACCAGAAAAGGGCACCAGATCTCATTACAGATGGTTGTGAGCCACCATGTGGTTGCTGGGAATTGAACTCAGGAACTCTGGAAGAACAGCCAGTGCTCTTAGCCGCTGAGCCATCTCTCCAGTCCCTAGAAATTCCTAAGGAGTCATTCTGGGACATGTTACCCCAGGGTTTCTTCTGCCACACATGTAGCTAGATAGACTCAGTAAATAATCTTTTTTTAAAACATTGTGTGTTTCTCTTTTAAATAACTGTCATTTCCTCCTTTTTCATCATATAAACCTTTTTCTTTTTTCTTTTTGTTTTTCTAGACAGGGTTTCTCTGTGTAGCCTGGTTGTCCTGGAACTTGATCTGTAGACCAGGCTGACTTCAAACTCAGAGATCCACCTATCTCTGCTCCTTGAGGGCTGGGATTAAAGACA